>NC_057806.1:524568142-524931060 GCF_018294505.1 Triticum aestivum | reverse complement strand
GGCTTCGCCTGGCCGCGCCCTTGGGCGGCGGCGAGGGATGAGGAGGAGTGGGGGAGGGCCGGCCGACGGGATCTGGGGACCTCCGGGCCGCCCACGTAGGGAGCGACTCGGGAGGGGATCTGATAAGGTGATACGCATATCATAAGGTTATTATGATACCAAGTTATGATGTTGTGCACTGTGAAGATAATATCATATGCATAACACCAGTATATAATACTTTCCCTTGTGATCAGTTTAAAGCATGTCCAATAGATTATGTAGATGAAATAATAATAAATTTCTACATCGCAAGAGGGCAAAAATGGTGCTCCAATTGCTGATGTAGTATATGTAATTTTTATTTACTCGAGGATAGAGCCTGATGTGTCACTCGAGCAAAACGTGAGCAGTCACATGCACAACCCCAACTGCTGCACGAAACATTCTCACCACGCTCGAGCTCCTCCACCCGACCACCGCCCCCAGCGATTTCGCCTGACAAGGTTGCCTCCACCGCCCATCCATCCTCCCCAAGTCCGGCGCGACCCCGCCACCCTGGACACCCACCAGAGGATCCGCCACCGTGCCGATTTGGATTCACCGTCGCGCTGAGTTTCAGCCGATTAGACTGTTGGCTGGAGCGTCGGCGCCCGTGATGGCTCCCGCAGCTTGTGGCCATCGTCCGGAGTAGGACTTCTGGCCGCCGGACCTACCACGAGCAGGAGCGCGCCCGCCGCGGCTGAGCCGGGCAGCCTTTCGGTCGGCATCTCCGGTGCCGCGTCGCCGAAATTACGGGCGGCCCCAAGCCGGCACGAGTCAACGAGGCGGAGGAGAGGCCTCTGTGACCGGCATGGCGCTACCATCTTTGCTTCGACGAGCAGCTGCTCGATTTCATAATCCTGGAGCACAAGGCGTTTGACAAAAATTGCACATGGTAGTACTTCCTCCGTCCCAATTTTTTTTTAAATTCGTCTAGATACAAATACAGATGTATCTAGTATTAAAACGTGACTTCATACATTCGTATTTAAACAAATTTAAAACAAGAATTTTAGGACGAAGAAAGTAACATACGTAACTTATATTTACATCACCTATTAGAGCACCAATGCCTTATTTTATATCACCTGTTGGAGTAAGAGGTTTTTGATGATGTAAAACCACATTTTAGTGTCCGAAAATACTTGTCATTAAAATGAAGAAGAGGGAATGTATCTAGACGTATTTTAGTTCTACATACATCCCTTTTTATCCATTTTGTTGACAAGTATTTTTGGACGGTGGATTTATTTCAGGGTTTCCGACGATGCGCATTCAGTGGGAGGAGACGTTCCCGTCGACGACGAGGTGTCTACGGTGACTTCATAAATTTCAAAATGATATGCCGGTTAAGTCTTTCGAAGGTGCTCATAGGGGTAAGGTGTGCGTGTGTGCGTTTATAGGGATGAGTATATGAACGCTTGCGTCTGTACTGTGTTAAAAAAAGTATTTTCGAACGAAAGGAGTAAATATTACTTGAAACACAATTTTAATGTATTTTATACTCCCTCCATCTAGAAATATTTGTCTTAAAAATAGATAAAATAGATGTATCTATAATTAAAATAAATCTAGATATAATTATTTTTTGGACAAGTATTTTCGAATGAAGGGAGTATCATATATTGGAGATGCTCTACTACTAGTATTATACTATATGCATGAGAAAACCAGTAGTATTTACTCACCGGTCGCCACCTATAAGAGCATCTCCAACAGACGCCCCAAACGACGCGCGTGCGCGGTAAACTCAGCTTTTAGCGCGCGCGGGACGGTTTGCCGCGCTCTAGCGGCCGCGGGAAACAAACTCGCGCCGGAACCGTTTGCGCGCGCGCGCGAAAAGGCGCCAGCTCGCGCGTAAGATTTGGCGCGCCGCTTCGTGCGCGCCTATAAAGCTGCGCGCCGCTTCGCCACGCACTTCTCCACACTTCCTCTTCCCCTCTTCCTCTCCCTCTCTGCCACGCGCCGCTCCAGCGCCCCGCGACCGACGCGCCGCCATGCCGCCGCGCCGCCGAGGAGCGTCCGCCTACCGCGGCGTCCGCCTGCGCCCCAACGGCTGCTACACCGCGGAGATACGCTCTGGCGAACTCCGGCTCGGCCTCGGCACGTACGGGACGGCGCGCGAGGCCGCCCGCGCGTACGACGCGGCGGCGTGGCGCCTAGGCCGGCCGCGCGGCCAGATGAACTTTCAAGAAATGTACACGCTCCAGCAAGCGCTCAACCTCGCCCCTCTGCATCGTCTGAACACGGCGGAAGACCGTGCGGAGCACGCCGAGCGGCAACGCCGCCTCCTCGTCGCCCAAGAGGACGAGCGGGTCATGGCGGAGTGGCGCCAGCGCCACCCGGAGGACGTCGCCTACGAGTAGGCCTACTGGGCAAGGCGCCGCGAGGAGGACACGCGAAGGCGCCGCGAGACGCGGTTGGAAAGGCGTCAGCGGAAGGCGTTGGCGAATGCGCAGTCCGACATCGTTGCAGCAGGTGGGCAGTCGTTCTTCGCGCCGAACGATGATCGGTGGTTGGACATCTGGCTAGACACCTCGGACGACACCGCTGAGGATGATAATGGTGATGATGATAGCGACTTAGAGTAGTTTCTATCTAGTTGCGCCGTAGTTTATCTATGCTTTCGAACTATCTATCTAGTTGCACCGATGTAAAATATCTTTGTATTGTTTTTTATTTATGCAATCTATCTAGTTTTTATTTTATCTATGCGTTTGAAAATTAAAAAAATTATGTGCGCGCTGCATTTTTTGCGCGTTGCTGGAGCGGCACGCGCGCTGCTGGACGGGTGCAGCGCACCGTGCCAAACCAGGCGATGAGTGCGTGCTAAAGCTGTTTTTTGCGCGCGCCGCGTTGGGCGCCTGTTGAAGATGCTCTAAGGCTCTAATGCACTAGCTTCGTCTCTGCCGGAAGGGAGGGAGTAGTGAGGTTTGGGGCCTCTGTTTTGAGATCTCAAGGGGAGGTTTCAGAGTTGCTACTGGAGTACAGTAGTGGCTTGTTTCCCGTTTATCGAACTGATTGGAAATCTGGAATGCATCCGGCCTCTAGAAACAAGAGAAACATCAGACGTACGTCACACGCACGTTTTTGAACTCGTTAAACAACTTCTTGGAGCTCGTCCCGTACGCCGTTGGCAATCAAAACTCAGCTCCTGTGCCAAGGTACAGTTCCTGGGCACTGTGCCGTGGAAATGAAATGAAAAGCAAGGCGGGGCGGGCGGCTGTCCACAAAATGGCAGGCAGTTCACCGCCCTAGCAAAAGGGCAGCGTACCAAGCAATCAAAATCAGGTGAGGGGCACCCTCCCTTACTGCTGCCAGTGTCAGCGTCAGCTAGCCAGATAGAAAATTCAGAACACACATGGACAAGTACTCCTACTTCCTTTCAATCAAAGAAAGGAACATGGACAAGTACTGGACTGATTAATGTTGAAGCCGATGGACGTCCTTTCAGTGGTAAGAAGAATAATGCACTGTAGTATTAACCAAATTACACTCACCAGCCATGCAATTAACCTGCACTTTCCAACCTATCAGTAACTTGTATCGTCTTTAGGCTAATCATAGTGGAGTATCATATATTAGTATCATGCATATCATACTAGTGTATGATACCATCTTCATTGTGTATAGTAGTAGTGTAGATGAGCCTATCTTATTTATTGTCTTGCATGATAAATAATAGCTTATCATTTATTGTGATGCAGTATCTATCTACGTTACTCTAACCTTCTTGTTCTTCCGTAATTATCTATCACATCATCATGTTTGCTAGTCTTGAATGCATGATACCGGCTAAGATACCATCACTATAGCCTTGATACCGGCTCTAAAAAACCACCACTATAGCCTGCCTTCCAAAAATATGCAAGTAGCTAGTGCTTATATATATATATATATATATATATATATATATATATATATATATATATATATTCATCACTGGTATTATCGCTTCAAACAAAACAAAAAATCCCATTGTCCTCACTCACCGTGCATCTCGATCTCTTTTATTATGAGCCACACAATACAAAAGCAAAATATCTGGCCAAAATACTAATAGAAACATTGCAGATAATTACAACATATAGTTTGCATGATACATGCTCCACTCTTGATCAACTACCAGGAACCATGGAGCTAGAACCACCGCTATCAACTGCATCCGCAGATGGAAGGAAAATCACATTGATTTTCTCCGGACTACTCGATCGCGAACGCTCGTTTCTCGATCTGACGCCATTAACTACCTCCAATGGTGTATGGCATGACCGTCCTTCAGGCTTCAGCATGCGTGTGTGTCCTGATCAAGGTAGGTGTGCAGTCCTACTATAATGAAGGAGGATAAAACGGGTAGCCGATAATAATCAGTTCTGAGGGCAGAAGGGCGTGCCGGGCTTCTCCCGGTGGCTGGGGATGACGAAGTGCCGGATCCTGCCGACCTGCTCCGTGAGGTAGGCGTCGCACAGGAACGCCTTGGAGAACCTGTCCTCCACCGTGCGGTCCACGTCGTGCACGAACACGTCCGTCGCGCCGTCGCCGGGCCGCCGCGCGCGCGCCGCCATGCCGGCCGTGTAGATGGCGCCCATCCTCCCGGGCGCCTCGGGCGTCCACCCCGTGGGCGCGTCCACCATGATGAGGTCCCACTCCACCTCGTGGAACACGGCGGGGAGGCCGCGCAGCGCCAGCCGGCACGAGGCCTCGGCGGCGGCGGCGAGGTCCGGCTGCGCGGTGCACCCCTGGTGGTCCCGCAGGGCGATGAGCTCGTCGGCCTCGGTCAGGCGGGTGTCGTAGGTGACGTGGTACGACTCGAGGCCCGGGTGCGCGGAGCGGACGGAGGCGATCCAGGACGCGTCCTCCTCGAGGAACACCGTGCGGCCGCCGTGGTTGAGCGCCGCCCACATGGGGCTGTCGTGGCCGAGGCCGAACACCAGGAAGTTGCAGGGCGAGCGGCGCTGCAGCACGCGCAGCGACACCCCGATCTCCGCCGCCGTCTGCTGCGGCGTCACGTTCGACGTCGCGTAGTGCACCAGGGCCTCGGCCACGGGCGCCGGCAGCTTCGAGCACGACCCGTCGCCGCTCAGCCGCGAGGCGGCGCCAGGGCCACGGGAGGAGGAGGAGGAGGAGAATAGCGTGCGGGCGGAGAAGAGGAGGAGGAAGGCGGCGAGGGCGGTGACGAGGAGGAGGCGGTGGCCGGCGACGCCCTGCAGCTTGGCCTTCATGGCGGCGAGGTGGAGGGCCTTGCGGACGTGCGTGGGGCTCGACATGAGGAGAGCTCGTCGGTTCTTCTCGTTGCGCGCCCGGCCTGCGTGGGTTCTTGGGTCGTGAGAGGTTTATAGGCGAGGACGATGGTTGGAGGAAGGAGAGGAGAGGCGACGGAAGATTGGTAATGGAGGATGGCGAGGGGAGGGCGGATGAGATTGTGATGATGGGGTTGGGTGATGAGGACACGAGACCTGCAGAGTTTGGTGTAGGGTTGGCTTTCGGATGGACGGGCGGATGGATGCGTCCTTTGCGTTGTGGGGCGCCCTTTCGGTTGAGAGGACGCGACGCGTTCATGCTAAGGAATGGGCCGAATGTCCCGTGTATTTCCTGGGCTTTTCCCCCTTGAAATATATGGTACTAATTATTGTGCTTTAAGTACGAAGTAGACGTCCTGAGGGATGGATGTCGGCCACGGTCTTATCATCAGTTTAGATATGAATTTTGTTTGGAGAAGCATTTAAATAGATATTACTATCACAAGCATTGGCTTATCGTTGTCTTGATGTATTTGCGAGAAGGCCCATAGAAAGACACAAAAACGAGAGTTTCATCTTGGTTGTCTGCAGGAAAGAACAAAGACCCAGTGTGACACTCGGTGACCATTCTTGCTCGATGTTATTATTGACAGCTTGGATCCATGAGAGCTCACTATGCATGATGGTCAGTTTACCTGGGCCGATAAGGGTCCCTAGTGACTTCCTCCGGAGCAGGTCGACCGCTAGATCCAAGGCGCCCAACACGGTGATGGTAGAAGCACCAGGCCAGGGGGATGGACCGGATTGCGGCGGCAGGCGAGGCCAGGAGGATGTCATTTTGCAAGCTGTCACAATTTTGATACATGGTCTTGAGCCCATCTTGCATCCTAAGAGCATCTTCAATAGATGGTACAAATGTAAAAATAATTAACTTTTGGACGTTTTTGGGGTAAAAAACGCTGCTTCAACAGACAGTCCATATGCAAAGAAAATTGGACCGCGGCCTCCTTGTGATATAAAATGCAACACCTCGCGATGCAAATATACATCACGAGATGAATCTGGTCCAAAACCAGCCGCCGACCGCGAACACCCAACCATCACTTCATTTCCGTTCCCGACCGCTCGCCCGTCCGCCGCAGCTCCGCCCCGCAGATCCGCCACGCCCGGCTCCGCCCTCCACCGCCCCGCCCGCCACCGCCGCCCCGCAGCTCCGCCACCGCTCCGCCCGCCACCGCCCTGGCCGCACGCCGCTCCACTGCTCTCCGATGGTGCCGAAGGGCAAGTCGGGCTTCTTCGGCGTGAGGCAGAAGCCCTCCGGCAACTGGGGTGTGGAGATCTCCGACGCCGGAAGGCGTTGGTGGATCGGCACGTACCCCTCCGCCCACGAGGCCGCGCGTGCCTATGACGTGGCGGTGTGGCGTGCCGAGAGGCCTCGGTCGCACCTCAACTTTCCAGAGATCGAGAGTCGGGCGGAAGCGGAGATGCTTGTGCCGCAGGGCATCAACATGAAGGAGATCACGACGAAGAAGAAGAAGACGAAGAAGTCGTCGGTTGTCGTCAGTGCTGGCGAGACCGATGAGGAGGCAATGGCGAGGTTTGCTTGGGAGCATCCGGAGTACGTCCAGGCCGAGATGGAGTACTACTGGAAGCGTGAGGCAGAGCAGAAGAAGAAGGGGCCGAAGAAGGAGGATGAGGCCGGTCCCTCGAGGGTGATCCCCATCGAGTCCTATTCCGAGGAGGATTGGGCAGACTTCTCGGAGGAGGAGGAGGGGTGCGACGACCCGACGAAGGAGGAGTCCTGGGAGCAGTTCCGTAGCTCCGATGAGGAGTAGTTTATCTAGTAGTTTGAATAAGTAGTAGTTGAAGTTGATTTATGAAACTATGTTGAATGGACTAGTAGTATGTCGTTTTACATCTTCATTTTGGACCATCTATTGGAGTTGCTCTTTTGGATCATTAATTTGGACCATCTGTTGGAGTTGAGCTTTTTTCGGAGCTCCAAAACGCATTTTTTGGTGGTTCAAATTTTACATCTCCGGTTTTAGATCGTCAAATTTTGGACCATCTATTGGAGATGCTCTAAGACTTACAATAGCATGCCGTGGTAAATTGACCCTCCCATACAGAGCATTGAGTTTTGCAATAGCAACAAAACTACAGTTTCAACAACACAAAAATTAGGCATGAAGCAAGTACTATTTGAGCCACTACCAACGATGATGTTATGCGGAACGGGGAACACCATATTTTTAGATGATGTTTCTGATGAACTTGGCAGAGTTCTCCGCCTCGGCCTTCACTATTGGCCTCAATCCACTACAACAAGAAGATGTGTGAAGGCTCCAACGAGCATATACAATCTCATTTAATCCACCTGTTGACATTGACAATGGGTGTTTTGAACCATGTCACTAATGAGACACATGCACACACCTTACGATTGAAATTGGAGGAGTTGTTCGGACACCTTTGACAAGATAAACAAGTTGTGAAGACATGAGTATTTTGCTACATTTGTTTTGACGTGCCTTTCATATATCTCCTGATATTCTTGATGGACAATGGTTATATATCCTCCTTGGTTGGACAATGGTTATATATCCTCTCCGTGTAAGGTTTCCCACGAGGCGGAGTCATCAATCTAGAGCAACAAAAGGGTAGAGTCAAAGAAACACTACAAGAAAAACTTCCAAGACCAAGTGTTAGGTAGTTTGGCGAGTGCATTTTATCGAGAACTCGGCAAACAAGGCCTTTGTCGAGTGCTTAGAGAAAAGGCTCGACAAAAAAATCACACTCGGCGAAGCATCACCATTGTCGAGTACCATCTAGAAGAGAGTTGGCAAAACGTTGCACTAGGCGCCAAATGAAGCCGACGGTTGACAAAGACCAAGCACACGGAGAACACAGTGGCACGTGTCCGTGGACGCCGTTGTTGATAGCAGAGTGACAGTGTTATCCCCTTGCCAAGTGCTCGACATAGAGCACTCGACAAATATTTTATTTTTCTTCTATTTATGTGTTTATTCTATTTTATTTATTTATTTTCTTTTCTTTGTTATATGCTTTCTTCTTCTATTTACTTTTCTTTTTTTCTTCCTTTTTTCTCTCTTCTTTCCTTATTTCTTTCTTTATTTCTGTTCTTTTATTTGCTTTACTTCCTTCTCTTGTGAGAGCGCAGCGACCGCTGATTCATTCTTTGCCCTTCAAAAACAATTAATCAACATGCACCATTACATGTCTTATGTTAAAATTTGGCATTTTCAGTGTTCCTTTGCTATATTTGAGTAATTAAGTGCATTTCTAGGCATCTAATGGATATAATTCAAATTTGGACTACATGTACATTAAATAGTCGCCATAAATGAGTTGAAAAAAAATCCTACTTGTGTCCTTGAGTCTATTTTTAGGACGTGTGCAAGTAACTACTAGGACTTCCATACACAAAGGGGCCAAGACTCAATCACTGGCATAGGGAGTTATTGTTTCTATAAAATGCAAACGAAGCCAGAAATCATAAGACTTGGCACGGTGTTATGATATGGCCCTTAGAGGTTGCGGTACAAATTTGAGAATCTTCTCTAAAAGTTGTCACACATACTGCTTATAAACCGGATCCTCTCCAAGGAAGGAACTATGTTTTGACAAGGAAAGAGGGCAGGTTTGCATGCAAAGTGACCATTGATTCATCCATTTGCCTTCAAAAAATTTATACACTGAAGATACATCATTACACGTGCCATGTTAAAATTTGAAATTTTCCTTTTGAGAAATGTAGTAGAAAACAAAAATAAAATCCAGCCTACGTATAAAATCAAAGATCACTATGAAGATGCAAAGAGGTTCTGGTTCAGATGTTGATGTAGACTTGATGTAGATTCCCGCAACTATGATTAAACCTCACAACCATGAGACTTTTTCTCGCATTCGAGGATCAAAGGAATGATCCCTTTGTCGGTATCCACGCATACTAAATCAGCGATCCGGCAGAGCTTTGCCGTCCAGAATGAAGAACTACCGGAGGACTAGATGTATGATGAGTAGCCTTATGGTGGGGAGAAGATTCCTGAGAGAGAGAGAGAGAGAGAGAGAGAGAGTGTTACGGCATATCTCTCTCAAGGTAGTTTTGGTGATTGATGACAACATGTTTGCGGACTAATCATGTGCTTTGAATAGTTCACAGATTCACCCCTGGCACGAGATGTTTTCTTTCCTTCGGAGTGTCTTTCAAGACGGTGTAGCTCCTTCGTTTCTCTCTCGGTGCACTAGTTGTGTAAGGGCACCGTTCTATCAAGAGGGGGTCCACTGGGGTATTGCATGGGTGGAATCAACACGTACACATCAGCTTCTCACCCTCCGAACTTTTCCATTCCATTGAAGAGATCTCTCCACTTCTCTTTGTCCTGTCTGGGTCCCAGCGGTAGTACCGCGCAACCCAGCCGTAGTACCGCTGAGGAGCCACAAGCGGCAGTACCACTTCATAGCGGTAGCACTGCTCGTGACTCCACAGCAGTAGTACCGCTGGGGTGGCTGGCACCACCGCCTCGTCCTCAGCCTCTTTGGAGAGATCCTCTCTCTCTCTTCTGTGTCCCAGCGGTAGTACGGCTGAAGGGTCACAAGCGGCAGTTCCGCTCCGCAGCGGTAGCACCGCCCGTGACCCCGCTGCCG
The DNA here is from genome assembly GCF_018294505.1 of Triticum aestivum. Lineage (NCBI taxonomy): Eukaryota > Viridiplantae > Streptophyta > Magnoliopsida > Poales > Poaceae > Triticum > Triticum aestivum. The sequence continues at coordinate 524,921,131 of NC_057806.1, read as the reverse complement.
TAGTACCGCTGTGCTGTCTGGCTCCTACCGCCTCGAATCGAGGGCTCTTTTTCTCGTGTCGGGTTTTGCGACTGTAGAGACGGTAGTACCGTTTCAAGAGCAGTAGTACCGCCCTTACCACCGCGGTAGTACCGCGTTGGGTCCTATTCCCTACTAGTCTTCTCTGCGCGACAGTGCCGCTGGCTGGTGCGGTAGTACCGCTGACCTAGCGGTAGTACCGCCCCCTCTTAGCGGTAGTACCGCCCTGTGCGGGGCTGGTTGGTGGGGGCAACGGTTGGATTGTTGCCCCCACTATAAAGGGGGTCCCCTTCTTCCCTTTGACCTACCTCTTCCCCCTCAAGCTCCATTTATTGCTCAAGCTCCATTAAATGCTCCAAGCTCCATTTTCGCCCGATCTATCTCTCTAGCCAATCAAATTTGTTGATTTGCTCGGGAGTGGTTGAGAAGGCCCCGATCTACACTTCCACCAAGGGATTTTCGATTCCCCCACTCATCCCTAGCGGATCTTGTTACTCTTGGGTATTTGAGCACCCTAGACGGTTGAGGTCACCACGAAGCCATAGTCCATTGTGGTGAAGCTTCGTGGTTTTGTTGGGAGCCTCCGATTAAGTTGTGGAGATTGCCCCAACCTTGTTTGTAAAGGTTCGGTCGCCGCCTTCAAGGGCACCAATAGTGGAATCACGACATCTTGCATTGTGTGAGGGCGTGAGGAGAATACGGTGGCCCTAGTGGCTTCTTGGGGAGCATTGTGCCTCCACACCGCTCTAACGGAGACGTACTTCCCTTCAAAGGGAAGGAACTTCGGTAACACATCCTCGTCTTCACCGGATCCACTCTTGGTTATCTCTTACCCTTACTTGTGCAAGCTCTTTAGTGTTACTTCTCTTGCTTGCTTGTTTGCTTGTTGGTACTGCATCATATAGGTTGCTCACCTAGTTGCACATCTAGACAACCTACTTTGATGCAAAGTTTAATTTGATAAAGTTAAGTTAAAAATTGGTAGTTGCCTATTCACCCCCCTCTAGTCAACCATTTCGATCCTTTCAATTGGTATCAGAGCCTCGTCTCTTTTTTAAGGACTATACCGTCCAAAGAGTATGGTTGATACCATAGACGGTGTGGAGGAACACTCCGGTGTGAATCCGATCTCGTCTACGGGCGATGGGGGAACCTCGGTCTCTCGTGAGGAGTTCAATGTGGCCTTAGAGACATTGAAGACCTCCATGACGACCGAGGTTGAAAGCATGTTTACTAAATTTATTGAGGGGCTTAAACTTTCCACCGCACCGTTGAAAGTGGGTGATCCCACCAACAAGGTGACGGATATTATCCCCGACAAAGGGGAAGCTAGTAGTGAAAAGGCTCCGTCCTCTAGTGGTAAAAATGGCACCAGCATCTTTGCTCATGTGGAACCACCACTTGTTTATGGTGGACCGGTTCCTTATACTCATTTAAATCATGCCGGTCCTCCCCCTAAGATTGTGAAAAATGAGGACTTTGATTCTTGGGTTTACCGCTTTAAACGTCATTTAAATCATGCGAACACTAACCTTTGGAGAACCATTGAAGAAGGTTTCTATCCGCATAATTCAAGCAACTTCACTCCTCGAGAAGCCGCGGACAATCAATTCAACGAGAATGCTCTCTTCATCATCCAAGATGCAATTCCACCCGAAGACCTACCTCATCTTCGTCCCTTCGCCTTGGCCAAAGATGCATGGCATTGTGTTGTCTCTCTCTACCGGGGAAGCGCAAGCATTCAACGCTCCAACTATGAAGTGGTACAAGATGAGGCCGATGAGTTTGCAATGAAAGAAGATGAAGAACCTCGTGAGATTTATCAGAGAGTAACCAAACTCGCGGTCTCACTACGAGATCACGGGAGCAAGGACACGGATGACAATTAGATCAAGCGCAAATTCCTCAAGGCAATGATGCCCTATCACAAGGCCATGTCCTCCGTCATTCTTCAAAGACCGGACTTCCACACTTTGACCTCAAGCGAAGTGTTGGATGAGTTTGTGGCCATGAACATTTTGGACAAGACCGCCAACAATGTGGTGCTTCGTTCTCAAAGGGCAAAGAGGCCTAACCTTGCATTGAAGGCCAAACTCACAGTTGAAGAAGAAGAAGAGGAAGAAGAGGAGAGCAACCCCGAAGATATGAAGTATGCATATCATGAACACATGGCACTTGCTTCAAGGCAATTTTGGAGCAAGAAAAACTCGAGGCCAAACTTTAGCAAAAACAACTCAAGTGGCACGAGGGGCAAGCAACATGTAAGGACTTGCTACAATTGCGGCAACGTGAGTCATTTTGTTGCGGAATGCCCGTATGAGAAGAGGGAAGACAATGGTGGCAAGCTCATCCGAAAGGACAAGGCCAAGTCGTTCCCCAACAAGAGCAACTTCACCAAGAAGACGCCTCCCAGGGCATTGGTGGTACAAGAAGAGTACAATGAGGATGATGACGATGATGAAAGTGATGAGTCGGTTGCCATGGCCTTCGTTGCCATTGCAACGACTCCACGGGTGTCTCTCTTCGACTCACCCAATAAGAGCATCACCGCCAAGTGCCTCATGGCTAAAGCCACCAACAAGGTAACCCCCAACATCAAAACTACCATCATTAAGCATCCCTCTTCGACAGATAGCATTGATGAACATGAGGGAGCTAATGTGGAGGCAAATGAGTTTGAGGCCTTTATGGGCAAACTTAAGGGTAAACCCAAGAAGCACTTTATTGCTCTCTTGGAACAACTTGGTGAAGCCAATGACATGATCGAGGCTCATGAAGATACCATCACTAAGATGGAAGGGCATAGTCGTGACTATGCCGATGAGATTTCGGATCTTTCCAATGCTCTTGAGGAAGAGTGTGGTCTTCGTTTGGCTCTTGAGGAGTCACACAACGTTGATCATGATAAGTTAAAGAACGATTATGATCATGTTCTTGTTGTTTCTCGTGTGCTAAATTCCGAGAAGGCCAAACTTGGGGTTGATCTTGCTAGACTCAAAGAGGAGTTTGATATACTTGACAAGGCCCACAAGGCCTTGAAGGGTATTCATGCTAGTCTCAAGGAGTCTCATGATCAACTCCAAGTGAAGCTAACTAAGGAGAAAGTCACATTTCCTCATATGGTTTTAATTGACAATGCAAAGGGCGGCAATGTCAAGAAGGGCAATGCCACCCCTCCCAACAAAGTCGGCGATTTTAATCCGTCTTATGTGTTATGTCGTGCTAGTGATGGGCATGTTTATGCCAAATTTGTTGGTTCTCCTCATGAATACATTGAATGGTCTATTTGGGTTCCAAAGACCCTTTTTACTAACATCAAAGGACCCATTACAAAATGGGTACCTAAAACCAAGCATTGATCTCTTGTAGGTGTTTGCTTCCGGTGGGGGATCATGGTTGCTCAACGGCGGAGCTACAAATCATATGACCAGAAGCAAGGACTTGGTGGTGGACGTGCACAAGGTTCCATCTATGCCCACCAATGTCGAGTGGGGTGACGCCTCATCTTCTAAGGTATTGGGACTTGGCAAGGTGGTCATCTCTCATGATCTCACGATCGAGAAGGTCATGCTTGTTGAGTCCCTTGCATACAATTTACTTTCCGTTCATCAACTTGCAATCATGGGCTTTGCCACTTTCTTTGATATCGATACCGTGGCCCTCTTGTGGAGCAAGACTCTTAAAGCAGCCTTTGTTGGGCATGTCGAGAACGGTCTATATGTGATTAACTTTTCGGAGCGACCCACTAAGACCGCGACATGCCTAATGGCTAAAGTTGATGTGGGATGGCTTTGGCATCGCCGTTTAGCCCATGTCAATATGAGATCTTTGCAACGTCTCCTCAAGGGGGACCATGTCCGTGGACTAACGAATGTTAGTTTTGCTAAAGATCGTGCTTGCAGTGCCTGTATCGAAGGAAAGCTACATGAGAAGGCTCACCCTCCCATGACTATCATTTATTCGAAGAGGCCTTTGGAGCTCCTTCACATGGATCTCTTTGGGCCTCCATCCTTCGATAGTCTTGGAGGTAGGAAGTATTGCTTGGTGATTATGGATGACTACTCAAGGTACACGTGGGTGTATTTCTTCAAGAGGAAGAGCGAGACCCAACAAACCGTCATTGACTTTGCAAATGAAGCACAACATCAACACAATGCAAAGATCTTGACAATAAGAAGTGACAACGGCACCGAGTTCAAGAACTACACCTTGGATGAGTTTCTTAGTGATGAGGGAATCAAGCATCAATATTCCGCACCCTACACCCCTCAACAAAACGGTGTTGCGGAGAGGAAGAACCGGAAGTTGATGGATGTGGCAAGGACCATGATGGCGGAGTTCAAGTCTCCGTACAACTTTTGGGCCGAAGCCATCAACACCGCGTGTCATGCATCCAATTGGCTCTCCTCCGCAAGGGCTTGAACAAGACTCCATATGAGATACTCACCGATAACAAGCCCAATCTCAAGTACTTCCGGGTATTCGGGTGTAAGTGTTTCATTCTCAAGAAAGGTGTTCGGTTGTCTAAATTTGAGGCTAGAGCTTATGAGGGCATATTTGTTGGCTATGCTACAAACTCTCATGCTTACCGTGTCCTCAATAAATCCACGGGACTTATTGAGGAGACGTGTAACGTGGAGTTTGATGAGAATAACGGCTCCCAAGTGGAGCAAAGTGGCACTTGTGATGTAGGTGATGAAATTCCTCCCCAAGCCATAGGAAGAATGGGTGTTGGCTTTATCCTACCCATTGAGGAACCCCTTGTGGCCGAAGGAGAAGGACAAAGCTCCAATCAAGTGGAGCCATCACCAACCCAAGGCCCACACGCTTCCGAAGAACAACATGAAGGCCCTCATCCTCAAGAACCTGACCAAGGGCAAGATCACGCTCAAGACGGTGTTGACACATCAAGCGATGCCCAAGGTCAAGTTCTCTCCTCCGAGCAAGTTCAAGAACAAGAACAAGCCCAAGACGATGCTCAAGATGATCAAGTGACCACTCCTCGTCTCACCCCCGAGGAGGAATTAGAGCGTCGTGCCGCCAAGGTTGCTTCCAAGCTCTCCACCAAGGATCATCTCATGACGAATGTGCTTGGAAGCTTAAGAAAGGGGGTAAGCACTCGTAGAAAATTAGCAAATTATTGTGAGCATCATGCGTTTGTCTCTTGTGTGGAACCCCACAAGGTCTATGAAGCGCTAGAAGATCCAGATTGGCTCAATGCCATGCATGAAGAACTCAACAACTTCAAGCGCAACAAAGTGTGGAGATTGGTGCCAAGACCAACCGGGAATCACAATGTCATAGGAACCAAGTGGATATTTAAGAACAAGCAAGATGCCCATGGGATTATCATTTGCAACAAGGCTCGTTTGGTAGCACAAGGCTACTCCCAAGTCGAGGGTATCGACTACGGTGAAATCTTTGCTCCCGTTGCTCGTCTTGAGTCCATTCGCATGTTGATTGCATATGCTTCTCATCATAACTTTAAGTTACAATAAATGGATGTGAAAAGTGCTTTTCTTAATGGTCCTATTAATGAGTTGGTTTACGTCAAGCAACCCCCCGGGTTCGAGGATCCCTACTTTCCCAATCATGTGTATCAACTCGATAAGGCACTCTATGGCCTTAAACAAGCTCCACGTGCACGGTATGACCACCTTACCGAGTTGTTACAAGACCGCGGTTTTGAAGTTGGGCTAATCGACCCCACTCTTTTTACTAAGAAGGTCAAAGGGGAGTTGTTTGTGTGCCAATTATACGTTGATGACATTATCTTTGGTTCTCCTAACAAAGCTTTCAATGAGGAATTTGCCGCTCTCATGACCTCAAAGTTCGAGATGTCCTCCATGGGAGAGTTGAAGTTCTTTCTAGGGTTCGAGTGAAGCAAAGAAGAGAAGGAACCTTCATCAATCAATCCAAATACACTCAAGACATGCTCAAGAGATTCAAGCTAAGTGACGTCAAGCCGGCTTCCACTCTAATGCCCACCAAGTGCCAACTTGACTTAGATCCAAATGGTAAAGTGGTGGATCAAAAGGTATATCATTCCATGATTGGATCCTTGCTTTACCTTTGTGCATCTAGACCGGACATCATGTTGAGTGTGGGAATTTGTGCACGGTTTCAAGTCGCACCTAAGGAAAGTCACTATGTGGCGGTCAAACGAATCTTTTGATATTTGGCTCATACCCCAAACTTTGGCTTATGGTACCCAAGAGGATCAAACTTCAAGCTTGTAGGGTACTCGGATTCTGATTGGGCGGGAGACAAACTGGATAGGAAGTCCACTTCTGGAGAGTGCCAATTCCTTGGTTGCTCTTTGGTAAGTTGGTCTTCCAAAAAGCAAAGTTGTGTGTCTCTCTCGTCCACTGAGGCGGAGTATGTTGCCGCCGGTAGTTGTTGTGCACAACTCCTATGGATGAGGCAAACTTTAAAGGATTATGGTGTCACTTGTGACAAAGTGCCTCTTTGGTGTGACAATGAAAGTGCCATCAAGATCTCTCTCAACCCGGTGCAACACTTCAAGACGAAGCATATTGAGATTCGGTATCACTTCATCCGGGATCACATTAGGCGAGGAGAGACCGAGCTCAACTATGTCAACACTCATGACAACCTTGTAGATATTTTCACGAAGCCTTTGGATGAAGCAAGATTTCGCGAGTTAAGGCATGAGCTAAATATAATTGATTCGAGCAATGTGGCTTGAACCCTTGCACACCCCACCACGCTCAATTTGCTATCTAGTTTAGGTGTAGGCTTGGACATAGGGGGAGTGTTGTTCTCTCAATGAACTCTTCCTCCCCCCATTATGCGTAAATTGATTAAGTCTTTCACTTTAGCCATTGTTGATGGTACTTGTGTTTCAAAGACGAGTTTTGGTCATGGGCCCAAGGTTAAAATCTTCGCGGCGCCATACCTCTTGACTCAAACATAGGTGGCCTCAGCCACCGCCCTCTTTTGAAGAGGTGTGTCTTGGTCGTTTGCTGGTGTGCTCTTTTTTCTTGCTGTTTTATTCGAGCAAAAGCCATGTTGTTAGGTTGCCGTGGCGTGCTGGGTGGTACTACCGCTCATAAGCGGTACTACCGCTCATAAGCGGTACTACCGCTCATAAGCGGTACTACCGCTCATAAGCGGTACTACCACCCCCCAGCACGGTACTACCACCGAGGGACGGGACCAGGGGTTATATCGGGGCAGGGGGAGGTTTCTTCTCCCCCATACCCATTCGCTTCGCCCCCTCTTTCCTCTTCCTCTCTCTAGCCTCAACTCGCTGCGGGAGGGCTCCGGCGGATCTCCGTCTCCGGGGCGTACCTCTCCATTTCCTTTGGTGGAGTCGATCCCCACCTTGTTCTCTTGCCATGGATGCCGGTATTGCCCTCGTTCCTTCTCTCCTTTTGTCTCGTTTTCAGATCTTGTTTCTTAGGGGTAATGGTGGTTGCATCTCTAGATTTTTGGCTAAATCTAGGCTTGAGTTGGTTGGAGAAGGCAACTAGACTATCTCGATTAGAGTTTGGTAGGAATATTTTTGAATTTGGCAGGCCGGTAGTGCCAGATCTGACCCCGGTAGTAGGAAACCGTTGTTTCTCCGCCTCGTGATGTAAGAAACCGATGTTTCTCTGCCTCGAGCAGTACTACCGCTCTCGTTGGAGCGGTACTACCGCTTGACCTCGAGCGGTACTACCGCTCTCTTTGGTACGGTACTACCGCTTGGGCGGTACTACCGCGGGCATGCCACGGTACTACCGTTGCCTGCCAAATTCCATCATATTCCTGCTTTACCTTGATCATTTTGTTGTGTTTGTTGGCTTATGCTCGTTCTTTCTAGTTGTTTTGCGTATTCTTGTGTTTGGCTCCAGGTGATGATCATTCTGAGCATCAAGCTCGCCGTATCAACCTCGGGCGTGCAACATCAAAACGCTACCGCACCTCTGAGCCAGCCGGTGGTTCCTCTAGCACCCAACTGCCTCCAGCAAGTGCATCCGCAAGTGTTCCTCCACCTCCTCAGCACTCGAAGAGATCCACCAATAAGCCAAAGGGGAAGACTGTGACTGAGATGACCAACAAGGAGTTTTGGGAAAGGCGTCGCCGCAATCCCTATGAGGTGGACCAAGAACCCACTTTGGTCAACCGCCCGTTCTGGAACCGATTTTAGTTTGCCATCTATTTTGATGTGATCAAGGCCAAGAAGAATCTCTTTGTTGATGTTCACTCCATTGACACTGATGCTATGGCGAAGGACCCGGAGTACTTTGGCGAAGCCCTTCAGATGTGCACTCAGCTGAAAATTCTAAGGATCATGCAATTCAACAAGGATTTCGATGCAGATTTGGTGGCTCGATTCTTTGCCACCGTCCATCTTGGGACGGATGTCGACAGAACTCTGACATGGATGACCAATGGCAAGCTGCTTTCCGTCAAGTGGAAGACTTTCATGGAGTTACTTGATGTGGTGGATCACGGGCTTGAGACTCCTGTCGGTTTCCGCCCTCACCACAATGCTACGTCCACCCACAAGCAAGCCCTTTGGCTCTACTGCACTGTGAAGGTTCACCCAGTGACTGAGAAGAAAACCTATGAGCTGTCTCCGTATCTGGACATTCTTCATCGCATCTTTTGTGAGACTCTCTTCCCTCGGATCGGGAATCTGGATATGGTCCACTCTTACCTCGTGGACATGCTCCTTTTTTGTCAGCATGAGAAGGAAGCAAACACTGGAGAGAGCCTGGATATTTCTCATGTCATGTGGTCTGAACTTCTCTCTGCCGTGTCTGAGCGCAAGTGCCCGATATATGGTTCATTCATCATGAGGCTCATTGAGAGGGCCTGGGCACAGATCTATCCCCGAGTGTTGCTGGAAACTGGAGACTTGGTTTCCCATGAGATCAAGCGTATGAGGAAGAAGGACAATTGGGTCACCCCAGCGCCTCAATCCGGGGGTCCGTCTGCTGCTGCTGCTGCTGCTGCCATGGAGACCGAGGGTGGGGCAGCCACTGATGATCACGAGGAGGATATTGGGCCCTCTAGTGCTGAACCCTCATGGGCGAAGAAGCTTAAAAACAAGTTGAAGAAGCTTTTCTGCATGGAGTCTCATGGTCAGTACATGACTCATGTGGCGGAGAAGCATGCCAGGGTGCGCCACAAGGAGCTCATGCGTCAGATGGGAGCGACAGTTGCCAGTGGATCTGAGGGTCAGATCACTGAAGAGGAGGAGTGGATTCATCAGCACTGCCCTTGGACCGACTCCGACGCCGAGCAGTTTTCGACCAACGACGGAGATGAAGACGATCACGCTGAGATATGATGATTCGAGATCCTCAGCTTGCCATCACCTGGAGTCGTAGCGTCGCTCTTTTCCCTTTTTTGGTGTCTCGCTGCCAAAGGGGGAGAGAGAGTGGGGATTTGTGTTGCCGAGATTTGTGTTTGTCGTCTTGTGTTTTCTTGTGTGTTCTCTCGGTGTCCTTGTTTGGTTTGGTTTGGTGCCCGTGAGACCTAAGTTCTAGACATATGGTGTGAGACATATGCTCCCTATCGCTACCTTATTACTTATGTCTATTCAGTATTGTAGTTTATTATGAGTTGCATGCTTGTCCTGTTTTATACTCTTCTCTCATATATCTTGTGTTTAGTATTGTTGGACTATAAAATATAGGGGGGGTGTTGATCCGGATGTGTGTGTCTTGCTTTCCGAATGCTCCTCTAACTAGGTGCACACATTCTGGGGGAGCCCGTCTATATTTTGTAGTTCTTAGTTTTCTTACTTTTATTTCTTTTCCTTGCGCAAATCCCTAGTTGTCATCAATCCACCAAAAAGGGGGAGATTGTTACGGCATATCTCTCTCAAGGTAGTTTTGGTGATTGATGACAACATGTTTGCGGACTAATCATGTGCTTTGAATAGTTCACAGATTCACCCCTGGCACGAGACATTTTCTTCCCTTCGGAGTGTCTTTCAAGACGGTGTAGCTCTTTCGTTTCTCTCTCGGTGGACTAGTTGCATAGAGGGCACTGTTCTATCAAGAGGGGGTCCGCTGGGGTATTGCATGGGTGGAATCAACACGTACACATCAACTTCTCACCCTCCGAACTTTTCCATTCCATTGAAGAGATCTCTCCACTTCTCTTTGTCCTGTCTGGGTCCCAGCGGTAGTACCGTGCAACCCAGCCGTAGTACCGCTGAGGAGCCACAAGCGGCAGTACCGCTTCACAGCGGTAGTACCGCCCGTGACTCCACAACAGTAGTACTGCTGGGGTGCCTGGCACCACCGCCTCGTCCTCAGCCTCTTTGGTGAGATCCTCTCTCTCTCTTCTGTGTCCCAGCGGTAGTATCGCACTACCAGCGGTAGTACGGCCGAAGGGTCACAAGCGGCAGTTCCGCTCCGCAGCGGTAGTACCGCCCGTGACCCCGCTGCCGTAGTACCGCTGTGCTGTCTGGCTCCTATCGCCTTGACTCGAGGGCTCTTTTTCTCGTGTCGGGTTTTGCGGCACTAGTTGCGGTTGTAGAGACGGTAGTACTGTTTCAGGAGCGGTAGTACCGCCCTTACCACCGTGGTAGTACCGCGTTGGGTCCTATTCCCTACTAGTCTTCTCTGCGCGGCAGTGCCACTGGCTGGTGCGGTAGTACCGCTGACCTAGCGGTAGTACCGCCCTGTGCGGGGCTGGTTGGTGGGGGCAACGGTTGGATTGTTTCCCCCACTATAAAAGGGGGTCCCCTTCTTCCCTTTGACCAACCTCTTCCCCCTCAAGCTCCATTTATTGCTCAAGCTCCATTAAATGCTCCAAGCTCCATTTTCGCCCAATCTATCTCTCTAGCCAATCAAATTTGTTGATTTGCTCGGGAGTGGTTGAGAAGGCCCCGATCTACACTTCCACCAAGGGATTTTCGATTCCTCCACTCATCCCTAGCGGATCTTGTTACTCTTGGGTGTTTGAGCACCCTAGACGATTGAGGTCACCACAGAGCCATAGTCCATTGTGGCGAAGCTTCGTGGTTTTGTTGGGAGCCTCCGATTAAGTTGTGGAGATTGCCCCAACCTTGTTTGTAAAGGTTCGGTCGCCGCCTTCAAGGGCACCAATAGTGGAATCACGGCATCTCGCATTGTGTGAGGGCGTGAGGAGAATACGGTGGCCCTAGTGGCTTCTTGGGGAGCATTGTGCCTCCACATCGCTCTAACGGAGACGTACTTCCCTTCAAAGGGAAGGAACTTCGATAACACATCCTCGTCTTCACTGGATCCACTCTTGGTTATCTCTTACCCTTACTTGTGCAAGCTCTTTAGTGTTACTTCTCTTGCTTGCTTGTTTGCTTGTTGGTACTGCATCATATAGGTTGCTCACCTAGTTGCACATCTAGACAACCTACTTTGATGCAAAGTTTAATTTGATAAAGTTAAGTTAAAAATTGGCAGTTGCCTATTCACCCCCCCTCTCTAGTCAACCATTTCGATCCTTTCAGAGAGAGAGAGGAAACCGGATCCTCTAACATTGAGAAGGAAAGTTAGAGAAGCTACAATACCCTAACTTTCCTTCTTTCAATCCATATGATTATGGCTAAAATGACTTAAATTAATTTGCAAATTGATGATCTACTATGTACATTTATAGTAACTACGTACAAAGAAATTGATGGTAAAATAAAATTAGTTTTAATTTTTTTTATATCTACAGTAAATACCAATAGTAAACAATCTACTAAGTACCTACTAACAATCCCTAACTTTTCTTCTTCATTTAACACTAGGCAAACACTGTAGCACTGTGACTTTCATCCGGTTCGGGGGGGGGGGGGTAACATCCAAGCATAGAAGGATGTGTTTGAGCCTTTGAGGGTTGCCCCTCCTCTCTCTCTCTCACTGACACGGGAGGAGGAGGGGGGGTAACATCCAAGCATAGAAGGATGTGTTTGAGCCTTTGAGGTGCTGACTAAGGAGGTGTTTGCGAGGTGTTTGTAGTCCATGTGACAGGGAAAGACTGTGCTAGGAGGCAGCATGTTGGAATTATGTGTCCTACAACTATGTTTAAATTACTTGAAATTGTTAAATATCTGTAATACTTGATTGTGGTTTTATACATGTATTTATCCACGAAATTACTTTACATGTTTAGCATGACATTATTACTTGTTGGAGCATAGTTAAGTATTATATGCTTAAGGAAGCTGGTCGATTATCAGTGAAATATAATATACTATGTATATTGAAAAGACAACCCAAGTACACTAATAGTTGAAAGAAACAACATCAATGGTTAGATTACAGCCCTGACTATGATCTACATGATTAATCATTTAGACTAATTATGGCACACAACTCATATGTGTGTGTATCATGGGACATAACAAATAGTATTTAATTAAAGATGAATTATATTGTGATTGTGCTATTTAAAAATAAGTTTATTTAAACTTAAAAGTTTATCTGCATCTTTATCAGAAAAAAGCTTATCTGCATACAGACCAAGACTCAAATTAGCAGTATAAATAGGTCTCACTCTCTGGGCTCAAATTACATTGTGAGCGGCTCCACTTCCTCCCGGGCACATCTGGAACAGGTTCCACTTTCTTCGAAAAGCAAACTCGCTGGTCCGGCGAGGTACTGACCACGTTATGGGCTCGCTTCACGCTCACGTGACACCTGTCGGCTCGTCGATGCAGGTTCTGTCTGACTGCCCCCTCCGATGGAACCGAGAGCAGCCATCTGCCGATCCCAACTCGTTTTCTGTTTTCAACGAGTGCTTCGGATCATGGTGTGCTCGGCCTTCTGTGTGAAAAATCTCAGCCAGTAAGTAGCCGACGTGCAGGCGTCTCACACTAATAGAAAACAGGGCTTTGGTTCGGCCAGAAAAAAGCATTAATTCCGGTTACATTACGAACCGAGACTAATGTGAGCATTAGTCCCGGTTCGAGCGGCTAGGGCACCGTACAGGCATTAGTCTCGATTCAAATGGGACCTTTAGTCCCGGTTGGTGCCACGAACTGGGACTAAAGGGTGCGATGCCCATTAGTACCAGTTCGTGGCACAAACCGGTACTAAAGGTTAGACCTTTAGTCCCGGTTCGAGCCACCAACCGGAACAAATGGGGTTGAGGCATTAGTACCGGTTCGTGGGTACTAATGCTGCAATTTTCAAATTCTACCCCCCCCCCCCGGGTGTATCGCCTTTTCAGTTTTATAAAAAGCAAAAGAAAATGATAAAAACTTCAAAAGTTAAAATCCTTCGAGATGTAGTTATGTTACTACATCTACTAGTTAGGAAAATTTTAAAACTTAAATTTGGACATGTTTTGCAAAAAGTGTAGGGAAAATGTAAAACGGCTATAACTTTTGCATACAATATCAGAAAAAAACGTATAATATATCAAAATGTCCAGTACGAAAATCCGCATCCGATTTTGATAGCCTACGACCTATTTATAAATTTTTAGAATCCTCAGATTCTAAAAGGAAAAATAGTTATGCTCAAATTTCAGTTTTTTTGAATTTTCGTTAAATCTGGTCAAACTATGGTCAAACTACTTATTCAAGAAGTATTACTGTTACTAAATAATTATTCAAGAATATTAGTGTTACTAAATAATTATTTCAGTTTTTTTGAATTTTGGTCAAATCTGGTCAAACTATGATCAAACAATGGTCAAACTACTTATTCAAAAAATATTAGTGTTATTAAATAATTATTGTTTTTTAGAACGAAAGTTTCAAACTCAAATAGTGAAATGTGTGACTTCATGCTCAAGCTAAACTCCTAAGAGTTAATAGGTTTGACATCTTACTATTGTCAGGAAAACAACAAGTGCAGACTTGAAAACGAGGGAGAATAGAACCCGGAAGTTAAGCGGTGACCGTCCGGAAAGTTAGATGATTTGAAATGATGAGGGATAATTAGAGATTAAAGGTTAAATTGAGCAGTGATGAGGGGTGATTAGAGATTATAGGTTAAAATAATTCAGAAATTTTCTACTAGTGTCGGTTTATGAGAACACACCCAACGTTCAATGCGGCTTCACCCGACACGCTACACTGCATTCAGCTCAGCATTCTTTCCATCCAACCAGATGTCTCCTTCCCATGTCGCCAAATATCTCTTTTACATAGGACCACGGTAACTATATAGAAGCTCCAACGCGTGCTGCATCAGTACATATACAATCACACCATACCCGCTCCAAACTCCTGGACTGGCTGCCCGGTCAATGCCAGAACGATTTTTCGCCACCCAAATGGGGTCCTCATACCGGCACTCCTCAGACCTGGCTTATATACGGGGCGGATATGAGAACGAAAAGACACGCCCGCCACATCAGACTGACCGATAAGGCCCACACACAAGGATACAGAGGGACCCCTGGTCCGGTGGGCGCCTCATCCGCTCTACGCCGCGTGGCGCTGCTCTGGCATGCCGCCCGAAGGAGGAGGCTAACTATTTAAACTGGCTGGCGGCAGTCGAACCCTATCCGCTCCAATTCCTCTTTCTACTCTCCTCCACCACCACTTCCAATCCACCCATCGCACCATGACGAGGCACTGGATCACCACCTACACCATGCTCACTTCAGAACGCCATCTGCAGCTGTTGAAGGAGATCCTGACGAGGCGAGCTGCTCGTTTCGCTACGGGCCTTCCTTTGGATTTGCCCGAGCCGGAGGAGGAGGAGAAGGAAGAGAAGGTGGAGCCGGCTGCGGATACCTTTGATAATATAAACAAGTTGTGAAGACATGAGTACTTCTACTACATTTTGTTTACTACATTTGTTTAGATGATCATTTCATATACCTTTTGATATTCTTGGTTGCACAATGGTTATCCTAAATTCCAGTCGATTTTCAAGCCACACCATTTCGTGTATCCTCTCCGTGTAAGGTTTCCCACGAGGCGAAGTCATCAATCTAGAGCAACACAAGGGTAGAGTCAAAGAAACACTACAGGGAAAACTTTCTATGCTGAGTGTTAGGTAGTTTGGCGAGTGCATTTTATCGAGCACTCGGCAAACAAGGCCTTTGTCAGAGTGCCTAGAGAAAACGCTCGACAAAAAAATCACGCTGAGCAATGCATCACCATTGTCGAGTACCAGCTAGAAGAGAGTTGAAAAAAAAATTGCACTAGGCACAAAATGAAGCCGACACTTGACAAAGACCAAGCACACGGAAAACACAGTGACACGTGTGCGTAGACACCATTGTTGATGGCAGAGTGACAGTGTTATCCCTTGCCAAGTGCTCGGCATAGAGCACTCGAGAAAGGTTTAGTTTTTCTTCTATTTATGTGTTTTTCTACTTTATTTATTTTCTTTTCTTTGTTATATGCTTTCTTCTTCTATTTACTTTTCTTTGTTTCTTCCCTTTTCTTTCTTTGTTTCTTTCTTTATTCTCTTTTATTTGTTTTACTTCCTTCTCGTTTGAAAGCGAAGTAACTACTAGGACACCCATACAAAAAGGGGCCAAGACTCGGTCACTGACATAGAGGGTTACTGTCATTTTAATTCTAGAAAATGCAAACAAAGCCAGAAATCATAAGACTTGGCATGGTGTTATGATATGGCCCCTAGAGGTTGCAGTACAAATTTATAAAATCTTTTGTAAAAGTTTTCACACATACTGCTTATAAAACCGAGAGAGCGAGCGAGAGAGAGAGAGAAAGAGAGGGAGAGAGAGAGAGAGAGAGGGGGGGGGAGTCCAAGCACACAAGGATGTCTTGGAGGGTTGTCCCTAGCGCGAGAGCCAAAGCATAAGCGTAGGGGGAGGGCCAAGGCTTGTAGGAGGGGCTGCCTCCTGCTAGGGCTGGCGCCCAAACCCTAGCCACCGCCCTATGCTTTGGCCCCCACGCTAGTGGGTGTGCCCACTATATGGACCCCTTTAGGCCATGTAGCTGGCCCAAGCTGCTCCCACTTGTGCCAGCAAAGGGGATCAACTCATAGGGTCTTCTATTACTTTTTAGAAGGTTTTGGAGTATTTCAGAATCTTCCTAAACATTGTGGTGCCTTTTAGGGTTCTCCATGACCTTCCTAGTTCTTTGAATTTTATTTGTTTTCCCCTCTCCCATACTTTCAATCTTTTTGGAATTTTCTTGGTGTATTTTCCCTCGTGCTCCTACACATTTAGTACTCACATATCAATGACCCGTAAGCATGTGACCTCTTAGATTCAGTAATGTGCAGATATGACCGGAACTCCTTCCTGTCAATAATCAATAGCTGGACCTGAACATCCATATTGACTCCTACACATACACGAATATAGATATATTCGAATGTTTCTCCAAGTGCGTCCCTAAAAACAGAAATCATTCTTCGATGTCCAGAAACTCCAGCAGGAGGTAGCTGAAACAAGGTTAAGAACATGTTTCCTTTTGAGCAAGAGCGCACCTTGTTGCTCACATAGAGATCTTTTTTAGGGTTACACAAATAGGAGACCTCCTAATCCACACGCGAGTCGAAGGATACCCTCCAAACACATATCCTCCTAAGTGATCTAGGTCAGCTCATTACGGGATGGGGACACCATTTTTTTACGTCTCTTTCATCATTTTTATAATCCTTGTTTTTTGTTTTCACTATCTAAGTTTATACAAAATAGAAAAATGTTCGCGAAACAAAAAATCTTTGCGAAATAAAAAAAATCGAATTTCAAAAAATATTCATGAATTTTAGAAAATGTTCATGGAATTCAAAAATGTGTGCGAGTTTAATTTTTTAGCGATTTTTTCCAAATTATATAAAATGTTCATAAAATTAAAAAATGTTCGCCATATCTAAAATGTTCAAGAATTTTAAAATTACTGCCAAATTTCGAAAAATGTTTATGAATTAAAAATATCTTGGATTTTAGAAAATGTGCATGAATTCAAAAATTATTCCCAGATTTTGCAAAAAGTTCACAAATTTGAAAATTGTTTGCGATTTTCAAAAATTGTGCGTGAATTTCATAAAGATCATGAATTTTGGGGGCTGATACACGTCCACCGGCTATCTTTTCAAAAGATGGGCTGGCTCGCGGCCGTCAGATCTAGCTCATCGGCGCCGTCCATCATTGCAACATAGGTCTTATTGCGGAAAATTTCTGCAACAGAGGTCTTGTTGCATAATTTTTTTGCAACCGAGGTTTTGCTGCAGATTTTTTTATTGCAACACACGCTTTGTTGTAGAATTTCTTTTTCGTCTTCATCTTTTTGCAAAAAAATTGCAACTGAGGTTTTGTTGTGAATTTTTTTCAACAGAGACTTTGTTGCAGAATTTATTTTCCGTCTTCGTCTTCTTGCAACATAGCTAATGTTGCAAAATAAACTTATGCAACATTGGTGATGTTGCAGAAGTTGCAAAAATATCGTCAGGAGCTAGTGGCATCTCACGTGGGACACATGTTATGCGAGCGAGGTGGCGGATGGGTTCCAAGAAATCAGTCGATTGAGGGGATTGCAAAAGGACTTTTGTAACATGGATGATGTTGCATAAATTAGAGGTAGACCATCGTGTAGAAAGGAGCTTGGGAAGAACATGGGGGGCGACTGCCCACAAAGGAGCCAGATCTAGATCCTGCAGCATACGAGTTGTTTCGGTAGGCAAACCGCAACAAGCCTTCAGTTGCACAACTGTAAGAGATAATGTTAGGTGAGCCCACGCTGAACACGCATCGCACGGAAGATGCGGCGTGTGCAATCCACCGGTTGAAGGTAAGCATTTTCCATTTTAATAAGCACTCGCAGATTTGACAAAACTTCATGGATTTGAAAAAAATAAAAAAAAGATAAATACAGGAAAAAGGTGCTAATGGGCGGCCACATACAGAGGACAAGCCGTGCGGCGCCGCGGGGGGCAAGAGAAAAGCCCTTTGGGCCAGGAAGACCAGGTGCTCAATCTGCCTTGCCAACCAGATCAAAGGAGAGCAACTAGTTAACGCGCGTTTCATTGGGAGCCTCGCAACGATCAACGTCACTTGGCGTGCTCTCATCTATCCGCCACGTGTCGCGCTTTGGGTGTTTCTTCCGAATTTTATTTTATTTTTATTTTTTCGCACGCGTTTTTGGTTTTTTAAATGGTTTTTTTCGGGTTTTTTCGACATTTTGGTTTTCCATTGGTATTTCTTAGTTTTTCAATCAAAAAAATTTGTAAAAAAATATTTTACGCGAAAAAATGTTTTTTTTCTTTCATGAGAGTCACGGTTTTGCTTTCGCGAGAGTCACGGCCGTGCCTCTCGAAAACGAAAAAAAACGTGTTTTCTGATTTCTTTTTTCTTTCGCAAGAGTCACGATTTTGCTTCCGCGAGAGACACGGGTGTGCTTTCAGGAGAGTCACGGCCGTGCCTCTCGGAAACAAAAAAACGTATTTTCTGTTTTTTTTCTTTCACGAGTCACGGTTTTGCTTCCGTGAGAAGCATAGTTTTTTTTCCTTTTGCGAGAGTCATGGTTTTGCTTTCAAAAGAGTCATGGTTCTGCTTTCACGAGAGTCACGGCCGTACCTCCTCGCAAACAAAAAACGTGTTTTTTTCTTCCGTGAGAGTTACGGTTTTGCTTCTGCGAGAAGCACGGTTGTGATTTCATGAGAGGCACGGGCATGCCTCTTTCAGAAAGAGAAAAAACTTGTGCTCCTGGTTCGGTTTTTTTGTCCGGTTTTTTTCGTGAAAAAAAAGTTCGTCATAACCTATCAACATGTGATCTAGTTTTGAAGATCTCGACGCGAGAAATCCAAAGGTGAAAACGGTTTGAGATTTGGACGCACGGTTTGAGAGATAAAACGTTTTGAATAAACGGATCTAGAAAAAAGGGAAAACTTCTAGGTTGCGATAAGTGGCACGTTGCAACTTGTCGCAACTAGGGGAATTGGAGTGATCTTTGCAATGAGTACTCCTTAATTAGTGATTTCGGATCAAAGGAGGCCTTATCTATACCTACTAATAAAAAAATATATTCTTAGTCCGTCATGCTATTTTATAGAAAACTTCTTGATGTTTCTGACATTAAACCCATAGTACATATCAACTGTTTTTTTAATACTCATATCTTCTAAACCGTAACTTTAAATTTAACATATTATATATGAAATTTGATTAGAAAAATATGTAAAATCTAAATATGATCTTATTTTACCTGTTAACAATTTAAAAAATACTATCTAGGCTGCAATGTTAATTAACAATGCATTATCCGTGTTTTTTCATACTGGTACTGATTCAGATTGGGGATGAACACATTAGCAAAATCATGATTGGACATGAAATTGAAGATAAATTTGCTAGAGACACCCAATAAATAAGGACATACATGACAAGAAATAAAAGAAAGACTCAATAAAGATGTAATGTCCACTATAAGAAAATAAAAAAATACAGAGGAGATCTACATATAAGAAGAAGAAGAGGAGGACATGCATGAAAAAGGTAAAAAGGAGGCATGCATGACAAAAAAATAAAATAACAACATCATATTGATTTTGCCGTGTGTAGTGGTCATCGTCGTCGTCAACTGATTTTGCCGTGCTACTTTCGTCTTGGAATATCCAAGCGGCGGAAGCGATGAATCGTGGTAAACAACAACGACGGCCACCTTCTGGGCCTCGCTCGATCTCCGGCGTCAGCACTCCACTGCCACACGCAGCACCAGTCCATCCGGCGATCTAGCGGCCACCGACGCAGCAGGGCGGCCGGCGAGGGACGGCGGTTCGAAAGGGACGGAGCCCCGAACGGACGGCTGCGGCCGCGATCCTGTGGGACAAAAATTCATCTGGAAGCTACCGCGCCCAGGGACCGCACCACACGCGCGCCAGTGTCCTGAGGCAAGGCTACCTGGTTTTTGTTTGTGATGGAGACGTGCCACCGGTGACAGGTCTGGGTAGGCCATACCCGGTCGTGATTTTCTTTTTTGAGGGCCGTGATTTTCTTTTTTTGAGGGGATGGGGATCCCCGGTTGTGATGCCTCTACCTAGGCTGAGGTGTGTCCACGGATTGGATTGGAAGATGTAAATACAGAGTGCGTTCGCTCGCACCACGTCGCATTGATCTTTGCGTGTTTGTTCGTACGTGAACCCTACGATGACGGTAAGCTTCGCAGCAGGTGTAGAGGGTTAAAGCGATAGCGATGCATGGCGGACAGAGGTACTACTACTAGAAGCGAGCCGCCGGAGACCGTGGTGAATGGTGATCGACCTCGTCTTTATTCCGTGCTGGCGGTGGGTGAAGTTGAAGTAGGAGGAAGGCTGTGATCTCGACGACGACTTGACTTGGCTCGGCCCGTTCTTTTGGGCAATTCTTTCAGAATTGACCCCCTCCCCAGCTTCTCCCAGAATTGCCACTTAATATTTTTTTACAATTCCTAGCTAATTTAAGTGACAATTCTGGGAGAAGCTGGGGAGGGGGTCAATTCTGGGAGAATTGCCCAAAAGAACTGGCCCTGAGTCGCCGGAACTGCAATGTGATGATGACATTCTCCTCTTTCTTTTTTGAGAGAGAGTGCAATGTAATGGCGATCGGCAACCTGGTTGCACGCGTACGTCCACAAATTCTATTCTCTATGTGCTGCTTCTTTGGCGACTGAAGTTCTTTTGTCTTCAAATAATAGAACGCAAGATTTATTCCTTTTGGATTTAATGGGTTTACACACGAGGATTCAGAGGATCAAAACCTCTACAAAGATTCTGCGGATTCGCTGGACGAAGGTGGCGAGTCTAGGCACGGTGTTGAGAGCGTAATTCTGGATTAGTACTAGTGAGCTGTAGTAGGGTGTTGATCTTTTTTCTTTTGATGGGTAGTAGGGTGTTGATCTTTTTTCTTTTGACGGGTAGTAGGGTGTCGATCTTAATGTTTGCGGTAGCCTTTTATATGTGATGGAGAGTTTGTGATCTGTGTGATCGATGCCACATGGACATCCGTGTGGATTTTGTCTTTCTACCTTTACCCCTGTTTTGTATCTGTTTGATTGAATTTACGTTTTATACTTTCATGATTTTTATTTTTGTCTTCTCCACACCGCGCACATAACTACAATTGCATGGTCACCAACCGCCCGCAGTTGTAATTGGACGCCGACAAGACCAAGGCACCAAGAGAAGCTTTCTAAGATCAAGATTATTGACCCAAGGACACAATGAACACTAAGATGGCTCCGACTCAAGGGACTCATGTTGAGAGAATAACCAAATTACACCGGGGGTCTCATCGAAATCCTACATGGCACTGCACATGGATGGTCGGTGCAACAATCAACACAAGTCATGTAAGGAGGTCAACAAAAGTCCAAATAAGTTTTCATGATCAACAAATCAAAGGAATAAGATCGTATGAAAGAATAATTCAGATGTAAGTCAAATGAGTAAAGAAGCGCAATCACAAGCAAAAAAACATTATATGATGGAGAGAATCTCCCTTGGTGGGCCACAATCCCCCTCCTAAACAAACTAGGGGCTCGTGGACCCAAGAGCCTGTGTGGCAAACCAATGGAAGGGGAATGGGAGTTTAACTCTAATTCCATTTCCCCATCTCAATTACCAGCCCTCCCCCAGGTAATAGATATGTGAGACTTTTACACATGAATTCCCCTTCCACTTCCCTGTTGAATTCCCATTCCACCTAAACAAACAAAGGAGTAAAACTCTCTAAGCCTCAAACTCCCGTTCCCTCTCTCCAATTCCACCGAACCAAACACGCTGCAAGGGAAAAAAAGATTACGTAGTTCTACCCCGTCACCTCCTCTTGTCAAGGATAGTGTTGGTTATTTATCAAGGACCTCTAGGTCGTGTGAGCCCCCCTCCCCTTGGCATGTAATTCTTTCAATCCCTAGCTAATAAACTCAAGGGGACGGTCACTCTCAGCTCAAGCTCAATCAGAGGCTGGGAATCAAAGTCTGAGGGACCTAGTAAGGCTCATACTAGTTGGAAGTCATGAGACTTCGGAAGTGGCAATACCATAAGTATTTTGTGTAGTGAATACCACTCTCAAGGACCCTTCCTCACACGACGTAGGTCACGCTCCCATGAAGCGACTAAACCTATTTAAAGACATCATTTTGTCACTTTGTGGGCGTACAACGAGCTTTTCTATAAGGTTATCGTGAGTGCCCTCCCCTACTCACCACTAACCACATTGCTAAGGGTACCCGTTGTCTTGGACAACAACATTTGTATTTTTCAACCAAGATTGATCAAGCTGCTCAAGATGCAAGGTTTTCACCATGAGTGTTCTGGTGCATACGTATGGTTTTGTCGAATTATCATATAGGAACAAAGGAAAAAAGAACGAATGGATACTTCTATCGATTGTTTTAATTAAAAATGTCTCATATAGTCGGGAATAAAGAGAGAAGTCTTATGGATGATATTTTACGTAACAGTCTGGGTTTATAATATGGCATTGTTGGGGAACGTAGTAATTTCAAAAATTTCCTATGCACACGCAAGATCATGGTGATGCATAGCAACGAGAGGGGAGAGTGTTGTCTACATACTCTCGTAGACCGAAAGCGGAAGCGTTAGCACAACGCGGTTGATGTAGTCGTACGTCTTCACGGCCCGACCGATCAAGCACCGAAACTACGGCACCTCCGAGTTCTAGCACACGTTCAGCTCGATGACGATCCCCGGACTCCGATCCAGCAGAATGTCGGGAAAGAGTTCCGTCAGCACGACGGCGCGGTGACGATCTTGATGTTCTACCGTCGCAGGGTTTCGCCTAAGCACCGCTACAATATTATCGAGGATTATGGTGGAAGGGGGCACCGCACACGGATAAGAGATCAATGATCAATTGTTGTGTCTTTGGGGTGCCCCCCTGCACCCGTATATAAAAGAGCAAGGGAGGAGGAGGCCGGCCCTAGGAGGGGGCGCGGCAAGTGTGGAGTCCTACTAGGACTCCCTAGTCCTAGTAGGATTCCACCTCCCATATGGAATAGGAAAAGAGGAAGGGAAAAGGAGAAGGAAGGAAGGGGGCGCCCCCCTTCCCTAGTCCAATTCGGACCAGACCAAGGGGAGGGGTGCGGCCACCCTTGAGGCCCTTTTCCTTCTTTCCCGTATGGCTCAATAAGGCCCAATACGTATTCCCGTAACTCTCCGGTACTCCAAAAAAATACCCGAATCACTCGGAACCTTTCTGATGTCCGAATTGAAGGAAATATGCCCTAGAGGCAATAATAAAGTTATTATTTATTTCCTTATTTCATGATACATGTTTATTATTCATGCTAGAATTGTATTAACCGGAAACATAATACATGTGTGAATACATAGACAAACAAAGTGTCACTAGTATGCCTCTACTTGACTAGCTCGTTAATCAAAGATGGTTATGTTTCCTAACCATAGACATGTGTTGTCATTTGATTAACGGGATCACATCATTAGGAGAATGATGTGATTGACATGACCCATTCCATTAGCTTAGCACCCGATCGTTTAGTATGTTGCTATTGCTTTCTTCATAACTTATACATGTTCCTATGACTATGAGATTATGCAACTCCCGTTTGCCGGAGGAACACTTTGTGTGCTACCAAACGTCACAACGTAACTGGGTGATTATAAAGGAGCTCTACAGGTGTCTCCAAAGGTACATGTTGGGTTAGCGTATTTCGAGATTAGGATTTGTCACTCCGATTGTCGGAGAGGTATCTCTGGGCCCTCTCGGTAATACACATCACATAAGCCTTGCAAGCATTGCAACTAACGAGTTAGTTGTGAGATGATGTATTACGGAACGAGTAAAGAGACTTGCCGGTAACGAGATTGAACTAGGTATTAAGATACCGACGATCGAATCTCGGGCAAGTAACATACCGATGACAAAGGGAACAACGTATGTTGTTATGCGGTCTGACCGATAAAGATCTTCATAGAATATGTGGGAGCCAATATGACCATCCAGGTTCCGCTATTGGTTATTGACCGGAGACATGTCTCGGTCATGTCTACATTGTTCTCGAACCCGTAGGGTCCGCACGCTTAAGGTTTCGATGACAGTTATATTATGAGTTTATGAATTTTGATGTACCGAAGTTAGTTCGGAGTCCCGGATGTGATCACGGACATGACGAGGAGTCTCGAAATGGTCGAGACATAAAGATTGATATATTGGACGGCTATATTCGGACACCGGAAGTGTTCCGGGTGATTTCGGAGAAAACCGGAGTGCCGGAGGGTTACCGGAACCCCCGCGGGAGAAGTAATGGGCCATATGGGCCTTAGTGGAGAGAGAGAGGAGCAGCCAGGGTGGGCCGCGCACCTCCTCCCCCCTGGTCCAAATTGGACTAGGAGAGGGGGGGCAGCGCCCCCCTTTCCTTCTCCCTCTCCCCTTCCTTTCCCCCTCCTAGTAGGAGTCCTACTCCTACTAGGAGGAGAACTCCTCCTTGGCGCGCCATAGGGCCGGCCGGCCTCCTCCCCTTGCTCCTTTATATACGGGGGCAGGGGGCACCCCTAGACACACAAGTTGATCCTCGTGATCGTTTTCTTAGCCATGTGCGGTGCCCCCTTCCACCATACTCCTCGATAATATTGTGGTGGTGCTTAGGCGAAGCCCTGCGACAGTTGAACATCAAGATCATCACCACGCCGTCGTGCTGACGGAACTCTTCCCCGACACTTTGCTGGATCAGAGTCCGGGGATCGTCATCGAGCTGAACGTGTGCTAGAACTCGGAGGTGTCGTAGTTTCGGTGCTTGATCGGTCGGGCCGTGAAGACGTACGACTACATCAACCGCGTTGTCATAACACTTCTGCTGTCGCTCTACGAGGGTACGTAGATTACACTCTCCCCTCTCGTTGCTATGCATCACCATGATCTTGCGTGTGCGTAGGAAATTTTTGAAATTACTACGTTCCCCAACAGTGGCATCCGAGCCTAGGTTTTATGTGTTGATGTTATATGCACGAGTAGAACACAAGTGAGTTGTGGGCGATATAAGTCATACTGCTTACCAGCATGTCATACTTTGGTTCGGCGGTATTGTTGGATGAAGCAGCCCGGACCGACATTACGCGTATGCTTACGCGAGACTAGTTCTACCGACGTGCTTTGCACACATGTGGCTGGCGGGTGTCAGTTTCTCCCACTTTAGTTGAATCGAGTGTGGCTACGCCCGGTGCTTGCGAAGGTTAAAACAACACCAACTTGACAAACTATCGTTGTGGTTTTTGATGCGTAGGTAAGAACGGTTCTTGCTAAGCCCGTAGCAGCCACGTAAAACTTGCAACAACAAAGTAGAGGACGTCTAACTTGTTTTTGCAGGGCATGTTGTGATGTGATATGGTCAAGACGTGATGAGATATAAGTTGTTGTATGAGATGATCATGTTTTGTTGAAGTTATGAGCAACTGGCAAAATCCTTATGGTTGTCTCTCTATTGCATAAGATGCAAGCGCCAAATAATTGCTTTACTTTATCGCTATGCGATAGCAATAGTTGCAAGAGCAATTGTTGGCGAGACGACCACGTGACGACACATTGATATAGATCAAGATGATGGAGATCATGGTGTCATGCCAGTGACGATAGAGATCATGACAGTACTTTAGAGATGGAAATCAAAGGCGCAAGATGATGATGGCCATATCATGTCACATATTTTGATTGCATATGATGTTTATCTTTTATACATCTTATTTTGCTTAGTTTGACGGTAGCATTTTAAGATGATCTCTCACTAATTATCAAGAAGTGTTCTCCCTGAGTATGCACCATTGCGAAAGTTCTTCGTGATGAGACACCACGTAATGATCTGGTTTGATAGGCTCTACGTTCAAATACAACGGGTGCAAAACAGTTGCACACGCGAAATACTCAGGTTATACTTGACGAGCTAAGCATATACAGATATGGCCTCGGAACACGGAGACCGAAAGGTCGAGCGTGAATCATATAGTAGATATGATCAACATAGTGATGTTCACCAATGAAACTGCTCCATCTCACGTGATGATCGAACATGGTTTAGTTGATTTGGATCACGTGATCACTTAGAGGATTAGAGGGATGTCTATCTAAGTGGGAGTTCTTAAGTAATATGATTAATTGAACTTAAATTTATCATGAACTTAGTCCTGGTAGTATTTTGCAAATTATGTTGTAGATCAATAGCTCGCGTTGTTGCTTCCCTGTGTTTATTTTGATATGTTCCTAGAGAAAATTGTGTTGAAAAATGTTAGTAGCAATGATGCGGATTGGATCCGTGATCTGAGGTTTATCCTCATTGCTGCACAGAAGAATTATGTCCTTGATGCACCGCTAGGTGACAGACCTATTGCAGGAGCAGATGTAGACGTTATGAACGTTTGGCTAGCTCAATATGATGACTACTTGATAGTTTAGTGCACCATGCTTAATGGCTTAGAATCGGGACTTCAAAGACGTTTTGAACGTCATGGACCATATGAGATGTTCCAGGAGTTGAAGTTAATATTTCAAACAAATACCCGAGTTGAGAGATATGAAGTCTCCAACAAGTTCTATAGCTAAAAGATGGAGGAGAATCGCTCAACTAGTGAGCATGTGCTCAGATTTTCTGGGTACTACAATCGCTTGAATCAAGTGGGAGTTAATCTTCCAGATAAAATAGTGATTGACAGAATTCTCTAGTCACCATCACCAACTTAGTAGAACTTCGTGATGAACTATAATATGCAAGGGATAACAGAAACGATTCCCAAGCTCTTCG
Source organism: Triticum aestivum (assembly GCF_018294505.1). Classification (NCBI taxonomy): domain Eukaryota; kingdom Viridiplantae; phylum Streptophyta; class Magnoliopsida; order Poales; family Poaceae; genus Triticum; species Triticum aestivum. The sequence continues at coordinate 524,894,493 of NC_057806.1, read as the reverse complement.
TGATGCTAAAATCGACGAAGGTAGAAATCAAGAAAAACATCAAGTGTTCATGGTAGACAAGATCACTAGTTTCAAGAAAAGGGCAAAAGGAAGAAGGGGAACTTCAAGAAGAACGGCAAGCAAGTTGCTGCTCAAGTGAAGAAGCCCAAGTCTGGTCCTAAGCCTGAGACTAAGTGCTTCTACTGCAAAGGGACTAGTGACTGGAAGCGGAACTACCCCAAGTGATTGGCGGATAAGAAGGATGGCAAAGTGAACATAAGTATATTTGATATACATGTTATTGATGTGTGCTTTACTAGTGTTTATAGCAACCCCTCAGTATTTGATACTAGTTCAGTTGCTAAGATTAGTAACTCAAAACGGAAGTTGCAGAATAAACAGAGACTAGTTAAGGGTGAAGTGACGATGTGTGTTGGATATGGTTCCAAGATTGATATGATCATCATCTTACACTCCCTATACTTTCGGGATTAGTGTTGAACCTAAATAAGTGTTATTTGGTGTTTGCGTTGAGCATGAATATGATTTGATCATGTTTATTGTAATACGGTTATTCATTTAAGTAAGAGAATAAATTGTTGTTCTGTTTACATGAATAAAACCTTATATGGTTACACACCCAATGAAAATAGTTCGTTGGATCTCGATCGTAGTGATACACATATTCATAATATTGAAACCAAAAGATGCAAAGTTAATAATGATGGTGCAATTTATTTGTGGCACTACCGTTTAGGTCATATTGGTGTAAAGCGCATGAAGAAAATCCATGCCGATGGGCTTTTGGAATCACTTGATTATGAATCAGTTGATGCTTGCGAACCATGCCTCATGAGCAAGATGACTAAGACTCCATTCTCCAGAATAATGGAGCGAGCAACATATTTGTTGGAAATCATACATACTGATGTATGTGGTCCGATGAATATTGAAGCTCGTGGCAGGTATCATTATTTTCTGATCTTCACAGATGATTTGAGCAGATATGAGTATATCTACTTGATGAAACACAAGTCTGAAACATTTGAAAAGTTCAAAAAATTTCAGAGTGAAGTGGAGAATCATCGTAACAAAAATGAAAGTTTCTACGATATGATCGCAAAAGTAAAATATTTGAGTTACGAATTTGGCCTTCAGTTAAAAAAAAACAATGTGAAATAGTTTCACTACTCACGCCACCTGGAACACCACATCATAATGGTGTGTCCGAACGTCATAACCGTACTTTATTAGATATGGTGCGATCTATGATGTCTCTTACCGATCTACCACTATCGTTTTGGGGTTATGCATTAGAGACAGCTGCATTCACATTAAATAGGGCACCATCTAAATCCGTTGAGACGACACCGTATGAACTATGGTTTGGCAAGAAACCTAAGTTGTCGTTTCTTAAAGTTTGAGGTTGCAATGCTAATGTGAAAAAAATTCAACCTGATAAGCTCTAACCCAAATCGGAGAAGTGCATCTTCATAGGATACCCAAAAAGAAAATGTTGGGTACACCTTCTATCACAGTCCGAAGGCAATATATTCGTTGCTTTGAATGGATCCTTTCTAGAAAAGGAGTTTCTCTCGAAAGAAGTGAGTGGGAGGAAAGTAGAACTTGATGAGGTAACTGTACCTGCTCCCTTATTGGAAAGTAGTTCATCACAGAAATCTGTTCCTGTGACTACTACACCGATTAGTGAGGAAGCTAATGATGATGATCATATAACTTCAGATCAAGTTACTACCGAACCTCGTAGGTAAACCAGAGTGAGATCCGCACCAAAGTGGTACGGTAATCCTGTTCTGGAGGTCATGTTACTTGACCATGACGAGCCTACAAACTATGAGGAAGCGATGATGAGCCCAGATTTCGCGAAATGGCTTGAGGCCATGAAATCTGAGATGGGATCCCTGTATGAGAACAAAGTATGGACTTTGGTTGACTTGCCCGATGATCGGCAAGCCATTGAGATTAAATGGATCTTCAAGAGGAAGAAGGACGCTAGTGTTACTATCTACAAAGCTAGACTTGTCGAAAAAGGTTTTTGACAAAGTTCAATGTGTTGACTACGATGAGATTTTCTCACTCGTATCGATGCTTAAAGTCTGTCTGAATCATGTTAGCAATTGCCGCATTTTATGAAATCTGATAAATAGATAACAAAACTGCAATCCTTAATGGATTTCTTAAAGAAGAGTTGTATATGATGCAACCAGAAGGTTTTGTCAATCCTAAAGGTGTTAACAAAATGTGCAAGCTCCAGCGATCCATCTATGGACTAGTACAAGCATCTCGGAGTTGGAATATACGCTTTGATGAGTTGATCAAAGCATATAGTTTTATACAGACTTGCGGTGAAGCCTGTATTTACAAGAAAGTGAGTGGGAGCACTACAACATTTCTGATAAGTATATGTGAGTGACATATTGTTGATCGGAAATAATGTAGAATTATTTTGTAAAGCATAAAGAAGTGTTTGAAAGGAGTTTTTCAAAGAAAGACCTCGGTGAAGCTGCTTACATATTGAGCATCAAGATCTATAGAGATAGATCAAGACGCTTGATAAGTTTTTTCAATGAGTACATACCTTGACAAGATTTTGAAGTAGTTCTAAATGGAACAGTCAAAGAAAGAGTTCTTGCCTATGTTACAAGGTGTGAAATTGAGTAAGACTCAAAGCCCGACCACGGCAGAAGATAGAAAGAGAATGAAAGTTATTCCCTATGCCTCAGCCATAGGTTCTATAAAGTATGCCATGCTATGTACCAGATCTATTGTATACCCTACACTGATTTTGGCAAGGGAGTACAATAGTGATCTAGGAGTAGATTACTGGACATCGGTCAAAATTATCCTTAGTGGAATAAGGATATATTTCAGGATTATGGAGGTGACAAAAGGTTTGTCGTAAAAGGATTACGTCGATACAAGTTTTTGGCACTGATCCGGATGACTCTAAGTCTTCATCTAGATACATATTGAAAGTCGGAGCAATTAGCTAAAGTAGCTCCGTGCAGAGCATTGTAGACATAGAAATTTGCAAAATACATACGGATCTGAATTTTGGCAGACTCGTTGACTAAGCTTCTCTCACAAGCAAAACATGATCACACCTTAGTACTCTTTGGGTGTTAATCACATATAGATGTGAACTAGATTACTGACTCTAGTAAACCCTTTGAGTGTTGGTCACATGACGATATGAACTATGGGTGTTAATCACAAGGTGATGTGAACTATTGATGTTAAATCACATGGCGATGTGATCTAGATTATTGACTCTAGTACAAGTGGGAGACTGAAGGAAATATGCCCTAGAGGCAATAATAAAGTTATTATTTATTTCCTTATTTCATGATAAATGTTTATTATTCATGCTAGAATCGTATTAACCGGAAACATAATACATGTGTGAATACATAGACAAACAGAGTGTCACTAGTATGCCTCTACTTGACTAGCTCGTTAATCAAAGATGGTTATGTTTTCTAACCATAGACATGTGTTGTCATTTGATTAACGGGATCACATCATTAGGAGAATGATGTGATTGACATGACCCATTCCATTAGCTTAGCACCCGATCGTTTAGTATGTTGCTATTGCTTTCTTCATAACTTATACATGTTCCTATGATTATGAGATTATGCAACTCCCGTTTGCCGAAGGAACATTTTGTGTGCTACCAAACGTCACAACATAAATGGGTGATTATAAAGGTGCTCTACAGGTGTCTCCAAAGGTACATGTTGGGTTAGCGTATTTCAAGATTAGGATTTGTCACTCCGATTGTCGGAGAGGTATCTCTGGGCCCTCTCGGTAATACACATCACATAAGCCTTGCAAGCATTGCAACTAATGAGTTAGTTGTGAGATGATGTATTACAGAACGAGTAAAGAGACTTGCCGGTAACGAGATTGAACTAGGTATTAAGATACCGACGATCGAATCTCAGGCAAGTAACATACCGATGACAAAGGGAACAACGTATGTTGTTATGCGGTCTGACCGATAAAGATCTTCGTAAAATATGTGGGAGCCAATATGAGCATCCAGGTTCCGCTATTGGTTATTGATCGGAGACATGTCTCAGTCATGTCTACATTGTTCTCGAACCCGTAGGGTCCGCACGCTTAAGGTTTCGATGACAGTTATATTATGAGTTTATGAATTTTGATGTACCGAAGTTAGTTCGGAGTCCCGGATGTGATCACGGACATGACGAGGAGTCTCGAAATGGTCGAGACATATAGATTGATATATTGGACGGCTATATTCGGACACCGGAAGTGTTCCGGGTGATTTCGGAGAAAACCGGAGTGCCGGAGGGTTACCGGAACCCCCCGGGAGAAGTAATGGGCCATATGGGCCTTAGTGGAGAGAGAGAGAGGAGCAGCTAGGGTGGGCCGCGTGCCTCCTCCCCCCTGGTCCGAATTGGACTAGGAGAGGGGGGCGGCGCCCCCCTTTCCCTCTCCCTTCCCACTTCTTTCCCCCTCCTAGTAGGAGTCCTACTCCTACTAGGAGGAGGACTCCTCCTTGGCGCGCCATAGAGGGTCGGCCAGCCTCCTCCCCTTTCTCCTTTATATACGGGGGCAGGCGGCACCCCTAGACACACAAGTTGATCCACGTGATCATATTCTTAGCCGTGTGCGGTGCCTCCTTCCACCATAGTCCTCGATAATATTGTAGCGGTGCTTAGGCGAAGCCCAGCGACAGTAGTACATCAAGATCGTCACCACGCCGTCGTGCTGACGGAACTCTTCCCCGACACTTTGCTGGATCAGAGTCCGGGGATCGTCATCGAGCTGAACGTGTGCTAGAACTCGGAGGTGCCGTAGTTTCGGTGCTTGATCGGTCGGGCCGTGAAGACGTACGACTACATCAACCAAGTTAACGCTTCCGTTGTCGATCTACAAGGGTACATAGATCACACTCTCCCCCTCTCGTTGCTATGCATCACCATGATCTTGCGTGTGCGTAGGAATTTTTTTTGAAATTACTACGAAACCCAACAGTGGTATCAGAGCCTAGGTTTTATATGTTGATGTTATATGCACGAGTAGAACACAAGTGAGTTGTGGGCGATATAAGTCATACTGCTTACCAGTATGTCATACTTTGGTTCGGCGGTATTGTTGGACGAAGCGGCCCGGACCGACATTACGCGTACGCTTACGCGAGACCGGTTCTCCCGACGTGCTTTGCACATAGGTGGATTGCGGGTGACAGTTTCTCCAACTTTAGTTGAACCGAGTATGGCTACGCCCGGTCCTTGCAAAGGTTAAAACAGCACCAACTTGACAAACTATCGTTGTGGTTTTGATGCGTAGGTAAGATTGGTTCTTGCTTAAGCCCGTAGCAGCCACGTAAAACTTGCAACAACAAAGTAGAGGACGTCTAACTTGTTTCTGCAGGGCATGTTGTGATGTGATATGGTCAAGACATGATGCTAAATTTTATTGTATGAGATGATCATGTTTTGTAACGGAGTTATCGGCAACTGGCAGGAGCCATATGGTTGTCGCTTTGTTGTATGCAATGCAATCGCGTTGTAATGCTTTACTTTATCACTAAGCGGTAGCGATAGTCGTGGAAGCATAAGATTGGCGAGACGACAACGATGCTACGATGGAGATAAAGGTGTCGCGTCGGTGACGTTGGTGATCACGACGGTGCTTCTAAGATGGAGATCACAAGCACAAGATGATGATGGCCATATCATATCACTTATATTGATTTCATGTGATGTTTATCTTTTATGCATCTTATCTTGCTTTGATTGACGGTAGCATTATAAGATGATCTCTCACTAATTATCAAGAAGTGTTCTCCCTGAGTATGCACCGTTGCGAAAGTTCTTCGTGCTGAGACACCACGTGATGATCGGGTGTGATAGGCTCTACGTTCAAATACAACGGGTGCAAAACAGTTGCACACGCGGAATACTCAAGTTATACTTGACGAGCCAAGCATATACAGATATGGCCTTGGAACACGGAGACCGAAAGGTCGAGCGTGAATCATATAGTAGATATGATCAACATAGTGATGTTCACCAATGAAACTACTCCATCTCACGTGATGATCGGACATGGTTTAGTTGATTTGGATCACGTAATCACTTAGAGGATTAGAGGGATGTCTATCTAAGTGGGAGTTCTTTAAGTAAATTAATTGAACCTAAATTTATCATGAAACTTAGTACCTGATAGTATCTTGCTTGTTTATGCTTGATTGTAGATAGATGGCTCGTGCTGTTGTTCCGTTGAATTTTAATGCGTTCCTTGAGAAAGCAAAGTTGAAAGATGATGGTAGCAATTACACGGACTGGGTCCGTAACTTGAGGATTATCCTCATTGCTGCACAGAAGAATTACGTCCTGGAAGCACTGCTAGGTGCCAGGCCTGCTGCTGGAGCAACACCAGACGTTATGAACGTCTGGCAGAGCAAATCTGATGACTACTCGATAGTTCAGTGTGCCATGCTTTACGGATTAGAATCGGGACTTCAACGACGTTTTGAACGTCATGGAGCATATGAGATGTTCCAGGAGTTGAAGTTAATATTTCAAGTAAATGCCCGGATTGAGAGATATGAAGTCTCCAATAAGTTCTATAGCTGCAAGATGGAGGAGAACAGTTCTGTCAGTGAGCATATACTCAAAATGTCTGGGGTATAATAATCACTTGATTCAATTGGGAGTTAATCTTCCAGATGATTGTGTCATTGACAGAACTCTCCAATCACTGCCACCAAACTACAAGAGCTTCATGATGAACTATAATATGCAAGGGATGAATAAGACTATTCCCGAGCTCTTCGCAATGCTGAAAGCTGCGGAGGTAGAAATCAAGAAGGAGCATCAAGTGTTGATGGTCAACAAGACCACTAGTTTCAAGAAAAAGGGCAAAGGGAAGAAGAAGGGGAACTTCAAAAAGAACAGCAAGCAAGTTGCTACTCAAGAGAAGAAACCCAAACCTGGACCTAAGCCTGAAACTGAGTGCTTCTACTGCAAGCAGACTGGTCACTAGAAGCGGAACTGCCACAAGTATTTGGCGGATAAGAAGGATAGCAAGGTGAACAAAGGTATATGTGATATACATGTTATTGATTTGTACCTTACTAATGCTCGTAGTAGCACCTGGGTATTTGATACTGGTTCTGTTGCTAATATTTGCAACTTGAAACAGGGACTACGGATTAAGCGAAGATTGGCTAAAGACGAGGTGACGATGCGCGTGTGTCACATCCCTGGTCCTGTTATGCACTAGGCTAGACCCTCATGTGTGCATCATGTTTAAATTCAAATGAAATTTGAATTGAGAAATTTTCAAAAGCCTCAGGAAACCTCTAAAAATAACCAACATTTAAATCTTCTCAAATGAGTCCAAGAAAATGTTCCTGTTATTCCATGGAAATATTGGTAAGAGGTAAAATTTAAACCAATATTTTTGGAGTCACAGAGATATTTATTTTGGCCATTTGAATTAATCCAATAACTATTTGCTACGGATTTATATTTAATATATATTAAATATGACTCCAATAATTCTGGAAGTTTGTGAGTGGCTTTGTATATATTTTGGCAAGCCACATAAAAACCTACAGAATTTATTAAAATGATTTAGTTGCTAAACTAAATCAAAACAGAGGAAGAAAAAAAATAGAAAACAATAAGTAAAAGGAGGAGCAGAAGAACTACCTGGCGCTCACCTCTCAGCCCACCTGGCCCAGCACGGCCCAGCCCACCGCCGCTTCCCCCCCTATTGTCTTCCTCCCTCGCCAGAAGGACACGGCGCACGCGCCCGAGCTCGCCACGCCACCAGGCTGCCTGCCTGCGTCACCTGGCCACCGCGACGCCGCACGTCATCTCCTCGGCGCCGCCCCGACCCCCTGGACCACCTCGCTCTCTCCCTCTCCCTCGTTTCTCTCCTCTGCTTCCTCTCTCTCACTCGCCCGAACGCAGCCGTCGCCGCCGACGAGCTCCCCCACGGCCACAGCCACCCCCTCGCTCCATCTCCGCATCCCTGAACTCCGTCCCGACCCCGTGGAGCTACACACACGATGCACGCGACCCCGGGAGGCCAGCAACGTTGCCATCGCCGCCGTCTTCCACCTCGGGCTCCGGCCACCATCGTCATCAATCCGCCGCACGCAGGACATCCCCGAGCCGGCTAACCATCCCTACGGCACCGCTGTGAGCTCCGCCACCGTTTCCCCCTCTTCCCCTCTTCGTTTGATTGCCGTAGCCGTCGCCCCCTTGATGACCGAAACCCGCCGCCGCCTGTGATCGCCGCCGACGTGCCTCCGGCCACCTAGTGGCCCGGCTGTCGTGCTCAGCTTCCTCCCCACGCTGCCTAGAGCACGTAGGTGCCTCGCACGAGCCTCCCCGGCCACCGTAGCGTCGACCTCGAGCTCGCCCGAGCTCCGGCGACCGCCACGGTCGATGCCGGTGACGACTCCGGCCATCTTAGGCCCAGCCGCTGCCACTACTCGACGCGGACGAGTGCCTGCGTCACGTAGACGCCCTCCGCCGGCCATTTGGTCGCCGGAGGAGGGAAACCGCACCCCTCCGCCGTCTCTGGCTCTGCCGGCGACGAGCCGCGGGTCAACTCCGGCGAGTTGACCCAGGTTTGACCTTCCCCGTGTGTCACTGACGTGTGGGCCACCCCCTGACATTTTAGTTAGTATTAGTTTAACACTAATTAACCTAGGTTAGTTAGCTGATTAGTCGCTGACCAGTGGGCCCCGGCCCCACAAACAGTTTAGTTAGAATTAACTTAAGGCTAATTAACTTGGTTAATTAGTTGTGTCACTGACCAGTGGACCCCGCTGGTCAGGTTTGACCTGGGGCGCCCAGTTGACTCTGCTGACGTCACAGTGACGTGGTGCTGACGCCATAAATCATTTTCTGGATTTAAAATAAATTCAGGAAATTCCAGAAAATTGTATAAACTTCTAAAAATCATAGAAATTCAACCGTAACTCCAAATTAAATAATTTATATATGAAAAATTATCAGAAAAATTCAAGGAATCCATCTGTACCATTTTCATGCATGTTTGAACAATGTTTGTCCTCTGTTTTGGACAAACAAATAAAGGGCATTTAAATAATCATATATGGAGTTGGAGTTTGAATCATGTATTCAAACCAACTTCATTTAAATCATAGCTAGGTGCATTAGCCCAAAACACATTCATATTGCCATGTCATAGCATGCATCATATTGTGCATTGCATTGATTGTGTTTCTTCTTGTTTGCCGGTATTTGTCCCCTCTCGATAGACGTGTACCGATGATGTGATCGTTGACACTGATGAAGACTCAATGTTATCTTCAGAAGTGCCAGGCAAGCAAAACCCCCTTGTTCATTCCGATACAATCCCACTCTCTCGCTCCTGCTCTCTTTTACTGCATTAGGACAACAACGATTCATCTGTTACTTGCTGCGGTAGCTGAACCCCTTTATCCTCTGCATGACCTGTCATTCCACAGTAAATAGATGAAACCCACTAGCATGAGTAGGAGTTGTTTGAGCCCTGTTGTGCCTACTCATTCATGCTTGTTTGTCATGCCTGCTACTGCTTAGAGTTGTGTCAGGTCTGATTCATCGGGATGAATCAGAGGTGTGTGAACATGTCCTACTGTGTGTGAGCTAAGTGTGTGAACACGATTTGGTAAAGGTAGCGGTGAGAGGCCATGTAGGAGTACATGGTGGGTTGTCTCATTGAAGCCGTCCTCAGGAACTGAGTTCTGTGTTTGTGATCCATGATTCAGCTACTACCACGCATTGGGCCCGAAACCAATGGACCCTCTCGGCTTCTTAATCACCCTTGTCCTCTGTCCAGGAGTTGCAAGTAGTTTCTGGTGTTTGTAGTATGCTGGAGGCCGTGGGCAGCGCTGACCGGAGGGGTGGGCTGTGATGCGGTAGGCACGTGGCCGGGTGTACCGGGCGCCCGTTTGGTGTCTCGGAACCCTGTTCACATCGTTTGGGGCTGTGAGCGAAACTCCGGCCGGATCTCCTCATGGATGGAACCCGAATAGGCGATAAACCTGGACTAGAGACTTGAGTGTTTAGGTAGGCCGTGGCCGACACCCACGTTGGGCTTCCGCTTGAAGGTTGCCGAGTACATGTCGTGTAAACGGCGGTAAGTGGTGAGAGCGTGTGTGAAGAAGTACACCCCTGCAGGGTTAACATCATCTATTCGAATAGCCGTGTCCGCGGTAAAGGACTTCTGGGTTGCTTATATCAGTTCATAGACAAGTGAAAGTGGATACTCTAAAATACGCAAGATAAGCGTGAGTGCTATGGATGGCGTTCTCGTAGGGAGACGGGAGCGGATCCATAGTGGTGTATTGATATGGTGAATATGTGGACTCGTGTGCGCCACCTCAAAAGAGTTACTTGCAGTCGTAGTTCAGGATAGCCACCGAGTCAAAGCTGGCTTGCTGCAGTTAAACCCCACCATCCCCTTTGTTGATAATGATGCATATGTAGTTAGTTCTGATGTAAGTCTTGCTGGGTACATTTGTACTCACGTTTGCCTATTTATGTTTTTGCAGAGAGACTTCAGTCTCGCTAGTAGTTCCGCGTGGACTTCGACGTTTAGCTTGTTACCTCAGCTACGATCTTGTGCCCTCGGCAGGATCTGGTAGATAGTCAGGCTTCTCAGCCTTTTTCATTTATAGATGTCTGTACTCAGACATGATAGCTTCCGCTTGTGCTTTGATTTGTATGCTCTGAATGTTGGGTCATGAGACCCATGTTTGTAATATCTCGCTCCTCGGAGCCTATTGAATAAATACTTGAGTCGTAGAGTCATGTTGTGATGCCATGTTGTATTTGCACATATCGAGCATATTGTGTGTATGTTATTGAAATGCTTGGTATGTGTGGGATCTGACTATCTAGTTGTTTATCTTTAGTAGCCTCTCTTACCGGGAAATGTCTCCTAGTGTTTCCACCGAGCCATGGTAGCTTGCTACTGCTCCGGAACACTTAGGCTGGCCGGCATGTGTCCTTCTTCGTTCCTGTGTCTGTCCCTTCGGGGAAATGTCACGCGATGAATACCGGAGTCCTGTTAGCCCGCTACAGCCCGGTTCACCGGAGTCCTGCTAGCCCAGTGCTACAGCCTGGATTCACTCGCTGATGACCGACACGTTCGATGCTGGGTCATGGATGCCTGTCCCTGTAAGTTTGTGCCACTTTGGGTTTACGACTAGCCATGTCAGCCCGGGCTCCTTATCATATGGATGCTAGCGACACTGTCATATACGTGTGCCAAAAGGCGCAAACGGTCCCGGGCAAAGGTAAGGCGACACCCGTGGGAATACCGTGCGTGAGGCCGCAAAGTGATATGAGGTGTTACATGCTAGATCGATGTGGCATTGAGTCGGGGTCCTGACAGCGTTGGTATCAGAGCTTGACTGCCTGTACGATTACCAAGCCAAACTGCTCGAAGTTGAGTCTAGAAATTCTTTAGTTATATAAGGGAATTGATTGTGGGATGGAACGTAAGGCTCTTTTTACTCCTTATACCTCATGGCCCTTCTGATCTGAGTCACCCTCTTCTTCTCTACGGGGTTAAGGAACTAAGTTTTCTCTTCTTTCTATCAGGATCACGTGTTGCTAATCCGTAGACTTATAGAATTGTTCGATTTAAGCTTGAGTCCAGTTCCTACTACTTCTGTATGTTAATTGTTGATCTCGAAACCTTGATATTGTGCTTCCGAGTGGTTATGCCACCATTTTTGTGAATATCTCAAATCCTTTCTGAGCATTTACAGCCGTTATGCTGTCCGAGTCATCCCAGGTTTCTAAACAATCTGATGCATTTGCAAAATCCTTACCCTCTGGTTTCGATGTTCCTTTATGCCAGCTCAATCACACTAATTGGTGCATTGAGGTAATTTATTGCCTTGACATATATGTTGGAGTTCCTATTATGACCCTAAGTGCTTAGAGGATCATCTAGTGGTCTAGCCATGATCTATGTTTCCTGTGTGATGATTCTGGCCGTCATTATCGAAAGCATTTCGTGATGCCATTTAGTTAGTAGGCATTCTATTCCTGGGTTCTTGAACCCGAGATTCACTCTACTTACTTCATGTTGATAGTGTTTGCCAGTTCCTTTAGGTTATTAGTAACCTTTGCGATAGTCCTCGAGGTTCGTGGTACATCCTTCTTCCAATTACCATGAACCATTCTTGGCAGGAGTTCTTCTAAACCAAAAGATGACAACAAGAGTGCTCTCGATGAGTTCTCCATGCTATATTGTGACTCTGCCAGCTCAACCTTTCTGCATGGGTTATCCGGAAGAATTATGTTGAACCTGGTTCGACATACTAATCTATGCATCCACAACTCAGAAAGTTATATGTTCCTTTGAGTTGTCCCTCTTTAGTTGTCTCTGACCTTCGTCTATCAATTGATAGTCAAGAGTATGCATGCATTCGTTTATCGATGCCTATTACTCTTGTGGTCCGTCAAGCCATTCTATCGCGGAATGACTAGGAGAAACAAACTCCAGTACCTCTTCCATATCCAGGATTGGGTCAAAGAAGTCGTACTCCGCAGATCAAATTGCTAATCCTGCTTTTGCTCTGTTCTACCTTGGAGTATTACCATCTTTATATCGGGATTGTTATAGGAATTGCACACCATCCTATGAACTCTTGGTAGTGATACTTCTCACCATCATTAGTCATTCCTCGGTCCTCGTGTTGATGCAACCGGAATACCGACAAATGAATTGTGATGTGTGAAATCAATACTCCCTAGCAACCTCGTTGCTTGGTAGTTAAAGGATAATAATTTCATTCTTAGCGTGTTGGTTTTTGAATCATCCTTCTAAGACTGATCGTGCTACCTAGTCCTTATTTCGGTGCACCCTTCGATTGATGAGTTAGGATCTTGTCAAGTCCTCACTCATTTGATCATATCGTCTTGCCCTCAAAAGCGAGATTGTTCTCGAGCTTAGTAACATACCGGTGGTTCGTGATTTTCCGAATATCTTCTCGGAAGTATTACCAGGTTGTCCCCTGACTGTTATGTTGAGCTCGTGATCAAGTTGGTTTCTTGTGAACCACCTTCTCTCCAAGAATCGGTGTTAGATATCCCTGAGCTAGTTGGTTAAGCTAGACAACAACTTGGAGAGTTGGAAGATAAAAGCTTGCCTGACTTAGTTCGTTCCAAAGGGATATTCTTGTGTAGTGTGTGTTGAAGAAAGATGATATCTTCATCGATTGGTCCCTGTGATCAGTTGCTGGACCTATTGTCTTATCAATCCTTTGATTTGAGTGTGGGCTATCGTCAAATCAAATCAGTACCAACGATGCTCGTAATGTTGTCTTACTCGTGGTTGATCCCTCGAGCATACACCATTACATCTTTGGTCTGACCAATGCTATCACCGTGTTCACATGATGGTGGAAGTCCAGTGATATGGAAATTCCGATGAGTTGCTGTTGAGCCCATCAGTAGCATTTTGTCTCCCCCCATGAATCATGTTGAACATCAACCTAGTGTTGGAAACTTTTGTAAGCATTTCTTCGTGCTCCGTTCATGAAGCATATGTTTGGATGAAAGTAGTGACTTCCTCTAATTCATGTGCATCTGATGTAAGTTGCCGCCATGAATTCGAGGAAGATTGTTTTGTTTCCTTTGGAATCATCCCAAATTAGTCATGCACACGTGCGAAGTATTCTGTAGTCTGGAGGCTTGCAACCTTCATTCTATATGTGTCCCTAGCACACTAAGCCACTGATTGACTTGTTCAAGGAAAAGAAGTCTATGCTTGGGATCTAATCCATGGACTTGCGTAAAGACTTCGATATCCTCGATGATGGTTCCCCACCTGAACTCGGTAGTGCTTAATTATAAGACTACTACGTGGCCATGCTTGTTTGGGACAACGTGTTCACATGTTTGTAGCAGAACCAGCTCATGTTTTGGAGCTTACTATCGTAGTTCATTCCCTGAGAATCTCGCAACGTCATCTCGTCGATTTGTGTTGCAAACTTTCGTTTTTCTTCCTAGACTCGATGAGTCTGGAATATCCTGACACCAACCAGATCTGAATCTCAGGCAGATATGATGGTTTGGAACATTTCCCAAGAACTATAATATCGGTCCCTCGGAAACCGGTAAAGTGGATGTCGTGGCCAACACACCCCGCCGGGAGACCTAATATTGTAGTATCTTGGTTGGAGAAGTTGGCCACCTCCCCATAGGGATTTCGTAGGATTTACTCCCTAGTTGCCCCTATGGATTTTGGTGCTCCCGAAGTCCGACCTTTTTACTTGATGGTCTGGTTACCAAACCATTTCAATAAATGGATTACACTAGCACATCAAGTAGAACATTAGAAGCGGAGTGTTAAATGTCTCTCGGTCAATCATCCAGATTTCGTTCCCTTGGCCTCGCTAAGGTGAAATCTGAGAAAAGTGTTATCCTCCTTTGCTTCTGCATCTTCCACCGGTATTCATCATGGTAGTATGATGTGTTGCCAGGATCCTTGACACGGATATTGGTAAAACCTGATGAATATGGAAATGCTCAAGTTCTTGAGAGCACGCACAAGCGCTACGTGTTATCATCGGCACTAACTGGGATGCTCTCAGTTTCCTCGGCAATGCTATGACCTTTTCAAACAGTGAATTCACTCTCTATTGTTGGGTTCTTCCCCAGTTACCAGAATCATTCCCAGCATTTGCATTTGTTCCCAGCTTGCACCGCCAATGTGCCATTCTACCATGGGTCTCTTCCATTTCCGGTGGTAAGCAAAATCATCCATTACGTTGTCTTCAACAAGGTAATCCACATCATCCAAGTCGAGTATGCCATTCTACCGACCCCCTCCAAACGATCGCTCGAGAATTGCCTTAGGCTAATTTAAAGAGTTTCAATGATCTCTGAATCAAAGGTAATTCTTTTTGCCACTTAAGGGAATAATCTACGAATCACCCTCCTCCAGGATGTTTCGTTGTGGTATCATGGCAACTCAACTCCTCGCTACGTTGACAACCGATCACCACATTCTTAAGTCTGGAATTGTTGTCTACTTAGCGAGCCCTCGTCATCTGTCTCACTCCATCTCTTCAGATGTATGCTTCGTGTCTCAGCTCAAGAGATGTTGCTACGACTCACTTTGTGAGCTGATCCTAGGTTGATTGATCTTCGAGAAGATAGATTCTTCTAGAGTTTTCCTTTCCTCTTCTCGTCATGCTAGTTGGAGTTCTCAGAGCAAGACGACGGGACAAAGATGGTGATCGAATCAACGCTTTGATGAAGTGCACCCTGGATCGTGAAGATTATACTAGTTTGCGTTTCCCCCTTCACCTTACCCTACGCTTGAATCTCGGGACGAGATTTTGTTTAGTGGGGGTGAGTTGTCACATCCCTGGTCCTGTTATGCACTAGGCTAGACCCTCATGTGTGCATCATGTTTAAATTCAAATGAAATTTGAATTGAGGAATTTTCAAAAGCCTCAGGAAACCTCTAAAAATAACCAACATTTAAATCTTCTCAAATGAGTCCAAGAAAATGTTCCTGTTATTCCATGGAAATATTGGTAAGAGGTAAAATTTAAACCAATATTTTTGGAGTCACAGAGATATTTATTTTGGCCATTTGAATTAATCCAATAACTATTTGCTATGGATTTATATTTAATATATATTAAATATGACTCCAATAATTCTGGAAGTTTGTGAGTGGCTTTGTATATATTTTGGCAAGCCACATAAAAACCTACAGAATTTATTAAAATGATTTAGTTGCTAAACTAAATCAAAACAGAGGAAGAAAAAAATAGAAAACAATAAGTAAAAGGAGGAGCAGAAGAACTACCTGGCGCTCACCTCTCAGCCCACCTGGCCCAGCACGGCCCAGCCCACCGCCGCTTCCCCCCCTGTCGTCTTCCTCCCTCGCCAGAAGGACACGGCGCACGCGCCCGAGCTCGCCACGCCACCAGGCTGCCTGCCTGCGTCGCCTGGCCACCGCGACGCCGCGCGTCATCTCCTCGGCGCCGCCCCGACCCCCTGGACCCCCTCGCTCTCTCCCTCTCCCTCGTTTCTCTCCTCTGCTTCCTCTCTCTCACTCACCCGAATGCAGCCGTCGCCGCCGACGAGCTCCCCCACGGCCACAGCCACCCCCTCGCTCCCTCTCCGCATCCCTGAGCTCCGTCCCGACCCCGTGGAGCTACACACACGACGCACGCGACCCCGGGAGGCCAGCAACGTCGCCATCGCCGTCGTCTTCCACCTCGGGCTCCGGCCACCATCGTCGTCGATCCGCCGCACGCAGGACGTCCCCGAGCCGGCTAACCATCCCTACGGCACCACTGTGAGCTCCGCCACCGTTTCCCCCTCTTCCCCTCTTCGTTTGATTGCCGTAGCCGTCGCCCCCTTGATGACCGAAACCCGCCGCCGCCTGTGATCGCCGCCGACGTGCCTCCGGCCACCTAGTGGCCCGGCTGTCGTGCTCAGCTTCCTCCCCGCGCTGCCTAGAGCACGTAGGTGCCTCGCACGAGCCTCCCCGGCCACCGTAGCGTCGACCCCGAGCTCGCCCGAGCTCCGGCGACCGCCACGGTCGATGCCGGTGACGACTCCGGCCATCTTAGGCCCAGCCGCTGCCACTACTCGACGCGGACGAGTGCCTGCGTCACGTAGACGCCCTCCGCCGGCCATTTGGTCGCCGGAGGAGGGAAACCGCACCCCTCCGCCGTCTCTGGCTCCGCCGGCGACGAGCCGCGGGTCAACTCCGGCGAGTTGACCCAGGTTTGACCTTCCCCGTGTGTCACTGACGTGTGGGCCACCCCCTGACATTTTAGTTAGTATTAGTTTAACACTAATTAACCTAGGTTAGTTAGCTGATTAGTCGCTGACCAGTGGGCCCCGGCCCCACAAACAGTTTAGTTAGAATTAACTTAAGGCTAATTAACTTGGTTAATTAGTTGTGTCACTGACCAGTGGACCCCGCTGGTCAGGTTTGACCTGGGGCGCCCAGTTGACTCTGCTGACGTCACAGTGACGTGGTGCTGACGCCATAAATCATTTTCTGGATTTAAAATAAATTCAGGAAATTCCAGAAAATTGTATAAACTTCTAAAAATCATAGAAATTCAACCGTAACTCCAAATTAAATAATTTATATATGAAAAATTATCAGAAAAATTCAAGGAATCCATCTGTACCATTTTCATGCATGTTTGAACAATGTTTGTCCTCTGTTTTGGACAAACAAATAAAGGGCATTTAAATAATCATATATGGAGTTGGAGTTTGAATCATGTATTCAAACCAACTTCATTTAAATCATAGCTAGGTGCATTAGCCCAAAACACATTCATATTGCCATGTCATAGCATGCATCATATTGTGCATTGCATTGATTGTGTTCTTCTTGTTTGCCGGTGTTTGTCCCCTCTCGATAGACGTGTACCGATGATGTGATCGTTGACACTGATGAAGACTCAATGTTATCTTCAGAAGTGCCAGGCAAGCAAAACCCCCTTGTTCATTCCGATACAATCCCACTCTCTCGCTCCTGCTCTCTTTTACTGCATTAGGACAACAACGATTCATCTGTTACTTGCTGCGGTAGCTGAACCCCTTTATCCTCTGCATGACCTGTCATTGCCACAGTAAATAGATGAAACCCACTAGCATGAGTAGGAGTTGTTTGAGCCCTGTTGTGCCTACTCATTCATGCTTGTTTGTCATGCCTGCTACTGCTTAGAGTTGTGTCAGGTCTGATTCATCGGGATGAATCAGAGGTGTGTGAACATGTCCTACTGTGTGTGAGCTAAGTGTGTGAACACGATTTGGTAAAGGTAGCGGTGAGAGGCCATGTAGGAGTACATGGTGGGTTGTCTCATTGAAGCCGTCCTCAGGAACTGAGTTCTGTGTTTGTGATCCATGATTCAGCTACTACCACGCATTGGGCCCGAAACCAATGGACCCTCTCGGCTTCTTAATCACCCTTGTCCTCTGTCCAGGAGTTGCAAGTAGTTTCTGGTGTTTGTAGTATGCTGGAGGCCGTGGGCAGCGCTGACCGGAGGGGTGGGCTGTGATGCGGTAGGCACGTGGCCGGTGTACCGGGCGCCCGTTTGGTGTCTCGGAACCCTGTTCACATCGTTTGGGGCTGTGAGCGAAACTCCGGCCGGATCTCCTCATGGATGGAACCCGAATAGGCGATAAACCTGGACTAGAGACTTGAGTGTTTAGGTAGGCCGTGGCCGACACCCACGTTGGGCTTCCGCTTGAAGGTTGCCGAGTACATGTCGTGTAAACGGCGGTAAGTGGTGAGAGCGTGTGTGAAGAAGTACACCCCTGCAGGGTTAACATCATCTATTCGAATAGCCGTGTCCGCGGTAAAGGACTTCTGGGTTGCTTATATCAGTTCATAGACAAGTGAAAGTGGATACTCTAAAATACGCAAGATAAGCGTGAGTGCTATGGATGGCGTTCTCGTAGGGAGACGGGAGCGGATCCATAGTGGTGTATTGATATGGTGAATATGTGGACTCGTGTGCGCCACCTCAAAAGAGTTACTTGCAGTCGTAGTTCAGGATAGCCACCGAGTCAAAGCTGGCTTGCTGCAGTTAAACCCCACCATCCCCTTTGTTGATAATGATGCATATGTAGTTAGTTCTGATGTAAGTCTTGCTGGGTACATTTGTACTCACGTTTGCCTATTTTATGTTTTTGCAGAGAGACTTCGGTCTCGCTAGTAGTTCCGCGTGGACTTCGACGTTTAGCTTGTTACCTCAGCTACGATCTTGTGCCCTCGGCAGGATCTGGTAGATAGTCAGGCTTCTCAGCCTTTTTCATTTATAGATGTCTGTACTCAGACATGATAGCTTCCGCTTGTGCTTTGATTTGTATGCTCTGAATGTTGGGTCATGAGACCCATGTTTGTAATATCTCGCTCCTCGGAGCCTATTGAATAAATACTTGAGTCGTAGAGTCATGTTGTGATGCCATGTTGTATTTGCACATATCGAGCATATTGTGTGTATGTTATTGAAATGCTTGGTATGTGTGGGATCTGACTATCTAGTTGTTTATCTTTAGTAGCCTCTCTTACCGGGAAATGTCTCCTAGTGTTTCCACTGAGCCATGGTAGCTTGCTACTGCTCCGGAACACTTAGGCTGGCCGGCATGTGTCCTTCTTCGTTCCTGTGTCTGTCCCTTCGGGGAAATGTCACGCGATGAATACCGGAGTCCTGTTAGCCCGCTACAGCCCGGTTCACCGGAGTCCTGCTAGCCCAGTGCTACAGCCTGGATTCACTCGCTGATGACCGACACGTTCGATGCTGGGTCATGGATGCCTATCCCTGTAAGTTGTGCCACTTTGGGTTTACGACTAGCCATGTCAGCCCGGGCTCCTTATCATATGGATGCTAGCGACACTGTCATATACGTGTGCCAAAAGGCGCAAACGGTCCCGGGCTAAGGCAAGGCGACACCCGTGGGAATACCGTGCGTGAGGCCGCAAAGTGATATGAGGTGTTACATGCTAGATCGATGTGGCATTGAGTCGGGGTCCTGACAGCGTGGGAAATGGTTCCAAAGTCGATGTGATCACAGTCGGCACGCTACCTCTACATCTATCTTCGGGATTAATATTAGACCTAAATAATTGTTATTTGGTGCCAGCGTTAAGCATGAACATTATATCTGGATCTTGTTTGATGTGAGACGGTTATTCATTTAAATCTAAGAATAATGGTTGTTCTATTTATATGAGTAATATCTTTTATGGTCATGCACCCTTAAAGAGTGGTCTATTTTTATTGAATCTCGATAGTAGTGACACACATATTCATAGTGTTGAAGCCAAAAGATGCAGAGTTGATAATGATAGTGCAACTTATTTGTGGCACTGCCATTTAGGTCATATCGATGTAAAGCGCATGAAGAAACTCCATACTGATGGACTTTTGGAACCACTTGATTATGAATCACTTGGTACTTGCGAACCGTGCCTCATGGGCAAGATGACTAAAACACCATTCTCCGGTACTATGGAGAGAGCAACAGATTTGTTGGAAATCATACATACAGATGTATGTGGTCCGATGAATATTGAGGCTCGTGGCGGATATCGTTATTTTCTCACCTTCACAGATGACTTAAGCAGATATGGGTATATCTACTTAATGAAACATAAGTCTGAAATGTTTGAAAAGTTCAAAGAATTTCAGAGTGAAGTTGAAAATCATCGTAACAAGAAAATAAGGTTTCTATGATCTGATCGTGGAGGAGAATATTTGAGTTACGAGTTTGGTGTACATTTGAAAAATTGTGGAATAGTTTCGCAACTCACGCCACCCGGAACACCACAGCGTAATGGTGTGTCCGAATGTCATAATCGTATTATACTAGATGTGGTGCGATCTATGATGTCTCTTACTGATTTACCGCTATCGTTTTGGGGATACGCTTTAGAGACGACTGCATTCATGTTAAATAGGGCACCATCAAAATCCGTTGAGACGACGCCTTATGAACTGTGGTTTGGCAAGAAACCAAAGTTGTCGTTTCTGAAAGTTTGGGGCTGCGATGCTTATGTGAAAAAGCTTCAACCTGATAAGCTCGAACCCAAATCAGAGAAATGTGTCTTCATAGGATATCCAAAGGAAACTATTGGATACACCTTCTATCACAGATTCGAAGGCAAGACTTTTGTTGCTAAGTTTGGAAACTTTCTGGAGAAGGAGTTTCTCTCGAAAGAAGTGAGTGGGAGGAAAGTAGAACTTGACGAGGTAACTGTACCTGCTCCCTTATTGGAAAGAAGTGCATCACAGAAAACTGTTTCAGTGACACCACCAATTAGTGAGGAAGCTAATGATGATGATCATGAAACTTCAGAACAAGATACTACTGAACCTCGTAGATCAACCAGAGTGAGATCCGCGCCAGAGTGGTACGGTAATCCTGTTCTGGAAGTCATGCTACTAGATCATGATGAACCTACAAACTATGAAGAAGCGATGGTGATCCCAGATTCCGCAAAATGGCTTGAAGCCATGAAATCTGAGATGGGATCCATGTATGAGAACAAAGTATGGACTTTGGTTGACTTGCCCGATGATCGGCAAGCAATTGAGAATAAATGGATCTTCAAGAAAAAGACTGACGCTGACGGTAATATTACTGTCTACAAAGCTCGACTTGTCGCAAAAGGTTTTCGACAAGTTCAAGGGATTGACTACGATGAGACCTTCTCACCCGTAGCGATGCTTAAGTCTATCCGAATCATGTTAGCAATTGCCGCATTTTATGATTATGAAATTTGGCAGATGGATGTCAAAACTGCATTCCTGAATGGATTTCTGGAAGAAGAGTTGTATATAATGCAACCAGAAGGTTTTGTCGATCCAAAGGGAGCTAACAAAGTGTGCAAGCTCCAGCGATCCATTTATGGACTGGTGCAAGCCTCTCGGAGTTGGAATAAACGCTTTGATAGTGTGATCAAAGCATTTGGTTTTATATAGACTTTTGGAGAAGCCTGTATTTACAAGAAAGTGAGTGGGAGCTCTGTAGCATTTCTGATATTATTTGTGGATGACATATTACTAATTGGAAATGATATAGAATTTCTGGATAGCATAAAGGGATACTTGAATAAAAGTTTTTCAATGAAAGACCTCGGTGAAGCTGCTTACATATTAGGCATTAAGATCTATAGAGATAGATCAAGACGCTTAATTGGACTTTTGTAAAGCACATACCTTGACAAAGTTTTGAAGAAATTCAAAATGGATCAAGCAAAGAAAGGGTTCTTGCCTGTGTTGCAAGGTGTGAAGTTAAGTAAGACTCAATGCCCGAACACTGGAGAAGATAGAGAGAAAATGAAAGATGTTCCCTATGCTTCAGCCATAGGCTCTATCATGTATGCAATGTTGTGTACCAGACCTGATGTGTGCCTTGCTATAAGTCTAGCAGGGAGGTACCAAAGTGATCCAGGAGTGGATCACTAGACAGCGGTCAAGGACATCCTGAAATACCTGAAAAGGACTAAGGATATGTTTCTCATATATGGAGGTGACAAAGAGCTCATCGTAAAAGGTTACGTTGATGCAAGCTTTGACACTGATCCGGACGATTCTAAATCGCAAACCGGATACGTGTTTACATTAAACGGTGGAGCTGTCAGTTGGTGCAGTTCTAAACAAAGCGTTGTAGCGGGATCTACATGTGAAGCGGAGTACATAGCTGCTTCGGAAGCAGTAAATGAAGGAGTCTGGATGAAGGAGTTCATATCCGATCTAGGTGTCATACCTAGTGCATCAGGTCCAATAAAAATCTTTTGTGACAATACTGGTGCAATTGCCTTGGCAAAGGAATCCAGATTTCACAAGAGAACCAAGCACATCAAGAGACGCTTCAATTCCATCCGGGATCTAGTCTAGGTGGGAGACATAGATATTTGCAAGATACATACGGATCTGAATGTTGCAGACCTGTTGACTAAGCCTCTTCCACGAGCAAAACATGATCAGCACCAAGGCTCCATGGGTGTTAGAATCATTACTATGTAATCTAGATTATTGACTCTAGTGCAAGTGGGAGACTGAAGGAAATATGCCCTAGAGGCAATAATAAAGTTATTATTTATTTCCTTATATCATGATAAATGTATATTATTCATGCTAGAATTGTATTAACCGGAAACATAATACATGTGTGAATACATAGACAAACAGAGTGTCACTAGTATGCCTCTACTTGACTAGCTCGTTAATCAAAGATGGTTATGTTTCCTAACCATAAACAAAGAGTTGTTATTTGATTAACGGGATCACATCATTAGGTGAATGATCTGATTGAGATGACCCATTCCATTAGCTTAGCACCTGATCGTTTAGTATGTTACTATTGCTTTCTTCATGACTTATACATGTTCCTATGACTATGAGATTATGCAACTCCCGTTTGCCGGAGGAACACTTTGTGTGCTACCAAACGTCACAACGTAAATGGGTGATTATAAAGGTGCTCTACAGGTGTCTCCAAAGGTACATGTTGGGTTGGCGTATTTTCGAGATTAGGATTTGTCACTCCAATTGTCGGAGAGGTATCTCTGGGCCCTCTCGGTAATACACATCACATAAGCCTTGCAAGCATTGCAACTAATGAGTTAGTCGTGAGATGATGTATTATGGAACGAGTAAAGAGACTTGCCGGTAACGAGATTGAACTAGGTATGGGATACCGACGATCGAATCTCGGGCAAGTAACATACCGATGACAAAGGGAACAACGTATGTTGTTATGCGGTCTGACCGATAAAAGATCTTCGTAGAATATGTAGGAGCCAATATGAGCATCCAGGTTCCGCTATTGGTTATTGACCGAAGACGTATCTCGGTCATGTCTACATTGTTCTCGAACCCGTAGGGTCCGCACGCTTAAGGTTTCGATGACAGTTATATTATGAGTTTATGAGTTTTGATGTACCGAAGTTAGTTTGGAGTCCTGGATGTGATCACGGACATGACGAGGAGTCTCGAAATGGTTGAGACATAAAGATTGATATATTGGACGGCTATATTCGGACACCGGAAGTGTTCCGGGTGATTTCGGAGAAAACCGGGGAGCTGGAGGGTTACTGGAACCCCCGTGGGAGAAGTAATGGGCCATATGGGCCTTAGTGGAGAGAGAGAGGGTCAGCCATAGGTGGGCCGCGCGCCTCCTCCCCCCTTGGTCCGAATTGGACTAGGAGAGGGGGGGCGGTGCCCCCCTTTCCCTCTCCCTCCCCACTTCTTTCCCCCTCCTAGTAGGAGTCCTACTCCTACTAGGAGGAGGACTCCTCCTTGGCGCGCCATAGAGGGCCGGCCGGCCTCCTCCCCTTGCTCCTTTATATACGGGGGCAGGGGGCACCCCTAGACACACAAGTTGATCCACGTGATCATATTCTTAGCCGTGTGCGGTGCCCCCTTCCACCACAGTAGTACATCAAGATCGTCACCACGCCGTCGTGCTGACGGAACTCTTCCCGACACTTTGCTGGATCGGAGTCCAGGGATCGTCATTGAGCTGAACGTGTGCTAGAACTCGGAGGTGCCGTAGTTTCAGTGCTTGATCGGTCGGGCCGTGAAGACGTACGACTACATCAATGAAGTTAACGCTTCCGTTGTCGATCTACAAGGATACGTAGATCACACTCTCCCCCTCTCGTTGCTATGCATCACCATGATCTTGCGTGTGCGTAGGATTTTTTTTTGAAATTACTACGAAACCCAACACCTTAACTAGTCTATGTTCATTCTGCAACTCCTGTTTCGAGTTACTACTCTTAGCAACTGAACCAGTATCAAATACCGAGGGGTTGCTACGAACACTAGTAAAATACACATCAATAATCTGTATATCAAATATACCTTTGTTCACTTTGCCATCCTTCTTATCCGCCAAATACTTGGGGCAGTTCCGCTTCCAGTGACCAGTCCCTTTGCAGTAGAAGCACTTAGTCTCAGGCTTAGGACCAGACTTGGGCTTCTTTGCTTGAGCAGCAACTTGCTTGCTGTTCTTCTTGAAGTTCCCCTTCTTCCCTTTGCCCTTTTCTTGAAACTAGTGGTCTTGTCTACCATCAACACTTGATATTTTTTGATTTCTACCTTCGTCGACTTAAGCATTACGAAGAGCTTGGGAATTGTTTCCGTTATCCCTTGCATATCATAGTTCATCAGGAAGTTCTACTAACTTGGTGATGGTGACTAGAGAATTCTATCAATCACTATTTTATCTGGAAGATTAACTCCCACTTGATTCAAGCGATTGTAGTACCCAGACAATCTGAGCACATGCTTACTGCTTGAGATATTCTCCTCCATCTTTTAGCTATAGAACTTGTTGGAGACATCATATCTCTCAACTCGGGTATTTGCTTGAAATATTAACTTCAACTCCTGGAACATCTCATATGGTCCATGACATTCAAAACGTCTTTGAAGTCCCGATTCTAAGCCGTTTAAGCATGGTGCACTAAACTATCAAGTAGTCATCATATTGAGCTAGCCAAATGTTCATAACATCTGCATCTGCTCCTGCAATAGGTTTGTCACCTAGCGGTGCATCAAAGACATAATTCTTCTGTGCAACAATGAGGATAAACCTCAGATCACGGATCCAATCCGCATCATTGCTACTAACATCTTTCAACTTAGTTTTCTGTAGGAACATATCAAAAATAAAATAGGGGAGCTAAACGCGAGCTATTGATCTACAACATAGATATGCTAATACTACCAGGACTAAGTTCATGATAAATTAAAGTTCAATTAATCATATTACTTAAGAACTCCCACTTAGATAGACATCCCTCTAATCATCTAAGTGATCACGTGATCCAAATCAACTAAACCAAAACCGATCATCACGTGAAATGGAGTAGCTTTCAATGGTGAACATCATTATGTTGATCATATCTACTATATGATTCACGCTCGACCTTTCGGTCTTAGTGTTCCGAGGCCATATCTGCATATGTTAGGCTCGTCAAGTTTAACCTGAGTATTTTGCGTGTGCAAAACTGGCTTGCACCCGTTGTAGATGGACGTAGAGCTTATCACACCCGATCATCACGTGGTGTCTGGGCACGACGAACTTTGGCAAGGGTGCATACTCAGGGAGAACACTTTTATCTTGAAATTTAGTGAGAGATCATCTTATAATGCTACCGTCAATTAAAGCAAGATAAGATGCATAAAAGATAAACATCACATGCAATCAAAATATGTGACATGATATGGCCATCATCATCTTGTGCCTTTGATCTCCATCTCCAAAACATCGTCATGATTTCCATTGTCACCGGCATGACACCATGATCACCATCATCTTGATCTATATCAATGTGTCGTCACATGGCCCTCTCGCCAACTATTGCTCACATGATCTCCATCTCATCACGTCTTGACCATATCACATCACAACATGCCCTGCAAAAACAAGTTAGACGTCCTCTACTTTGTTGTTGCAAGTTTTTACGTGGCTGCTACGGGCTTAGCAAGAATTGTTCTTACCTACGCATCAAAACCATAACGATAGTTTGTCAAGTTGGTGCTGTTTTAACCTTCACAAGGACCGGGCGTAGCCACACTCGGTTCAACTAAAGTTGGAGAAACTGACACCCGCCAGCCATCTATGTGCAAAGCACGTCGGTAGAACCAGTCTCGCGTAAGCGTACGCGTAATGTCGGTCCGGGCCGCTTCATCCAACAATACCACCGAACCAAAGTATAACATGCTGGTAAGCAGTATGACTTATATCGCCCACAACTCACTTGTGTTCTACTCGTGCATATAACATCAACACATAGAACCTAGGCTCGGATGCCACTGTTGGGGAACATAGTAATTTCAAATATTTTCTACGCACACGCAAGATCATGGTGATGCATAGCAACGAGCGGGGAGAGTGTTGTCTACATACCCTCGTAGACCGAAAGCGGAAGCGTTAGCACAACGCGGTTGATGTAGTCGTACGTCTTCACGGCCCGACCGATCAAGCACCGAAACAACGACACCTCTGAGTTCTAGCACACGTTCAGCTCGATGACGATCCCCGGACTCCGATTCAGCAGAATGTCGGGGAAGAGTTCCGTCAGCACGACGGCGTGGTGACGATCTTGATGTTCTACCGTCGCAGGGCTTCGCCTAAGCACCGCTACAATATTATCGAGGATTATGGTGGAAGGGGGCACCGCACACGGCTAAGAGATCAATGATCAATTGTTGTGTCTTTGGGGTGCCCCCCTGCACCCGTATATAAAGGAGCAAGGGAGGAGGAGGCCGGCCCTAGGAGGGGGCGCGGCAAGTGTGGAGTCCTACTAGGACTCCCTAGTCCTAGTAGGATTCCACCTCCCATATGGAATAGGAAAAGAGGAAGGGAAAAGGAGAAGGAAGGAAGGGGGTGCCCCCTTCCCTAGTCCAATTTGGACCAGACCACGGGGAGGGGTGCGGCCACCCTTGAGGCCCTTTTCCTTATTTCCCGTATGGCCCAATAAGACCCAATACATATTCCCGTAACTCTCCGGTACTCCGAAAAATACCCGAATCACTCGAAACCTTTCCGATGTCCGAATATAGTCGTCCAATATATCGATCTTTACGTCTCGACCATTTCGAGACTCCTGGTCATGTCCCCGATCTCATCCGGGACTCCGAACTCCTACGGTACATCAAAACTCATAATATAACTGTTATCGAAACCTTAAGCGTGCGGACCTTACGGGTTCGAGAACAATGTAGACATGACCGAGACACGTCTCCGGTCAATAACCAATAGTGGAATCTGGATGCTCATATTGGCTCCCACATATTCTATGAAGATATTTATCGGTCAGACCGCATAACAACATACGTTGTTCCCTTTGTCATCGGTATGTTACTTGCCCGAGATTCGATCATCGGTATCTCAATACCTAGTTCAATCTCGTTACCGGCAAGTCTCTTTACTCGTTCCGTAATACATCATCCTGCAACTAACTCATTAGTTGCAATGTTTGCAAGGCTTAAGTGGTGTGCATTACTGAGAGGGCCTAGAGATACCTCTCCGACAATCGGAGTGACAAATCCTAATCTCGAAATACGCCAACCCAACAAGTACCTTCGGAGACACCTGTAGAGCACCTTTATAATCACCCAGTTACGTTGTGCGTTTGGTGGCACACAAAGTGTTCCTCCGGTAAACGGGAGTTGCATAATCTCATAGTCATAGGAACATGTATAAGTCATGAGGAAAGCAATAGCAACAAACTAAATGATCAAGTGCTATGCTAACGGAATGGTTCAAGTCAATCACATCATTCTCCTAATGATGTGATCCTGTTAATCAAATGACAACTCATGTCTACGGTTAGGAAACATAACCATCTTTGATCAACGAGCTAGTCAAGTAGAGGAATACTAGTGACATTCTGTTTGTCTACGTATTCACACATGTATTATGTTTCCAGTTAATACAATTCTAGCATGAATAATAAACATTTATCATGATATAAGGAAATAAATAATAACTTTATTATTGCCTCTAGGGCATATTTCCTTCAGGCATGTCTTATTATTATTGGTCATTTAGACTTTCTAGTGAAATTAATGGTGATGATGAAAATGTTTGTTCCTTTTTTTGGCGACTACATGTAATAGTTTTGGCTTGAAAAGCTAAACCCAGTGTTAAAGATATTTACTATAACTAATAAATGTGTACATGCAATGCACGTTGATATTAGGGAATATATTAATTGCATGAAGATATTAGGTACTCCCCCCATCTCAATTTACATGGCGCACTTCAATTTACTCCCCCCGTCACCACCGGAGGGATTTTAGGCGTGTTTGGTTTAATGCCCAATTAATTAGGGCGTGGTAACCGCAATCAAGCCCACAATTTTCTCTCCATGCAGATGTGTACACGACATGGAATAAATGCATGCATGTGTGTACGCAGAGTGCAAGCACTCCATGCATGTGTGTAAGCATTAATTTCTCCAGTAATTAGGCACGCAGTATAACTCCTGATGCCATTTTTTGGTCCAGTCGTTAATCACCTTGGTCCCAGAGATTCTTGAAGTGTGTCGTGTAAACTATGACGGAGGGAGTAAGATGGTATTTGTGTGTTAATTATGTGATTAGTGTTGATGGTGATATTTGGTACTCCCTCCGTCTAGGTGCATAAGACTACCCACAGTGGGTGTAACATAGATGGTAACATCACACATCTCTAAGCAAAATAGATGATGTGATGAGTAATTAATGAGGAAAGAGGGGCATGCGGTAACACAACTAGTTACTGTAACATTACACATACCAAGATAAGATGAGTCTACAACCTAATAAATGAAGTGTTGCATGACACCACAAATATGTTACTCCTCGCTATAGAGGGAGTAACATAGACTAGTCACATATGCATGTTATTAGTCTAAGTTACTACCCACTATGACTAGTCTAAGTCATCTTAGGTTGTGCACTGCGACCAATGCGAAGATAAAAACGAGAGAACTTAATGCTTATTTGCTAATTAATAGCATTGCATGCAATAAACTGACCACTACATGTTGTTTTTGATAGTCTCAAGTCATTGAAAGCATTTACTCCCACATATCTTATTGGTTGATTCTTTTATTTATGTCAAGAAACAAGAAACGAGGTTTGAGTTAATGTACCATGCCTAAATGTTTTGGGATTATTTGGTTTTCGTAAGGTGACTTATGCACCTAGACGAAGGGAGTATGATATTTATTGACATGTTGAGTGATCACCATTGGGGCAGTCCAGGTCGTTGGATTGGTCCGATTTAATGGCCAACACTAGTTGGATCTGCCCCTTAGACTAGCCACAGCGGAGAGTAACATACACTAGTAACAGACACATATCCCTAGACTATGTTACTACCTTCATAGTGGTTAGTAACATAAGTGTGATGTCATGCAAAGCTTCATTTATTAGGTTATAGACTCATACTGCATTGGGACATGTGATGTTACACTAACTAGCTAAGTTACTCAAACCACCTCTCTCCTCATTAACTCATTGTCACATAAGCAAATTTGCCTAGTTGGACTCGATGTTACTGCTGAAGTTACTCTCATTGTGGCTAGTCTTAGTGTCTTTATATATATGATGTTAGAATAATATATATAAACACTATTTTGATCACGGGATTAGAATAATATTCTGATCACAACCTGAACTGCCTGAGTAACGCATCTGAACTTTCCTCTGTACGAATCCGACCTTCGGGCTATCTTCGCAACCGTGGCTTCCCCCGTGAATTATTCTTGTTAGTCGTGTTCTATATGATGTTACTGTAATATAGAAACGTTGTTTAGCAAATAAATACCAATTTTAAATAGGAATCTCGCTCGTTGGCGGGTTTTGCTCTCGGGTCGTGATGAAATTGCGTTTTTTGTAATTTTACTCCCTGAGTTGTTCGACCTGAACTTCTCCCAGTGCTAGGTTGAACTTCCGCCAACATTGCCCAAATGGGGCTTGCGATATACCGTTGAAAAGCTGTGGACACCAGTATCATGACCCAAGTTAAATTTTTGGCAAAATGTAAGCAGTTTAAGAGCAGTTTTGAAAACCGTTTTTTCTTCATACAAAAAACGTGAATCGTATGTTTGATCGCATTTCTAAACCGTTTATCAGAATGAGGCAAATAATATGGCGTTGGAAAACTGCTACAAAACCGCTCCTTCTACATGTTGAAAGTTTTTTCTAATTTCCTATGATTAAAGAGTAATTTGGAAAATCGTAAAATTTCATAAACCGAACAGCCGAGTTTGTATTTTTGATGTCATTTCTAAATGGCTATTCCAATTGAGGCAAGTGATATGGCGTTGGAAAGCTTATGAAAATGCGCTACTTTCTCATGTTGAACGTTTTTTATAATTTTGAACTGTTTAAAACTAATTTAGAAAACGGTACAAGTTCCATCGAGTTTGTATTTCCGAGCTAATTTTTTAACCGTACATCCGAATGCAGCAAATGATATGGTGTTGGAAAGCTTGATGAAATGCGAAATTTTTTGGTATATATTGTTTCTCCAAATTTCTTATGGTTTTTAGTCAATTTGGAAAATGGCTAAAAAAGTATTTTCTCCGTAATTTCTACAAACTTTATTGGAATGGGGCAAATAATATATACCGTTGAAAAGCTACGGAAAATGCAAAACTTTTTTGTATTGATGTTTTCTCTGATTCCGAGCCGTTTTCAAGGAATTTTGAAAACGGCAGGATCATCTGTTCTGCCTTTATCGCGAAACAGATTCTTCCAAAATGCACCGCGTGAAGACTTGAACTTCTCGACGTGTCTACTTGAACTTCACTCTGTTTTCCACATGTTTTTTTTGCTCGTAGCTCTCCGTCCACTGCTCGTAGCTCTCCATCCACTCACCGGAATTGAGCAAGTGATATACCGATGGAAAGCTGCTGCAAAGATGCAACTCTCCCGTGTTGATCATTTTTTCACACTCACGACGATTTTAAAAGTTTTTCATCTGAAATTCATTTAGCGTAGTAGTTGAACTTCCTGCTGTATTCACGTTGAACTTCTGTGACGTATTTTCGTTTGTAATTTTCTCATCCATTCATCAGTGTTACACAAATGATATTTCTTTTGTACAAACATCTCTCACAATAATTTTTTTAACTTTCTCCGACTGAGGACTTGAACTTACACAAATGATATTCCTGTCGTGTTGAAGTAAATTAGAAAATGACGAGATCATGGTTTCTGCCTTCATCGCGAATGAAAATGCACTGTGTGAAACAGTTGACCTTCTCGGGCATGTCAGTTTGAACCTCACTCTGTTTTTGACGTGTGGTTCCGTAACTCCCAAACCACTTACCGAAAATGAGCAAATGATATGCTGATGAAAAGTTGTTGAAAATACGCAACTTTTTCATGTTGATCAGTTTTTCATACTCACGGCGGTTCAAAATATGTTTTTGAATGTGTAAAAAAAATGTATTTTTAATGATAGACATAAATCTTTTAAACCATTCATCGGAATATAGCATATAATATACCGTTCGAAAGCTTATGAATAGGAGCATCTTTTCATGTAGATAGACATTACAATTTTTTGTCATTTGAGAGTAGTTTCAAAATGGCAAAAACAACGTTGTTTTTCGCCTGTTTTTTACATGTATTTGAAGGTCAGACGTCTTGCACTAGAGATCTTGAACTTCACCGGGAGGAGCACATGAACTTCTTACAACAAACATTTTAAGCTTTTTGTTTTCTATTCTTATATTCCTATCTAAAACACATTTCGTGTAGGAGTTGAACTTTCCATTGTTTTCATCTTAAATTTCTGTCACGTATTTTTGTTCAACCTCTCTAACAAGAATTTTTGAACTTCCCGAGCTAAGCATTTGAACTTCTAGCAACAATTTTTTTAAACTTTGACTTTTCATTCATGTATTCTCATACGAAACGCACACGATGCAGTACATGAACTTCTGGCTATTATCAATTTGAACTTCTCTCTATTTCATTTTACTAACGAAAAAAGACTGAGTTTTTTTTATAGAAATCAAACCGCTCTAACTTTTTAATTTGAACTTCTTTATGTATTTTTTAGAAATGTTAAAATTGTAGTTTTGTTAGAAACATCGAACTTCTTCATTATTTTGAATTAAACTTATTGGTTTGATCCTTTAGTAATCGGAAAATTCTGAGTTTTTAAATAAATATCAAACTGCTATGCTTTTTCCAATTGAACTTCTTTGTTATTTTGAATTGATCTTATTGGTTTTATTCTTTTGTAACAGAAAAAATCCGAGTTTTCAAATATAATATCAAACTGCTCCATTTTTTAAATGTGAACTTCTTGGTTTTATTTTGTTCATTAACTGAAAAAAATTCTAGGTTTGTAATAAACATCAAACCGCTCATCTATTTTACTTTGCACTTCTGGTTTTCTTATAAATTAGAAAAAACCATCGAAATCCATGGGAATTGTTTGAACTTTTTTTTTCATTTTCTTTTAACCTCTCCATTTTATTAATTTTAAACTTTCAGAGTTAAGGCAAGTCCATGTATACATGAACTTCTGGACGATATGTCCCCAACCGGCTCAAGTTTTATGCATTCTTATACATACAAACAAAAATGAAAGGGAAATAGAAAAGATATTGCATTCATACGAACACCACTAAGACTTTTTTCAATTTATCATTATGTTACGTGTGAGCTCTGCGTTTTTAGTCCTCGGGGATGACCATATAAGTATCAAGAATTAGAGAACATGTACTTTTCAGTACATCTTTTTTTAGAAATGCACCTTTTTCTCTGAGCGAACTTCAACTTTTTTATATGTGAACTTCATTGTGAATTTACATTTTATTTCTGGACAAGAATTTCGTACATGAACTTTTTATCATGTTACATATTTTGAACATTTGCATTTCTTATATTTGAACTTCTTTCTCTTTCTCTTATATACATAAGAAAATAGAACCACCCATTTTCTGCAACCACACACACACACACAACGCACGCGCACACACAGTTCTCATAAGTATAACGTCAAATAGGTTAGATGTCATCAACTCGTACACAAGAACAAAGGAAATGTGAGATCTCTACAATGGTCACACGTAAAGAGAGCGGAGGAGATCTTCCACAAGCATTTTTTTATACTTGACGCAAGCATTTTTTGTATCTGCCACAAGAATTTTTCTCGGCCTGCAATGAATGTTGTGCAGCTATGCGATGGTGAATAACAACAAAATTAGCGACGGTAGGATTCACAGGTTCACAAGCTCGCCAGAGTCGGCTGCCGCACACCGCAGTTGCGGTGGCGGTGACGGACGCGCAGATGCGCGGGAGGTGAAGACGTGTTGCAGTAGGCAGCAGTCGGCATGGGTGGCGCGCACGGCGTGGACCAACAGCGGTCGATCTATGCTTTGCTTCTTCTCTATTTCTTCCTTGTGTGTAGCAAGATCCGGCTGGATTTTTTATTTCAACAAGTGAGTGGAGTAGACAACAACGTATACTGCTCTTTTTTTGCAGCTGAACTGGCGCATCAGGTGATGCCGACCTGCAACAATGGCCGTTTTTCAGATGACCGACACAAACAAATGCGATGCAGTGGAGTTTTGCTGCATACAAAGAAGTAAACTTCAGTAATTCAAAAAAATAGCACAAAAGTGCGAAGCAAGTGATCACACATTTTTGCACATGCAACAATGTGTAGATGTTAAGGCTGTGTTTGATAGCAAAGTATTATATAAACCAAAGTATCAAAAACTACAGTAATTTTGCTTGTAGGTGTGAGATATCATAGTTTTATCAAAACAGAGTATTTTGCAGCATTCATAATACATAGAACCTGTTTGGTTGTTGCCGCATAACGCTGTAAATTTTTTTGTTTAGCCGTTGTGTTTAAGCACTCAGCAGCTCTGTTTTTAAAAAAGAGGTTTGGGGTTCTGTTTTTTATGCAGAGAAAAAACTGCAGTTCGCCCAATACTACAATATTAAAAGCACAGTTGTTAGGGACAACCAAACACGTCATTGTAAATAAAACCGTGGTAATCTCAAAAACTGTAGTATTCTCAAAATACTTAGAAAATACTTTGCTATCAAACAGGGCCTAAATTATTTGGCGGCCACGGTTGATTGATTTTTGGTGACTCATTCCTTGCTGTAGGACCTAATATATCTTCAAAGAAAACACAGAATCAAAAATATATAAAAAGAAACCTGGGATGTTTACTAGCACAGTAAAAATCTTGAAGTTCAGAGGTGGAATGTTTGAACTACTACTGCTGGACAAATTAGATAGAGGTAAGTCCATGGGAAAAAAATTAGATAGAGGTAAACACATACATGGTTCGGTAACAATTTTGTTCCTAGCCTGATCTATCTTGAACAGTAACAATAGCAACTAGCTATCCAGTGCATTGACGCAAACTAACTAACATATGGCGTGCACTTCACTCATAGATGGCCATGGAATCTTGCTCCTCGTTGCCTACAACTGGCCAATGCCCAGCAACGACCACGAGGAACTCGCAGCTGTCTTCCATTGCCCATACTCCTGGCTGCCTAGTCTAAATTGGTGACAGAAGAGAGGAGCCGCCGGAGCGAGCCAGATCAAGTCGCACACAGGATAAGAAATTGTTCAAGAACTGTAGAACATCTAAAAAACTGAATACTTGGAAAATAAAAATCAAACTATCTGTAGTGAGAGTTTAACTTGAACTGCTCATTCAGCCAGACTCTCCCTTCTTTCTTTCATACATTTCCACATGGAAAAATTAGGAAGAAGACGCCATGAGCTTTGCTCGAGGTGGATTATTGGAGGAAATTCCTTTCAGCATATATGAAGAATTCATAGTTGAACAGCCTTCTGCCGCATAGGATGCTTACCCGCACGTGTATGACGACGACGGCAACCTGTGTCGGCCATGACACTCCGGTGGTGGCAGCAGAAGCTGCTGCTAGTGGTCGAGGTGGCCACGATCTCTCCTCTCTTGCAGCTCTTAGCCTCCAACAAGCACACACGCGACGACGGCTGGGGTGGTCGTGGAGGTGGGGCAGCCAGCTACGGCGGCGAGGCCCATGGCAGTAGGGTCATTCCCACACCACCCGACCACCCACACACACCGCCGCCTGCCTATAGCACCCCACTGTTGGCTTGGGTGGTGCGCACGGCGGT
Organism: Triticum aestivum; assembly: GCF_018294505.1. Taxonomy (NCBI): domain Eukaryota; kingdom Viridiplantae; phylum Streptophyta; class Magnoliopsida; order Poales; family Poaceae; genus Triticum; species Triticum aestivum. The sequence goes on along the minus strand of NC_057806.1, from coordinate 524,859,313 downwards.
AGCTGGTGGTGCTGGATCAGGCGGGGCTGCAGGAGTAGGCCAGCGGCCGGGCTGCGCGAGGATGGCGGTGGTGAGGCGGGAGGAGGCCAACGGGGCGACGCTGGGAAGTCAGGAGGAAGATGCACGGGAGGCGGAGGATCCTGGCCGGCGGAGCGGTGCGTGGGGTTACAGCGGGCGGGCGGCGGCGGCAGGCTGGTGGGGGGAGGCGCCGATGTGTCGGGGTGGAGTGGATCGAGGGACTGCGGGAGGTGGGGATCGAGGGATTGCGGCCTGCGGGAGGTGGGTCGTGGGGATTATTTTTCTTCCTTCCAGCGTGTTCGGAAACTCGGGAACATTTGATCCGCGCTATATAGAGCGTGCCGTGATCCAAATATATATATACAGACGCACACATACACATACATATACAGATGTGACAAATGCTTATCCATCAAATTATCATTATAAACGCATCAAACTAGAATTATGCCTATAACATTATATGTATTTTTGTGTAATTCTATACATCACATATGTGACCACTGCTAGCATCACAACAACCACATATTCACAATAACCATGTTTTATGACTTTCTTCATTTTCTTAACGCTCAGCGTTGAATCCATGAATTTCAAAGTGTGTTGGCGACCACTATAAGGGGTGTCATTGTGATTGCAAGTTAAACTGCACACATAGTCAACTCATTATTGAACCATTATATCATGCAAAAAACATTTGACCCCAAAAAGATGAAGCGACATGCCAACTTTTTGGTGATAAGCTCCTCATAAACGACTTGTATAATCTAGATTTTTCTATTTGCTTACAATCATACACTATATACCACTAACCAAATATTTCTTGCACCGTTCACTTTTACTTTACAGATCTCTAGTAAAATATCTAAGAGCAATAAAGTATACGCATACAAACACAAGGATATATACACATTATATAGTTCATGCAAGTGCCAAGGATTAATCCATGGAGCATGCGAGTATTTTTTTGGCCTTTTTTGATATTTGGTTTAAATGCCTTTTTTATTTGAAATGACTAAGAGATGAAACCTAAAGTATCTTTTGTTACAAAATACGGTTTTCAATTTAACAAACAACAATTTATTATGATAGACATACATTTTAACTTTATATCAATCACACTGTAATTAATATTTAGCAATTATTTCTTTATTTAATATGGCAACCAAATATCACAAATATATAGTATTTTGAGTAATTGAGTTATATATAAGTAAATGACATTTAATACTAATAATACATGGAATAAATATTTATATTAAAGAGGTTTGTCGACAAATTTCCAATGGCAATGTCATCGTTGCTCGACTCACCATTGGTCCCAGATATATGCGGCTAGAATATTGTCAGTTTTATAGATTGTTCTTGCTGTCACTATTCCTGAATGTAGAGCTCAAAATATGGGTACAACTGGTCATGTGGTCTTGCTCATTAGAGCCATATCCGAAGATGGACGAAGGGATTATGTTGGGCTTGACGCAGCAGGTAAAACACATTGCAAATAGGTAGTAAGTGATGAAAGCTGGTTTTCTTTTTCAAAGAGAAAAAGAAGTATGAAGTTAGAGGTTTTGAAAAAATCATCGCCGATCCTAATTTCACCACAAATTTCTACAAGTTTTTGAGACTGGATGATTATAGACTCAAACCTAAACCATATAATACTTATGACAATGAGGATCCACATCACATGGAGGGGCACAAGGAAACGATGGATTTCAAGTTGTTTCCGGAAAACTAAAGGTGACTACGACATCGATTATTATAATAGGATGATGATCTATCACGGGACTACTTCAAGCGATGCATGCGGAAGTGTTGGTGCAATATCTTCCTACCTATGTTTTGGAGATTGTTGACAGAAACAGGTATGGACTAATTTTTTTGCTAGTGCATACAAACAAATAGTTCATACAAAACCGAAGAGAATGTTGTCTCCGATGCCAAGTTCTAGGAACTTCACCAAAGTATATCTGCATTGCCGAGAAGAAAGAGCTACATCTCCTGAAGACATGTAGACGAGAAGATTGATGTGAAGGAATTAACCCCTCGAACGTTTACTGCTGAAGCGAAGCATTTGGTTCGGTATCGTCGTCCGAAGAAATTGACTGCAGCGAATGGAAGACAAAGACAAATTGAAGACGTAGTATTCTTTTCGTCTTTCTTCTTTGGTTCATTTGAGTCATAGGACCTCCATACTATTAAGAGGGGTATAGGTTCTCGAAGTTTAGATCCGATGTGATGCTTAGCCCAAAACCTATGAAAGATGCGAGAGAAATCTCTTTATGTTCCGAATGATTACCTGGCAACAGTAGACGTTGTTCTTCGTGCTGCATGAGATAACTTTCAGACTAAGGAGTTAGCATTACTTGCTTCGCAAGTAATGTTACCGTTGTGCTCAATTTTCTGACCGTTGGACTCGTGTCGTTCGGTCATTGGCTGATCCACATGTCCAATTTGGTCATTTCCCATCAGGGAAGGTTGCGGCTATAAATAGCCACCCCGCTCCAACATTGTCTGTTGGCTGCTCCGCTTGAGACTTTTGAGAAGATTGATTTGAGCAACCCCTCTCCGAGTGATTTGAGTTTAAGATCCACTGAGAGAAAAATCAAGAGCCAAAACTTAGATAGTGGTTTAGCATCACAGTAGTTCTGAGTTAGAGTTCTTGTACCAATTACTCTTGAGAGTTGCGCACTCTCTAGATGGATAGGTTTCCGCTCAAGTGTTGAAGAGTTGTTGTCTTCACCGAGCTAGATCTTCAGCAACTAAGAGTGATTGTGGTTCGCGAAGGCGACCGAAGGTTTGGAGATCGCCAACAAGTTTCTACCATGAGTGAAATCAACCAGAGTCTGATCAGCTCTGTGTTGAAGGAGAATAGGGTGAAGAGAGTTTATCTTCCGTGTTAAGTCACAACCCCTTCAACCAGACATAGTCCTTTGGCAGAAGGGTGAACTGGTCTACCAAATCTCTCTGTCGCCATCGGGCACCACTGGTTCATTCTACTCTACTGCAATTCCTTCAGCAGTTTACTTTCGTGCTCTGTGTCGATAGTTTACCTGATTGATACGTCTCCAACGTATCTATAACTTTTGATTGCTCCATGCTATATTATCTTCTGTTTTGGACATTATTGGGCTTTATTATTCACTTTTATATTATTTTTGGGACTAACCTACTAACTGGAGGCCCAGTCCAGAATTGCTATTTTTTGCCTATTTTAGGGTTTTGAAGAAAAGGAATATCAAACGGAGTCCAAACGGAATGAAACCTTCGGGAACGTGACTTTAGGAACGAACAAGATCCAGGAGACTTGGACCCTACGTCAAGCAACCAACAGGGAGGCCACGAGGTAGGGGGCGCGCCTACCCCCCCCCCCCCCGCAGGCGCGCCCTCCACCCTCGTGGGCCCACTATTGCTCCACCGATGTACTTCTTCCTCCTATATATACCTACATACCCCCAAACAATCAGAAACAGAGCCAAAACCCTAATTCCACCGCCGTAACTTTCTGTATCCACGAGATCCCATATTGGGGCCTGTTCCGGAGCTCCGCCGGAGGGGGCATCGATCACGGAGGGCTTCTACATCAACACCATAGCCTCTTCGATGAAGTGTGAGTAGTTTACCTCAGACCTTTGGGTCCATAGTTATTAGCTAGATGGCTTCTTCTCTCTTTTTGGGTCTCAATACAAAGTTCTCCCCCTCTCTTGTGGAGATCTACTCGATGTAATCTTCTTTTTGCGGTGTGTTTCTTGAGACCGATGAATTGTGGGTTTATGATCAAGTTTATCTATGATCAATATTTGAATCTTCTCTGAATTCTTTTATGTATGATTGGTTATCTTTGCAAGTCTCTTCGAATTATCAGTTCGGTTTGGCCTACTAGATTGATCTTTCTTGCAATGGGAGAAGTGCTTAGCTTTGGGTTCAATCTTGCGGTGTCCTTTCCCAGTGACAGCAGGGGCAGCAAGGCACGTATTGTATTGTTCCCATCGAGGATAAAAAGATGGGGTTTATATCATATTGCTTGAGTTTATCCCTCTACATCATGTAATTTTGCCTAATGTGTTACTCTGTTCTTATGAACTTAATACTCTAGATGCATGCTGGATAGAGGTCGATGTGTGGAGTAATAGTAGTAGATGCAGAATCGTTTCGGTCTACTTGTCGCGGACGTGATGCCTATTAAGATTGGGGATGCTTGATACGTCTCCAACGTATCTATAATTTTTTATTGCTCCATGCTATATTATCTTCTGTTTTGGACATTATTGGGCTTTATTATCCACTTTTATATTATTTTTAGGACTAACCTACTAACCGGAGGCCCAACCCAGAATTGCTGTTTTTTTGCCTATTTTAGGGTTTCGAAGAAAAGGAATATCAAACGGAGTCCAAATGTAATGAAACCTTCGGGAACGTGTGATAGGATCGATATGGTTGACTAGAGGGGGGGTGAATAGGCAACTCACAATTTTTAGCTTTTCTTTAACAATTTAAAGTTTGCATCAAAGTAGGTTGTCTAGATATGCAACTAGGTGAGCAACCTATATGATGCGACAAGGATAGGAACACAAGCAAGCAAGAGATATAACACAAATAAGCTTGCACAAGTAAAGGCACGAGATAACCAAGAGTGGAGACGATGGAGACGACGATGTGTTACCAAAGTTCCTTCCCTTTGAGGGGAAGTACGTCTCCGTTGGAGCGGTGTGGAGGCACAATGCTCCCCAAGAAGCCACTAGGGCCACCGTATTCTCCTCACGCCCTCACACAATGCGAGATGCCGTGATTCCACTATTGGTGCCCTTGGAGGCGGCGACCGAACCTTTACAAACAAGGTTGGGGCAATCTCCACAACTCAATTGGAGGCTCCCAACGACACCACGAAGCTTCACCACAATGGACTATGGCTCCGCGGTGACCTCAACCGTCTAGGATGCTCAAACACCCAAGAGTAACAAGATCCGCAAGGGATTAGTGGGGGGAATCAAATTTCTCTTGGTGGAAGTGTGGATCGAGGCCTTCTCAACCACTCCCGAGCAAATCAACAAGTTTGATTGGCTAGGAAGTGAGATCGGGCGAAAATAGAGCTTAGAGCAACAATGGAGCTTAGGGTTGGAAGAGATAAGTCAACGGGAAGAAGGGGACCCCTTTTATAGTGAGGGACAAAGATCCAACCATTATCCACCTACCAGCCCACGGCCAGCGGTACTACCGTGGGGCCACATGGTACTTCCGCTTGCTGCCAAGCGGTACTACCGCAAGGTCACGTGGTACAACCGTGCAGGCCCGCGGTACTACCGCTACACCAGCAACAGCTAGGGCAGACCTGTGGCACAAGTGCTGAGGGCGGTACTTCCGCCGGCGCGGTACTACCGCTCCCCCTTGCGGTACTACCGCTCCCCCTTGCGGTACTACCGCAAGGCAGGAATGCCCTAGCCTGGGAAAAGTGTGGATAAGGAAACATCCGTGCCTACTTCCGCTGAAAAATGGGAGAAGCAAAAACCCGACACAGTACTACCGTAGAGGGGCGGTACTACTACCTGACAGCTGAGCACGGTACTACCGTGGAAGGAAAGCGGTACTACCGTGGTAGGCGCGGATGTAAAAAATTACATCTGCCCCTACTACCGCGAGGGAGCGGTACTAGCCTGGTGGGCCACGGTAGTGCAGCTCCAGGGGAGCGGTACTACCGTGGGCACCTACGGTACTACCGCGCCGCAGTACGGTACTACCGCTGGTGCCTATGGTACTACTGCTCACCTAGGACCAGTACTACCGTGAGCCAACATAGCAGCCAGAAAACAAGGTGACGAGATAGCAATGGAGGAAGCTCCAAGGTGCAAGGGAAAGGAGGGGACAATGAAGATACGTGTACGTGATGATTCCACCCAAACCTTTCCGATGCGGACCCTCTCTTAATAGTACGGCTTTCCTATGACTCAAATCCACCAAAAAGAAAAGTAGAAAAGACGTTGTCTTCAACAGTCTTTGAGGGGCATCCAACCGTCTTGTGCCTAGCGATGAAATGTCTGGGATACCCAAGACACACGATTAGTCCGCAAATGCATTGTAATCAATCACCAAAACACCTTAGGGATAAATATGCCCTTACAATCTCCCCCTTTTTGGTGGATTGATGACAATACGGGATTTGCATAAGGGAAATAATATTAAGCAAACGCAAACCCCTCCTCTCTAGAATATAGACGGGCTCCCCCTAGATGTGTGCCAACTAGATGGGTGCTTTGGACTGCACGGCACACATACTAGGATCAAAGCTCCCCCTATATTATAGAGACAAGACATATCTAGTAATAGGAAGGATAACACTAGACAAGATAGCACAAACATAAGTTAACTAAGATAGATAAGAGTGCATATGTCTTACACCATATGTAGGATAAGTCTCGAAGGCACAAACCAAAGGCAAACGAGGCAAACGAGGTTCAAACGACAAAGCAAACACACCAAGCACGACACAACACAAATCCCTACACTCTCTCCCCCTTTGGCATCGAGACGCCAAAAAGGCAGAGAGGACACCTACACACACGGAGTGCCTCAGGCAGAGAAGTCATCCCACTGCTCCTCGTCAGACTCAGCGGCGGGGATAGACTCCTCGATGTCCTCCTCGGAACTAGTCCACTTGTACCCCTGCTTCGCCATCCATGCAGCCTCTGGCGTGATGACATCCTCAGAACCGCCAGAGACATCCTCTCCAAAGAGCCTCATAACCTTTTTGTCATGGCGGCGACTCTCCTTGTCTGCCACGTGAGTCCTGTATTGTCCCTTTGCCTGCATGCAGAAGAGAGTCTTCATCTTGTCCTTTAACTTCTTGGCCCATGAAGGCTCAGAGGAAGGTGTGGTAGACCTAGCAGCATGGTCCTCAGCAATATTCTCTGCACCAGCCTCCTCCTCACCACCAGCCCTCCTAGCAGAAGAAGCCTCAGCACGGGTAGTAGTGTTGGCCCAGTTGGGCTTGATGCGGAGACTGATGGACTCATGCCTAATCCAGTCTGGAGCAAGGAACTCATCAACAGGGTACATCTTCTCCCAAGTTATGGAGAGCTGCAGAAATAGGTACAGTCCATAGATAGGTATCTTGCGGGTGAACACCGCAAATCGAAGCTCACACAACATGATATGTGAAACATCAAGTGGCTGAGTCTGAGACGAACGTGCCTCCGCACACAGGAGCAACATGTCCACTAGATAGGAATGAACCTTGTCCTTGTCGCCAATGCGTGGGAACAGAGAGTTGCGGAAGATGTGATGCATGATGTCCAGAAAGGAGTTCAGTACCCAAGTTGACTTGCCATTGGGGAGCACCTTCTCAACAAGGAATGGTTGAAGCAAGTTCTTGTTAGCAGACTCAGAGTTGGCGTGGGGGCGAACACCAACGGGTGTGTGAAGCCCGTCATCGGGAATGTGAAGCAGATCCATGAACTCCTTCCATGTAGCAGACAGCTGACGACCGTTGGTCATCCAGGTCATCCTCCGCTCATCCCCGGGGTGAAAGTAGACTGATGCAAAGAACTGACAAACAAGATCAGGGTCATAGTCAAGGTGAAAGGAGATCACAGGCTCAATAGAAAACTGCTCCACCAAGTCCAGAGCCTCTCCAAAATAGTCACGAAACTTGTCCTTCCTCATGTGATTCATGTCTATCCACTTGACATCCATGAAGGTATTCTGCTTGTTCTTGATCACATCCAGATAAATAAGAGCCTGCTTCTTGGTACAAAACAACTCAGTGCCTCTGAGGACAGCACGAGGATTCACATAGGGGTTGATCTTCCGGCGTTCGACATACTCATTGAGGGAAATCTCGTCCATGCCCTTAGCAGGTTCCTTTTGCTTGCTGGTAGTGGTCTTGACATTCCGCTTGGGGGCATTGGAGCCCTCTGGTGCTTCATCTTGGGGATTGTGCAGACGCTTGGAGCCAGTGTCACGACTGGGATTGGAGCGGCGAGAGCCATCACCTTGTTCCATGGCAAGAGGAAGTGGTGGGGAACGATCCCACCGGTTGGAATCCGAGGAGAGTGGCCGGAGAAGGAGATCCGGCGAGGACCTCCGGCGCCGTTCTTGAGCGAGAGAGAGAGAGAGAGAGAGAGACGTGAGGAGAGAGACAAGTGAATGGGTATGGGGAGTTGGAACTCCCCTGCCCGAGTCATAACCCCCACGCCCACTTGACGGCGTGGTAGTACCATGCGTCATCGCGGTAGTACCGCTCAGCGGAAGTACCGCACTTGAGCGGTAGTACCGCTCTCCTGTGCGGTAGTACTGTGCCCTCTCAAGCGGTAGTACCGCGGCAAGCTGTGGTAGTACCATGGGCTCAAAAAGTTGCAAGTTTCAAGCAGGCCTTTGCACGAAACCTTCGAGGCAACACAACATCAGAAAACCACGCGACACACGAAGGAAGAAAGGCAAACGACAACACGAAACAACCACGAGACACCACCTCTCCAAAGAGAGGGCGGTGGCCGGAGCCACCTATGTTTGAGTCGATTGGTATGGCACCACAAAGAATTATCCTTGGGCCCATGACCAAAACTCGTCTTTGAGGCACAAGTACCATCAAACATGGCTAATGTGAAAGACTTGATCAATTTATGCATAATGGGGGGAAGGAGAGTTCATTGAGATAACAACACTCCCCCTATGTCCATGGCTACATCTAAACAAGACTACAAGTTGAGTATGGTGGGGTGTGCAAGGGTTCAAGCAACATTGCTTGAATCAATGATATTTAGCTCATGCCTTAACTCGCGAAATCTTGCTTCATCCAAGGGCTTCGTGAAAATATCTGCAAGGTTATCATGAGTGTTGACATAGTTGAGCTCGATCTCTCCTCGCCTAATGTGATCTCGGATGAAGTGATGTCGAATCTCAATATGCTTCGTCTTCAAGTGTTGCACCGGGTTGTGAGAGATCTTGATGACACTTTTATTGTCACACCAAAGAGGCACTTTGTCACAAATGACACCGTAATCCTTTAAAGTTTGCCTCATCCATAAGAGTTGTGCACAACAACTACCAGCCGCCACATACTCCGCTTCGGTGGACGAGAGAGACACACAACTTTGCTTTTTGGAGGACCAACTTACCAAAGAGTAACCAAGGAATTGGCACCCTCCGGAAGTGGACTTCCTATCCACTTTGTCTCCCGCCCAATCGGAATCTGAATACCCTACAAGCTTGAAGTTTGCTCCTCTTGGGTACCATAAGCCAAAGTTTGGGGTATGAGCCAAATATCAAAAGATTCATTTGACCGTGCACAAATTCCCACACTCAACATGATATCCGGTCTAGATGCACAAAGGTAAAGCAAGGAGCCTATCATGGAACGATATACCTTTTGATCCACCACTTTACCATTGGGATCTATGTCAAGTTGGCACTTGGTGGGCATTGGAGTGGAAGCCGGCTTGACATCACTTAGCTTGAATCTCTTGAGCATGTCTTGAGTGTATTTGGCTTGGTTGATGAAGGTTCCTTCTCTTCTTTGCTTCACTTCTAACCCTAGAAAGAACTTCAACTCTCCCATGGAAGACATCTCGAACTTTGAGGTCATGAGAGCGGCAAATTCCTCATTGAAAGCTTTGTTAGGGGAACCAAAGATAATATCATCAACATATAATTGGCACACAAACAACTCCCCTTTGACCTTCTTAGTAAAAAGAGTGGGGTCGATTAGCCCAACTTCAAAACCACGATCTTGTAACAACTCGGTAAGGTGGTCATACCACGCACGTGGGGCTTGTTTAAGGCCATAGAGTGCCTTATCGAGTTGATACACATGATCGGGAAAGTAGGGATCCTCGAACCCGGGGGGTTGCTTGACATAAACCAATTCATTAATAGGACCATTAAGAAAAGCACTCTTCACATCCATTTGTTGTAACTTAAAGTTATGATGAGAAGCATATGCAATCAACATGCGAATGGATTCAAGACGAGCAACGGGAGCAAAGGTTTCACCGTAGTCGATACCCTCGACTTGGGAGTAGCCTTGTGCTACCAAACGAGCCTTGTTGCGAATGATAATCCCATGGGCATCTTGCTTGTTCTTAAATATCCACTTGGTTCCAATGACATTGTGGTTCCCCGTCGGTCTTGGCACCAATCTCCACACTTTGTTGCGCTCGAAGTTGTTGAGTTCTTCATGCATGGCATTGAGCCAATCCGGATCTTCGAGCGCCTCATAGACCTTGTGGGGTTCGACACAAGAGACAAACGCGTGATGCTCACAATAGTTTGCTAATTGTCTACGAGTGCTTACCCCCTTTCTTAAGCTTCCAAGCACATTCGTCATGAGATGATCCTTGGTGGAGAGCTTGGAAGCAACCTTGGCGGCACGACGCTCCAATTCCTCCTCGGGGGTGAGACGAGGAGTGGTCACTTGATCATCTTGAGCGTCGTCTTGAGCTTGTTCTTGTTCTTGAACTTGCTCGGAGGAGAGAACTTGACCTTGGGCATCACTTGGTGTGTCAACACCGTCTTGAGCATGATCTTGCCCTTGGTCTTGTTCTTGAGGATGAGGGCCTTCATGTTGTTCTTCGGAAGCGTGTGGGCCTTGGGTTGGTGATGGCTCCACTTGAGTGGAGCATTGTCCTTCTCCTTCGGCCACAAGGGGTTCCTCAATGGGTAGGATAAAGCCAACACCCATTCTTCTTATGGCTTGAGGAGGAATTTCATCACCTACATCACAAGTGCCACTTTGCTCCACTTGGGAGCCGTTATTCTCATCAAACTCCACGTTACACGTCTCCTCAATAAGTCCCGTGGATTTATTGAGGACACGGTAAGCATGAGAGTTTGTAGCATAACCAACAAATATGCCCTCATAAGCTCTAGCTCAAATTTAGACAACCGAACACCTTTCTTGAGAATGAAACACTTACACCCGAACACCCGAAAGTACTTGAGGTTGGGCTTGTTACCGGTGAGTATCTCATATGGAGTCTTGTTCAAGCCCTTGCGGAGGTAGAGCCGATTGGATGCATGACACGCGGTGTTGATGGCTTCGGCCCAAAAGTTGTATGGAGACTTGAACTCCGCCATCATGGTCCTTGCCGCATCCATCAACGTCCGGTTCTTCCTCTCCGCAACACCGTTTTGTTGAGGGGTGTAAGGTGCGGAATATTGATGCTTGATCCCCTCATCACTAAGAAACTCATCCAAGGTGTAGTTCTTGAACTCGGTGCCGTTGTCACTTCTTATTGTCAAGATCTTTGCATTGTGTTGACGTTGTGCTTCATTTGCAAAGTCAATGACGGTTTGTTGGGTCTCGCTCTTCCTCTTGAAGAAATACACCCAAGTGTATCTTGAGTAGTCATCCACAATCACCAAGCAATACTTCCTACCCCCAAGACTATCGAAGGATGGAGGCCCAAAGAGATCCAAGTGAAGGAGCTCCAAAGGCCTCTTTGAGTAAATGATAGTCGTGGGAGGGTGAGCCTTCTCATGTAGCTTTCCTTCGATACAAGCACTGCAAGCACGATCTTTAGCAAAACTAACATTCGTTAGTCCACGGACATGGTCCCCCTTGAGAAGACTTTGCAAAGATCTCATATTGACATGGGCTAGACGGCGATGCCAAAGCCATCCCACATCAACTTTAGCCATTAGGCATGTCGCGGTCTTAGTGGGTCGCTCCGAAAAGTTAATCACATATAGACCGTTCTCGACATGCCCAACAAAGGCTACTTTAAGAGTCTTGCTCCACAAGAGGGCCACGGTATCGATATCAAAGAAAGTGGCAAAGCCCATGATTGCAAGTTGACGAACGGAAAGTAAATTGTATGCAAGGGACTCAACAAGCATGACCTTCTCGATCGTGAGATCATGAGAGATGACTACCTTGCCAAGTCCCAATACCTTAGAAGATGAGGCGTCACCCCACTCGACATTGGTGGGCATAGATGGAATCTTGTGCACGTCCACCACCAAGTCCTTGCTTCCGGTCATATGATTTGTAGCTCCGCTATCGAGCAACCATGATCCCCCACCGGAAGCAAACACCTACAAGAGATCAATGCTTGGTTTTAGGTACCCATTTTGTAATGGGTCCTTTGATGTTAGTAACAAGGGTCTTTGGAACCCAAATAGACCATTCAATGTACTCATGAGGAGAACCAACGAATTTGGCATAGACATGCCCATCACTAGCACGACATAACATATAAGAAGGATTAAAGTCGCCGGCTTTGATGGGAGGAGTGGCATTGCCCTTTTGACACCGCCACCCTTCGCATTGTTCTTCTTCTCCTTGGAAGCACTCTCTCCCTCCTTCACAAAGGTTTGCATGAGAGGAGGAGGTCGTTTGGTCTTGTCATTCTTCTTCTTGTTCTTGGACCCGGGCACGTACCCAACCCCTTCCTTGGCCACAACTCCCTTTTGATGGATCAAGAGGTCGTTGAGGTTCTTCTTGCCTTGTATGCAAGTCGCAAGACCTCTCTCAATTTGCACCTTTAGCTTAGCGTTCTCCTCAACGAGATGCACATGCTCACAACACGGGTTAGTAGCATTTGCATTATCAATTAACATCACACGAGGAAAAGTGGCTTTTTCCTTGGTTAGCTTTACTTGAAGTTGATCATGAGACTCTTTGAGGCAAGCATGCGCACCCTTCAAGACCTTGTGAGCCTTGTCAAGTAGATCAAACTCCTCTTTGAGTCTAGCACGATCAACCTCAAGTTCGGCCTTCTCGGAGTTTAGCACATGAGAAACAATGAGAGCATGATCATAATATTTCTTTAACTTAGCATGATCAACATTGTGTGACTCCTCAAGAGCCAAACTAAGACCACACTCTTCCTCAAGAACATGGGAAAGATCTGAAATCTCATCGGCATAGTCACGACTACGCCCTTCCATCTTAGTGATGGTATCTTCGTGAGTCTCGATCATGTCATTGGCTTCACCAAGTTGTTTCAAGAGAGCAACAAAGTGCTTCTTGGATTTACCCTTAAGTTTGCCCATAAAGGCCTCAAACTCATTCGCCTCCACATTAGCTCCCTCATGTTCATCAATGCTATCCGTCGAAGAAGGATGATTGATGATGGTAGCTTTGATGTTGGGGGTTACCTTGTTGGTGGCTTTAGCCATGAGGCACTTGGCGGTGATGCTCTCATTGGGTGAGTCAAAGAGAGACACCCGTGGGGTCGTCGCAATGGCAACTGAGGCCATGGCACCTGACTCACCATCTTCATCATCGTCATCATCCTCATTGTGCTCTTCTTGTACCACCAATGCCTTGGGAGGAGTCTTCTTGGTGAAGTTGCTCTTGTTGGGGAATGACTTGGCCATGTCCTTTCGGATGAGCTTGCCACCATTGTCTTCCCTCTTCTCATACGGGCACTCCGCAACAAAATGACTCACATTGCCACAATTGTAGCAAGTCCTTACACGTTGCTTGCTCTTCGTGCCACTTGAGTTGTTTTTGTTAAAGTTTGGCCTTGAGTTTTTCTTGCTCCAAAATTGCCTTGAAGCGAGTGCCATGTGTTCATGATATGCATACTTTGTATCTTCGGGGTTGCTCTCCTCTTCTTCCTCTTCTTCTTCTTCAACGCAGAGCTTGGCCTTCAATGCAAGGTTGGGCTTCTTTGCCCTTTGAGAACGAAGCACCGCATTGTCGGCGGTCTTGTCCAAAATGTTCATGGCCACAAACTCATCCAACACTTCGCTTGAGGTCAAAGTGTGGAAGTCCGGCCTTTGACGAATGACGGAGGACATGGCCTTGTGGTAGGGCATCATTGCCTTGAGGAATTTGCGCTTGATCCAATTGTCATCCGTGTCCTTGCTCCCGTGATCTCGGAGTGAGACCGCGAGTTTGGTTACTCTCCGATAAAGCTCACGAGGTTCTTCATCTTCTTTCATTGCAAACTCATCGGCCTCATCTTGCACCACTTCATAGTTGGAGCGTTGAATGCTTGCGCTTCCCCGGTAGAGAGAGACAACACAAAGCCATGCGTCTTTGGCCAAGGCGAAGGGCCGAAGATGAGGTAGATCTTCGGGTGGAATTGCATCTTGAATGATGAAGAGAGCATTCTCATTGAATTGATTATCCGCGGCTTCTCGAGGAGTGAAGTTGCTTGGATCATGCGGATAGAAACCTTCTTCAATGATTCTCCAAAGATTAGTGTTCACATGATTTAAATGACGTTTAAAGCGGTAAACCCAAGAATCAAAGTCCTCATTTTTCACAATCTTAGGGGGAGGACCGGCATGATTCAAATGAGTGGAAGGAACCGGTCCACCATAAACAAGTGGTGGTTCCACATGAGCAAAGATGCCGGTGCCATTCTTACCACTAGAAGAAGCCTTTTCACTATTAGCTTCCCCCTTATCGGAGGTAGCATCCGTCACCTTGTCGGTGGGATTACCCACTTTCAACGGTGTGGTGGATAGTTTAAGCCATTCAAGGAATTTAATAAACATGCTTTCAACCTCGGTCGTCATGGAGGTTTTCAATGTCTCCAAGGCCACATTGAACTCCTCACGAGAGATCGAGGTTCCCCCATCGCCCATAGACGAGATCGGATTCACACCGGAGTGTTCCTCCACACCGTCTACGGTATCAACCATACACTCCGGACGGTAAAGTCCTTAATAAAGAGACGAGGCTCTGATACCAATTGATAGGATCGATATGGTTGACTAGAGGGGGGTGAATAGGCAACTCGCAATTTTTAGCTTTTCTTTAACAATTTAAACTTTGCATCAAAGTAGGTTGTCTAGATATGCAACTAGGTGAGCAACCTATATGATGCAACAAGGATAGGAACACAAGCAAGCAAGAGATATAGCACAAATAAGCTTGCATAAGTGAAGGTACGAGATAACCAAGAGTGGAGACGGTGGAGACGAGGATGTGTTACCGAAGTTCCTTCCCTTTGAGGGGAAGTACGTCTCCGTTGGAGTGGTGTGGAGGCACAATGCTCCCCAAGAAGCCACTAGGGCCACCGTATTCTCCTCACACCCTCACACAATGCGAGATGCCGTGATTCCACTATTGGTGCCCTTGGAGGCGGCGACCGAACCTTTACAAACAAGGTTGGGGCAATCTCCACAACTCAATTGGAGGCTCCCAACGACACCACGAAGCTTCACCACAATGGACTATGGCTCCGCAGTGACCTCAACCGCCTAGGATGCTCAAACACCCAAGAGTAACAAGATCCTCAAGGGATTAGTGGGGGGAATCAAATTTCTCTTGGTGGAAGTGTGGATCGAGGCCTTCTCAACCACTCCCGAGCAAATCAACGAGTTTGATTGGCTAGGAAGTGAGATCGGGCGAAAATAGAGCTTAGAGCAACAATGGAGTTTAGGGTTGGAAGAGATAAGTCAACGGGAAGAAGGGTACCCCTTTTATAGTGAGGGACAAAGATCCAACCGTTATCCACCTACCAGCCCGCGACCAGCGGTACTATCGCACCAGGCAAGCGGTACTATCGTGGGGCCACGCGGTACTTCCGCTTGCTGCCAAGCGGTACTACCGCAAGGTCACGCGGTACAACCGTGCAGGCCCGCGGTACTACCGCTGCACCAGCAACAGCTAGGGCAGACCCGTGGTACAAGTGCTGAGGGCGGTACTTTCGCGGGCGCGGTACTACCGCTCCCCCTTGCGGTACTACCGCAAGGCAGGAATCCCCTAGCCCGGGAAGAGTGTGGATAAGGAAACATCCATGCTTACTTCCGCTGAAAAACGGAAAAAGCAAAAACCCGACACAGTACTACCGCGTAGGGGTGGTACTACCGCCTGACAGCTGAGCACGGTACTACCGCGGAAGGAAAGAGGTACTACCGTGGTAGGCGCGGATGTAAAAAATTACATCCGCCCCTACTACCGCGGGGAAGCGGTACTAGCCTGGTGGGCCACGGTAGTGCAGCTCCAGGGGAGCGGTACTACCGTGGGCACCTGCGGTACTACCGCGCCGCAGTACGGTACTACCGCTCACCTGGGAGCAGTACTACCGCGAGCCAACACAGCAACCAGAAAACAAGGTAACGAGATAGCAACGGAGGAAGCTCCAAGGTGCAAGGGAAAGGAGGGAACAAGGAAGATACGTGTACATGATGATTCCACCCAAACCTTTCTGACGCGGACCCCCTCTTAATAGTATGGCTTTCCTACGACTCAAATCCACCAAAAAGAAACGTAGAAAAGACGCCGTCTTCAACAGTCTTTGAGGGGCACCCAACCGTCTTGTGTCTAGCGATGAAATGTCTGGGATACTCAAGGCACACGATTAGTCCGCAAACGCATTGTCATCAATCACCAAAACACCTTAGGGATAAATATGCCCTTACAACGTGATTTTTGGGACGAACAAGATCCAGGAGACTTGGACCCTACGTCAAGCAACCAACAGGGAGGCCACGAGGTAGGGGGGCGCCTACCCCCCCCAAGCACACCCTCCACCCTCGTGGGCCCACTGTTGCTCCACGGATGTACTTCTTCCTCCTATATATACGTACATACCCCCAAACGATCAGAAACGGAACCAAAACCCTAATTCCACCGCTGTAACTTTCTGTATCCCCAAGATCCCATATTGGGGCCTGTTCCGAAGCTCCGCCGGAGGGGGCATCGATCATGGAGGGCTTCTACATCAACACCATAGCCTCTCCGATGAAGTGCGAGTAGTTTACCTCAGACCTTCGGGTCCATAGTTATTAGCTAGATGGCTTCTTCTCTCTTTGTGGATCTCAATACAAAGTTCTCCCCCTCTCTTGTGGAGATCTATTCGATGTAATCTTCTTTTTGCGGTGTGTTTGTTGAGACCGATGAATTGTGGGTTTATGATCAAGTTTATCTATGAACAATATTTGAATCTTCTCTGAATTCTTTTATGTATGATTGGTTATCTTTGCAAGTCTCTTCGAATTATCAGTTTGGTTTGGCGTACTAGATTGATCTTTCCTGCAATGGGAGAAGTGCTTAGCTTTGGGTTCAATCTTGCGGTGTCCTTTCCCAGTGACAGTAGGGGCAGCAAGGCACGTATTGTATTGGTTCCATCGAGGATAACAAGATGGGTTTTTCATCATATTGCATGAGTTTATCCCTCTACATTATGTCATCTTGCTTAAGGTGTTACTCTGTTCTTTTGAACTTAATACTCTAGATGCATGCTGGATAGCGGTCGATGTGTGGAGTAATAGTAGTAGATGCAGGCAGGAGTCGGTCTACTTGTCTTAGACGTGATGCCTATATACATGATCATACCTAGATATTCTCAGAACTATGCTCAATTCTGTCAATTGCTCAACAGTAATTTGTTCACCCACCATAAAATACATATGCTCTTGAGAGAAGCCACTAGTGAAACCTATGGCCCCGGGGTCTATCTTCATCATATTAATCTTGCAATACTTAGTTATTTCCTTTGCTTTTATTTTACTTTGCATCTTTATCCTAAAAATACCAAAAATATTATCTTATCATATCTATTAGATCTCACTCTCGTAAGTGACCGTGTAGGGATTGACAACCCCTTATCGCATTGGTTGCGAGGATTTATTTGTTTTGTGCAGGTGCAAGGGACTCGCGCGTAGCCTCCTACTGGATTGATACCTTGGTTCTCAAAAACTGAGGGAAATACTTGCGCTACTTTGCTGCATCACCCTTTCCTCTTCAAGGGAAAACCAACGCAGTGCTCAAGAGGTAGCACTGATCACTATCATATGTTGTATCTTTCATTTACATCATTTATCTCTGTTGTTTTGCATCAGATATCATTGTTTTCGTCCTGTTTTATTCTCATCACTTATTTTCATTCGTCACTATCATATTCCTCGGTTCATCTGTGATATCTTACTATAGTTCTATTTAACTGTGCATGTCATGTTTTGTCTCATGTTACTTCATGTGGTTGCCTATAGCATTACTATCATTGTGATCAAACATGTATTACTGCATGCCCGTGCCATAATTGCTTCCTACGTCGATAAACATGGTTCCCAACATCATGCTTGATTGAACCGTTTTTCCTTCATACCTTATTTCCTCTGCTGTGTTTGGGATCTGTTCAAAACTCCTGAAAGGAATTTTGAATCTCCCATTCACCCCCCTCTGGTTGATATACTCTCGGTCCTAACAGGCAGTTTGGTAGTTATTGAGCATGTCCTTCTCTGGAGGTGCTAGTGGTGGTTAGATGTTTGCTGGGATGCGGCCAACTTGCGGTCCCTATATTTTGCACTATGTAAACTGTTTTATGTTGAACTATGAAATGCAGCCAGAATGCATGATGCTAAAAAAATAAAAGCTAAAATAATTTATTATCACAAACATAGTTGTACCACACTAGTGGCGTGCCTACATACTGCTCCTTGAGGTTGTGGGTTTGATGCTGGGGTCTGGACTATTGTTTTGCTAAAGGAAATTAAGCATCAAAAATAAGTTTTCCTATTTTTCAATGTCTTAAATCTCCAAAAAAAGATGCAAAATCTTAAACCCTAGTTACAACACCCGAAGTAGACGAGAGAACATCTCCCTTGGGTCTATTAGAAAAGGTCACTGTCCGTTCGATCAAAATTTGGCACAAAGAGGGAGATCGGCAACACAACGTCGAGCAACCAGAAATAGACCTCCCTCAGTCCTCATCCTTGATTATCTTCTCAGCGTGTTCGCAGAATCAAGAGAACATTTGCTGAGGAGTGAACCTTGTAAGAAAATTCAACACATCGAAAACTAGCAATTGAGATTGTTGATTTGGTGTGAGTACTTAAATATGACTTTCACCATCCCCTTATTTTCAACTTGGATATAGATAGACTCATATGTATCAAATATTGAAGGAGAATACAAGCCAAAATCTGGCAATTTTGATGTCATAAAGTAACTACATCATTTATATGTTATTATTTTGAATCATATATTTTTTAATTTTATCACATTGTGTTTTTAATTAATCACGTGGGATCGATCTTTATTTTTGTACAAAGGGCATTTTCATGCAATCGATATATCGAGATGATACAACTGTGTTGGGCAATCCAGCTAGGATAGGGCTTCATGCGGGAGAGAAGAAGGAGATGGTTCGTCGTGTTGTTCATCGGAGAACGGCGGTGACGGTGATCAGGCCATGGAAGGGCCCCCTCCCTAAGGTAAGTCTACCAAACCTAACCCTTTTTATATGATTCGTCAGGAGTCATGGATAGTAGTTAAGAGGAGAAGGAATGCTCGCCGGGCGGTGGCTGGAGCGGCGCCGGCGGCGACCGCGGCGTCCACACCGGTGATGCCGGCGATCGGGATCACGGCGGCTCGGGCGCTACGTTTGAATTCTCTCCTTGGCTGCAACGGGCCGATGCAGTGTGAGTTTGGGCCGCAATTGGGTGGGCCGGGGTTAGCTGGGTATGAGGCCGAGGCTAAACCGGTTCCCACCTATGTTGATTGCGCCAACTCATGCAGGAGATCGTTCAATCATCGTTCGTCCTTGCCGCTCGCTAGGGTTTCTCGGCGCTGTGCAAAGCTGGGCTTCCCTTCCAGCGGTCCTGAGCATGCACCACGTATCCCCCCCTTGTGGACATGGCTGGCCGAGGGGCTTGTGCACCGCCGGGGAAGAAGCTTACGGTGGCGGCTGGAGTGGGATGTGGTTTTGTTGCGCTGCCGGTTGCCGGCGCTGGGCATGGTGCCGCGACGCCGCTAGGACATAGACCTCTGGTGGTCGCCGGGGCAGTGCCGACCGCTGTGGGTCGCGGAGGTGGCCATCTAGGGCCTAGGCCGCCGACGCATGGCCTGGTAGCTGTGGCCGCTACGGGGCGGGGCAGTGCTTCTCAAGGGTCGAGGCCGCCGCCACCCGAGACTGCCGTTGTGCCTTCCCGCAACCATGCTCAGATGCATGGGCAGTAGCCTTGGGCTGCGCCACCGCCCCACTACGTCACGAGGCTGCCGCAAAAGCGGCCTGGGCCGGTGCAGACGCATGCACCGCCGCCTCAATCCGACAATGTGGGAGATGGAGGTGCGGGTTTGCCTCGTGTTCCAGCAAACCGTGGTGCTAATGGACCGCCTCAGGGACAATGGGTGACGTGGTTACAATGTGTATGGTGATGGCCAACACCGTGGTTCGTCGTCGGCACGCGGCGGCCGTGGATATGCTTGGCAGAGCGATGGAATAGCTGACAGACCTTTTCACGACCCTTCGGGTGGCTTTATGGAGGGGGCATCTGGCCTAGACTACCGGCAGCGAGGTGGTTATCATGGTCATCGTAGTGGTCGAGGTGGTAGGAAACGCCACCGTGAGCCTCCTCCGCCTGTCGTCGTAGAGCCGATGGCCTCCACGGAGGCGGCCGCTCCCGGTCAGACGCCGGAGCTATCCAGTCAGGCTATGGATGTGGTGACTGCGCTGGCTAATGTTGAGATACCTGAGACTGAGAGCATGGTGGCGGGATCGGTCGAGACTGTTGACAGGGCATATATTGATAGAGCGTCCAAGTGGGCTCGCAAAAAGGAGAAGATGATGTGTTATCGTTGTGGTGAGAAGGGCCACTTTATTGCTGAATGCATGACCGAGCTTTGTGATACCTGCCTCAAGCCAGCGCATGATACGGGGGAGTGCCTGATTCTGCGTGAACAAATGCCGAGTATTACCATTTATGGAGTGTATTGTGCTGAGTTGATGTTCTTTGAGTCTCCTAGTGCGCGGGAGATCACAGAGGAGACCCAGACCACGACCACTGGGGTTGTGAAAGTCACCAAAGGTGATGTGCCTGAGACTCAGATTTTATAGAGGCTTAAGGAGTTAGCTCTAAGTGACTTTCAGTGGGAGCTTATCAGTCTCGAGGCCAACATGTATAAGGTTGACTTCCCTTCTATCGAGGACTTGCAGCGACTTCTGAGTTTTGGGTTATGCAGAGTGCTTGGCACAGAGTGCATCCTGGAGTTTCATGACTGGAAGAAGGTAGAGCCATAGGGCAAGCCTCTTACTCAGGCCTGGTTATGTTTCTCGGGGGTTCCCTCGAAGCTGCGGCAGGATGCTCGGGTCGCTGCTCGCTTGGGAATATTGGTTGGGAAAATTGAGAGAGTGGATATGGCCTTTACCCGAGCTAACGGGGTGGCCCGACTGCTGGTGAGTGTTCTGAATATTGAGTTCGTGCCAGATGTGGTTAAGTGAACACATAGGGGCCTGATCTACAACCTCGAGATTGAGTTTGAGGATACTGATCTTTTCGCTGAGGCTCTGGCTGGGACTGATGTGGATATGCAGGATAGAGATGATGGTTCGGGTGCTAAGGAGGCGCAAGTGGACAATGTTGGGCGAGAGTTGTCCAGTGGATCGGGGTCCACTTCTTAGACGCCCGGGAACGGGGCGGCAGCATCCTCTACGGTACCAATGAACACTCTGAGATTTGGGTCATTTGAGCCAGCTTCTGCTCCTCCCAGACTCTGGAGTGATCGGGTGGAGTGTGATGATGTGCTTGAGCGCACGCTACCTACCCTGGACTTTGATGCTGCTGAAGGTTCTATTGATGGGTGCTTGGATGTGATTGTCACTGAGATGACTGTGGTCGAGGGTGGGGGGAGGATCTTGGGAAGGTGGCCTCTCGTTCTCCCACTCTGACCGTTGTCTCATCCCGAGTGAGGGATCCGACGATGACGGCTGCGGCAAGGGGAGGGGGTCCCGGGCAGGTGGCCTCATCCCCTTCCTCTCCTGTGGCGGCCAGGGTGGCCGCACCTGCTGTGGTGCTCGCGACTCCCTCCAGCCAAAGGGTCGGGTCGGGTGGGGAGTATGGGCAGGCGGCCCATGCACTCACACCCCCCAGCGCGCCTGCGTCCCAGGGCGACAGGTGGCGACTGGCGTCGATGGGGCCGCAGAGTTCCTCGTCGTTGCTTGCGACAGCACTTGGCGCTTCTCCGAGTGGTGCAACCCCGAGGTGTGTTGGGGGTGAGGCTGGAGGCCTTACGTCGAACGGGGCTACTCGGGAGGAGTTCATCGCTTATGGAGGGATTCCGGATCTGGTATATGAGGGGCGACGAATGAGCTGCCGCCTCCAGGATCACCTGGATGTTGATGACATGCAGCAGCGGTGCGCCATGGGGGCGGCCAAGCTTCGTGACATTGAGGTCACTACTGGTATGTCGGTCAACACCTCCAATTCCATTATGCATTTTTCTAATAATGAGATTATTCATAATGCAAATCAATTAGGAATTTCACTAGGTAGTAATGATAGTGAAATTTTAACTCCGTAAATGATATCCTAGATTTGGAAGCGGAACGTGCTTTAGAAATGATTCGAAACTTAGCAGCGGTCAAACCCATGAATGATTCTGACATAGATGCGTTGGGAGTCAGGGTGCTCGATAACTTTTGTGTGGATCTTGCACCATCCCTTCCCGAGACAGAGGAGGAGGAGGATCCTATCGAGGCTGAGGTAGTTAGGTCCATGGAGCCCAGCTGTGAGGACCGGGTGGAGGATCAAAACAAGCCTAAACGCAAGTAGAAGCGGAAGATCTACCCTGCTTCGACGATGCGTAGAAGTGCTAGGATCCGTACTACTAAAAAAAATTTCATGACGAAATATAAGAGGAATCTTTTGGAATAGCAGAGGTCTGAAAGACTTGGCTAAAAGAAGGTTTCTTGCGGATGCTTCTATCGAGTATAGGTTGGATTTTATTGCCCTCTCGGAAACTGGTGGAGATAATTTCTCTCCCCAGTTTCTCAGTACTTTATCAGGAGGTGTCAATTTTGATTGGCCTGCCTACCTCCGAGAGGAAGATCAGGTGGGATCTTACTTGGAGTTAGATGTGAATCGCTGGAAGTCCGAAGCATAGTGATGGGAGATTTCGCAGTTAAGTTTTGGGTTAGATCAAAGGCCGATGGGTTTAATTGGGCACTGGTGGCGGTATATGGTGCCGCACAGCCCAAACTCAAACCAGAGTTTTTGGCAGATCTTGTCCGAATTTTCGGTTTCGGGCAGCTCTAATCTTGGTTGGGTGTGACTTCAACATTATTAGAAGGAGAGAGGAAAAGAACAATGATAACTTCGACGGCAGGTGGTCGTTCATGTTTAATACCATTATTGAAAGCTTGGATCTGAGAGAGATAGAGCTTTCGGGTAGAAAATTCACCTGGGCTAATACCTTGCCAAACCCGACGTTTGAGAAGCTGGATCGAGTCCTCGCAAGCGTCAAATGGGAGCAGAAATTTCCCCTGGTAATAGTCCAGTCGTTATCGCGCGGAATCTCTGATCACACCCCTTTGCTGGTTGATTCTGGTGAGGCAACCCACATGGGGAACAAAAATTCCTTTTCTTTTGAATTGGCATGGTTTGAAAGAGAAGGCTTCTTGGATCTGATAGCCAGGGAATGGGCTAAAG
Source organism: Triticum aestivum (assembly GCF_018294505.1). Lineage (NCBI taxonomy): Eukaryota > Viridiplantae > Streptophyta > Magnoliopsida > Poales > Poaceae > Triticum > Triticum aestivum. The sequence goes on along the minus strand of NC_057806.1, from coordinate 524,835,970 downwards.
ATGCAGGAGATAGGACTTCAGTTGAGCGATGGTAGAATAAGATAAGGCACTTGAGAAGTTTCTTGCGTGGGTGGGCTAAGCATCTTAGTGGGATTTATAAGGTTGAAAAGGAAAGGCTCCTTGCACTTATTCAGTCCCTAGATTTAAAAGTCGAGTCCACAATTCTAGGGACCACGGAGCTTCATGCTAAAGTTGGCGCGGAGATGAGGTTGAAAGAACATCTGCGAGAAGAGGAATTGAAGTGGGCACTGCGAGCTAAGGTTCGCAAAGTTGTCCAGGGGGACGCGAACACTCAATTCTTTCACATGATCGCCAATGGCAAGCACAGAAAGAAAAAAAAATCTTTCAGCTTGAGGAAGATGAAGGAACAATTTTAGGATAGGAAAACCTAAAATTATACATAACCGAATACTACAAGCAGTTGTTTGGGCCTCCGGGGGATAATTGCGTATCCTTGGATGAGTCGAGGAGTGAGGATGTTCCTCAACTTGCTGCGGACGATAATGATATTTTGACTGCCCCACTTTCGGAGAAATAGGTGTTTGAACCTATTTCACAAATGAAGAATAATAAGGCTCTAGAGCTGGATGGATTTCCAGTGGAGTTTTATAAAATGTGCTGGCATATTATTAAAGGGGATTTGATACCGATGTTCCATGATTTATTCTCTAGGCAGCTTCAGTTGTTTCACCAGAATTTTGGAACGATAACTCTGCTTTCTAAGAAAACGGAGGCTGTGAGAATTGAGCAGTTCAGGTCGATTTGTCTTCTTAACATTAGTTTCAAAATCTTCACCAAGGTTGGGACTAATAGGTTCACGCAGATTACGCATTCTGTGGTGCAGCCTTCTGAAACTCCTTCCATGCCGGATAGAAACATCCTAGAAGGGGTTGTGGTCCTTCATGAAACGCTCCATGAAATTCACACGAAAAAACTAGATGGAGTTGTTTTCAAGGTGGATTTCGAGAAAACGTACGATAAAGTCAAATGGTCATTTCTTCAACAGGCCTTGCGTATGAAAGGTTTTGATCAAGCCCGACGATGTCAGGTAAAATCTTTCACACAAAAAGGGAGTGTTAGAATTAAAGTGAATGACGACATATGTCATTATTTCTAGACACATAAGGGCCCGAGACAAGGAGATCCGATGTCTCCTATTTTGTTCAATATTGTAGTCGATATGTTGGCGATTCTAATATGAAGGGCTAAGAGGCTGGTCAGGTAGGTGGCCTGGTGCCTCATCTAGTTGATGGAGGTGTGTCTATCCTATAGTACGCCGATGATACTATCATTTTTATGGAGCATGACTTGGCAAAAGCGAGGAACATGAAGTTGGTGTTATGCTTATTCGAACAATTGACCGGGTTAAAGATTAACTTTCATAAAAGCGAATTGTTCTGTTTTGGAAGAGCCAATGAGAAACAAGAGGCTTACAAGCAATTGTTTGAGTGCGGATTGGGGGCTTTACCTTTTATGTATTTAGGTATACCAAATCACCATCGTAAGCTGACAAACAGAGAATGGAAGTGCATTGAGGATCGATTTGAGAAGAAACTGAGCTACTGGAAGGGCAAGCTCATGTCATACGGAGGCCGATTAATTCTTATTAATTCGGTTCTCACGAGTATGCCTATGTTTCTCTTGTCTTTTTTCGAGGTTCCAGTTGGAGTTAGGAAAAGGCTGGACTTCTATCGATCCCGATTCTTCTGGCAGAGTGGTGAACTAAAACGAAAATACAGACTCGCCAAATGGGATATTATTTGTAGACCAAAATACCAAGGGGGTCTTGGCATTGAAAATCTTGAAGTCAAGAACAAATGTCTTCTCAGTAAGCGGCTGTATAAGTTATCTGTAGAGACGGAGGCCACATGGGCGCAGATTCTCCGTAGTAAGTACCTTCACCCCAAAACTTTGTCCCAGGTGACAGTGAGGCCGACAGAATCGCCTTTTTGAAAAGGACTAATGAGAGTTAAATCAGTTTTTTCAATAGGACAAAGTTCATAATCAAAAATGGTACCATCACGAGATTCTGGGAGGATACTTGGCTAGGGGAAACACCCCTCGCGCTTCAATATCCATCCCTTTATAGCATCGTTCAACGAAGAGACGCTTACGTTGCAACAGTACTACAGTCCAACCCTCTCAATATTCAATTCAGGAGGACGCTATCCGGAAATCGTTGGGAAGCTTGGCTCCATCTAGTGAGTAGACTGATGGAGGTTCAGCTTTCTCAACAGCTCGATCAGTTACGCTGGAAACTTATTAGGACTGGAGAGTTTACGGTTAAATCGATGTATCTCGATGTTATCAATTCTAATTCCATTCCCAGTTCCAAATATGTTTGGAAGGTCAAAGTTCCTTTGAAAGTTAAAGTGTTTATGTGGTTTGTACATAAATAAGTCATTTTAACTAAGGACAATCTGGCAAAGCGCAACTGGACAGGACCTACAAGATGTTGTTTTTGTGATCGGGATGAATCCATCAAACACCTCTTTCTCGACTGCCTGTTGGCAAAAAATTTATGGCGGACGGTACACATAGCCTTTAACATTACTCCTCTGAATTCTGTCAGCACGTTATTTGGGACGTGGCTTAACGGGATAGATTCTGAAACAACGAGACATATTCGCGTAGGAGTATATGCTTTATTGTGGGCAGTCTGGAATTGCAGAAATGATTTGATTTTTAACAGAACAACAAATATTCATTTTTTGTAGGTTATCTTCTGAGCCACTGCGTTGATCCGTATCTGGTCGCTACTCACTCCGACGGAGGCCAAGGAGCGTTTGGTTACTGGATCTATCCGGTGGGAGATGGTAGCACGGGCTATTTTCAACCGGTTTGGATGGCGGTCATGTAATAAGATAGGCAATTAGCTTTCCTATCTTTTTTATGCCAGCCGGTTGTGGCTTTATGTTTACTTATTTTTTATGCTTTCTATGAGCTCTTTTTCCCTTTCGTTGAGACTATAAGACCTTTGTTGAACCTATTTGCTTATTAATTAAGTTGGTCGTATGCATCGTCCTGATGCAGAGGTCGGGGAGACCCCCCTTTTCGAAAAAAAACACAACCAACGCATCCAACACAATCAAAAGGAACTGGACATTTCACAGAGAATTAAAAAAGAAAGCCACACCCAATCCGAATATTATATTGTCATCCATGATGTGAGAAAACCTCCCTAGTAGTATTCTCCAGTCAGATAGACGTCATCATCACCCGCAAAAAAAAAAAGATAGACGTCATCATAAAAAAGTCCCTGCCCTCCGATCACTGCATGATAAACCAAGTATGGAGTCATCACTCTAAGTGGTAGTTTGGTATTTTATATTTTTTTATCACTCACATGAACATCACTGTGGGCAATCTCCTCATATAAGGACTTGGTAGAAAACGTGCAGTTTCTAGTGCAAATTTCATCTAAACTCGTCATATTCGCTGGACAGCCGAGCCCTTGTTGGTCAATACAGAAAGAAATATCAAGATTTGTTTGCGCCAAGAATATGCGATTATGATAAATTTATGTCTAACAATCCAATACATATCTAGTTATTGCATCATAAATGTTGTGGCCCCCAACCAGGTATTCTCTCAGAGTCTAAATGGCGAACCATCCTTAACCGAGAAAGTGCCAAACTAGAAAAAACAATTCTTGACCTTCATCACGCAAGGACAAAAAATGTGAATACCCGGCTTCTGATGGAGTTGAGAAATGGCTTTGGAACCCTTGTAGTAGTGTAGTTGGATTTCTCAAGTTCAGTGAGATGTTACAAAATAGGTGCTTGTTGGAGCAGTTGCTTTAGTTTGGACTATGATATGCTTTCTATTACTAGCTAGTATGTGTTTTCAGTTCTCAAATTGGTTATCACCTTAACTGGTTTGCAGAAACGAGGCCTACAGAGCTAATATTTGTTCTGAATGACTTTATGCCACACTTCATTCCCATCGGGGTTTTTATATTCCCATTTACTGAGAAGAACAATGTTTTTATCTCAAGATCATGGATTCCAAGAACCACCTTTCAGTAAGTGTAGAAAGGACAACATGCATAAACCAGATTGCTAAGGACGGAATTGATCACAACCAAACACCCCCGTATGACAAGAGTTTGGTCTTCCAACTGCAAATGTGTTTCTCTAGTCTGTTTTCTATATATTTCCACTCAGCAGTAGTTAGACACTGGGAGTGAATCGGAATGCCTAGGTACCGAGTAGGGAACTGTCTGAGTTGGCATCCGATAATCTGATAATACTCTGTTTAACTTTCTGAAATGGAGCAAAGTGGATTCTCAGGTGAGATTAATCTTTATGGCCCAGTGTTTAGTTTGAAACAAAATACTGGAGGAGTACGTTTTGATGGCCTACTTTGCCAACAAAACAGGACATTCCTGATGAAGACGCAGGCACCAGCACCACTCCATGTGGCGGCCCAGCGCACGCCGCGGCCAGTGGGCCGAAAGGGACGGAGAGCCCTGAGCAGCGACCTCCGTCGCGACGACATGAGCGAAAGCGAAGTCACGCGTGCCTGCGTCCCGAGGCAAGCCCCCCTGTTCCGTGAAGGAGACATGACACCGGCCGGCCTCGGTGCACAATCCCAACTCCCAGTTCGTGGTCGATGGTTGCGCAGCTCCCGCGTTGCGATGTGAACTTTGCAGCAGGCGGATAGAACCCTTCATGGAATTTATCTACGGGAATTGCTTGATTTATAGGATTCGATCTATTGGGAAAAAAATTGTAGGTATTTCCGTGCTACCGTGCGTGGGGTGGTGTGCGCATGTGCATGTTATACTGGACGTTTCTCAAAAGAGAAACAAAATTGGTGTATTCTTGTTTTGAAGAGAAGACCGGGGATGCCCCAAGCGACGTGCTACTGTCAACGAAACGATCACTGCCTCTTCTTGTCAAATCGTGTGCATTCAAGAAACGAAACTCGACAGTATTGATCCTTTCACCGCTAGGTTCCTTGGAGAGGGTAGACTAAGTAGTTTTGCTCAAATGCCGGCGAACGGAACTAGAGGTGGTATCCTCATGCTTTGGGATGACCAGCTCCTCCACGTCACCGACATCAACACCACTCCATACCGCCTCTCTGCCATGGTTCTAATCAAAGCGTCCAATGTGCATTAAAAGATCACAACTGTGTATGGGCCCGTCCTCTCACTCTCTCAAGGACGCTTTCTTCGCCGAGCTCATCACTCAGAGGCCTCCCACTGGTACCCTCTGGCTTTGTCTGGGAGATTTCAACCAAATTTACAGAGCACGTGACAAAAACAAGAGAAACATCGACACTAGGCGTCTAAACCGTTTCCGTGCAACGCTCCAAAGTTGTGGTTTGATGGAGATCCACCTCTAGAATAGACGTTTCACATGGTCAAACGAGAGGGAAAACCCAACCCTTTGCAAGCTCGACTCGTTCTTTTGCAACGCGGAGTGGGACAGTCAGTTTGGCAGCCACATCCTTCATGCACTCTCGTCCTCGCTCTCTGATCACTGCCCCCTCCTCCTCGCCGAGGTTAGGGGACCCCGGAGACCGCACAACTTCAAGTTCGAGAATTTTTGGGTTTCCCTTCTAGGGTTCAAGGAGGTCGTTCTCAAGGCATGGAATGAGCATACCGACCATACCGAGCCGTACCAAATCCTACACCACAAGCTCAAGAAGACCGGTACCCGCCTTTCCGAGTGGAGTAGGGTTGTTCTCCGGAGCGAAGGTCCAACTCCACGCCGCCCTCTTGGTGATTTTGCACCTTGGCATGGCCCAAGACAACCGGCAACTCTTTGTGGGGGAAGGGGACCTCCGCAAGCGGCTCAAAAGACTAGTCGTCAGCTTAGCGGTCATTGAGAGGGCCCGTAAGAAGCAGTGCGCGAGACTGGCCAACATCAAGGAGGGCGATGCAAACACCAAATTTTTTCACCGGAGGATCAATGGAAGACGCCGCAAAAACTTCATCTACAGGCTTAAGCATAATCAGGGATGGATCACCGACCATGATGTCAAAGAGAAGGTTGTCCACGACCACTTCACCGAAGCCATGGGAAAGGGGCGCCCGCGGGTGCGCGACTTGATGTCCCGCAACTATAGGGGATCTATCGTAGTCCTTTTGATAAGTAAGAGTGTCGAACCCAACGAGGAGCAGAAGGAAATGATAAGCGGTTTCCAGCAAGGTATTCTCTGCAAGTACTGAAATAAGTGGTAACAGATAGTTTTGTGATAAGATAACTTGTAACGAGCAACAAGTAACAAAAGTAAATAAGGTGCAGCAAGGTGGCCCAATCCTTTTTGTAGCAAAGGAGAAGCCTGGACAAACTCTTATATGATGTAAAGCGCTCCCGAGGACACATGGCAATATCGTCAAGCTAGTTTTCATCACGCTCATATGATTCGTGTTCGGTACTTTGATAATTTGGTATGTGGGTGGACGGATGCTTGGGTACTGTCCTTACTTGGACAAGCATCCCAATTATGATTAACCTCTATTGCAATCATCTGCAACTACAACAAAAGTATTAAGGTAAACCTAACCATAGCATGAAACATATGGATCCAAATCAGCCCCTTACGAAGCAACACATAAACTAGGGTTTAAGCTTCTGTCACTCTAGCAACCCATCATCTACTTATTACTTCCCAATGCCTTCCTCTAGGCCCAAATAATGGTGAAGTGTCATGTAGTCGACGTTCACATAACACCACTAGAGGAGAGACAACATACACCTCATCAAAATATCGAACGAATACCAAATTCACATGACTACTAATAGCAAGACTTCTCCCATGTCCTCAGGAACAAAAGTAACTACTCACAAAGCATAAACATGTTCATAATCAGAGGGGTATTAATATGCATATAGGATCTGAACATATGATCTTCCACCAATTAAACCAACTAGCATCAACTACAAGGAGTAATTAACACTACTAGCAACCTACTAGCACCAATCCCGGACTTGGAGACAAGAATTGGATACAAGAGATGAAGTAGGGTTTTGAGATGAGATGGTGCTGATGAAGATGTTGATGGAGATTGCCCTCTCCCGATGAGAGGAGCATTGGTGATAACGATGGCGATGATTTCCCCTTCGGGAGGGAAGTTTCCCCGGCAGAACAGCTCCGCCAGAGCCCTAGATTGGTTCCGCCAAGGTTCCGCCTCGTGGCGGCGGAGTTTCGTCCGAGAAGATGGCTTATGATTTTTTTCCATCGAAAGACTTAATATAGCAGAAGATGGCCACCGAAGGGCCACCAGGGGGCCCACGAGGTAGGGGCGCGCGCCCAGGGGGTAGGGCGCGCCCCCCACCCTTGTGGGCAGGGTGTGGCCCCCCTGGTGAAGTTCTTGCTCTCAGTATTTTTTATATATTTGGAAAACGTCTTCCGTGAACTTTCAGGACTTTTGGAGCTTTGCATAATAAGTCTCTAATATTTGCTCATTTTCCAGCCCAGAATCCCAGCTGCCGGCATTCTCCCTCTTTATGAAAACTTTGTAAAATAAGAGAGAATAGGCATAAGTATTGTGACATAATGTGTAATAATAGCCCATAATGCAATAAATATTGATATAAAAACATGATGCAAAATGAACGTATCAACTCCCCCAAGCTTAGACCTCGCTTGTCCTCAAGCGAAAAGCTGAAATCGAAAAATATGTCCACATGTTTAGAGATAGAGGTGTCGATAAAAATAAAATACGGACATGAGGGCATCATGATCATTCTTAGAACATCAACTCATATAATTCTTTGTCATATAATCTCTAATGCTAGAGTAATAATTCAATCACAATATCAAGTATGAATCGTAAACTTCATTGAAAACTAACAAACTATAATCTCAGTCATTGAAGCAATTGCAATTTATCATAACATAGGAAAGAGTCAATGTATAAGAGCTTTTCAGCAAGTCCACATACTCAACTATCATATAATCTTTCACAATTGCTGACACTCACGCAATACTTATGAGTATGGAGTTTTAATCAGACATAGAGAAAGATAGGGGCTTATAGTTTTGCCTCCCAACGTTTTACCTCAAGGGTAATGTCAACAGTAATAGTTCATGAAAACTCACATCCAATTAGCCATATATACCAGGATCTTTCCAACATACTGTGCTTGCCAAAGGATAAAATGTAAAAAGGAAGGGTGAAGATCACCATGACTCTTATGCAATGTAGGAGATAAAAGTAAAAGATAGGCCCTTCGCAGAGGGAAGCAGAGGTTGTCATGCGCTTTTATGGTTGGATGCACAAAATCTTAATGCGGAAGAACGTCACTTTATATTGCCACTTGTGATATGGACCTTTATTATGCAGTCTGTCGCTTTTATTACTTCCATATCACACGATCGTATAAAGCTTATTTCCTCCACACCAATCAATCATACATATTTAGAGAGCAATTTTTATTGCTTGCACCGATGACAACTTACTTGAGGGATCTTACTCAATCCATAGGTAGATATGGCGGACTCTTATGGCAAAACTGGTTTAAGGGTATTTGGAAGCACAAGTAGTATCTCTACTTGGTGCAATGAATTTGGCTAGCATGAGGGGGAAAGGCAAGCTCATCATATTGGAAGATCCAAGACAATATAATTCATCTCAGATGTAAGAAAACATAACCCATTACATTGTCTTCCTTGTCCAATGTCAACACTTTAGCATGTCATATTTTAATGAGTGCTCACAATCATAAAAGATGTCCAAGATAGTATATTTATATGTGAAGACCTCTCTTTCTTTATTACTTCCTATTAATTGCAACAATGACCAAAACTGTGTTTGTCAACCCTCAACAACTTTTATTCATCATACTCTTTCTATGTGAGCTCATTACTCTCCATAAGACTTACATGATCTCTTTATTTCTTTTTACTCCTTTCTCTTTTCTTTTATTCACTTAGGATCATGGCAAAATAATCAAGCCCTTGACTCAACACTAATCTTTATTATATAGCTCACGGATTCGATTACATAGAAGAAGAATAAAGCAAAACTCACAACTAGATCACACTAAGAACTTTTATTCTACTAGATCAAGATATTACCAAAAGGATCGGACTAAGAAGAACGGTAAAGATAAAAGTGATGGTGATACGATACCGGGGCACTCCCCCAATCTTGGCAGTTGCCCATACCAGATACTCAATTCTTCTTTGTTGGCGAAGAAGGTGAGGATGTTGATGATGGATAGTCGCACATCGAGCGTAGGAGGTCTTCTAACTTGTGGATAATGCCCTTGAGTACGATGATATGCTCCTTCAACAAAATATTTTCACGTGTGAGATACTTATTTTGTATACGAGCTAACTCAATCATCTTGAAAGCATCGATTTCTGTTGGAGTAAGAAGATTGTGATCCAGTTGAAGGGTGTCTTCTACTGCCGAAACTTGGTCCTCCATGGCCTTCTTGATCCCTTCATCCTTGTTGATCTCCATGGCTCTTCTCTCTTCAACTCTATCTTCATTAGCCAAGCATCGTTGCCCTCATGGTTGGAGGAGGAGGGAGATGACATAGTGCCTGGCCTAGACAACCCTGACAGAAAACAGCTCGAAACAAAGATAGGAGATTTTTGCGTGATACGAGAGTCAAAACCTCCGGAAGATTATATAATGAATTTTTACCGACCAAAATACGTGTCGTGTATGAAAACGGAGTCCGGAGAGCACACGAGGTGCCCACGAGGTAGGGGGCGCGCCCAGTAGGGTAGGGCGCGCCCTCCACCCTCGTGGAGGCCTCGTGTCCTTCCCGGACTGTTGCTTATTTTTCTATTTTTCTAAATATTCCAAAACGGAGAAATATTGCCTTAAAAACTGTTTTGGAGTCGATTTACTTACCGTACCACATACCTATTCCTTTTCGGAGTCTGAAACGTTCCGGAAAGTGTCCCTTATGTATTCCTCCGGGGTAACGGTTTCAATAACATTGGTTTCAACATTTATGGGATTACCTGAGATATAATGTTTGATTCTTTGACCGTTCACCACCTTCGGATGTGTGCCTTCGAAGTTGTTGATTTTTATGGCACCGGAACGGTAGACCTCCTCGATAACGTAAGGACCTTCCCATTTAGAGAGAAGTTTTCCGGCAAAAAATCTTAAACGAGAGTTGTATAGCAATACATAATCACCTACATTAAACTCACGCTTTTGTATCCTTTTGTCATGCCATCTTTTAACATTTTCTTTAAACAACTTGGCATTTTCGTAGGCTTGGGTTCTCCATTCATCAAGTGAGCTAATATCAAATAACCTCTTCTCACCGGCAAGTTTAAAATCATAATTAAGTTCTTTAATAGCCCAATAAGACTTGTGTTCTAGTTCGAGAGGTAAGTGACATGCTTTTCCATAGAACATTTTATACGGTGACATACCCATAGGATTTTTATATGCAGTTCTATAGGCCCATAATGCATCATCAAGTTTCTTAGACCAATTGTTTCTAGACCTATTAACAGTCTTCTGCCAAATTAATTTGAGTTTTCTATTACTCAATTCTACTTGACCACTAGACTGAGGGTGATAAGGAGATGCAATTCTATGATTAACATCATATTTAGCAAGCATTTTACGGAAAGCACCATGAATAAAATGTGAACCACCATCAGTCATTAAATATCTAGGGACTCCAAATCTTGGAAAAATAACTTCTTTAAGCATTTTAATAGAAGTGTTATGATCAGCACTACTAGTTGGAATAGCTTCTACCCACTTAGTAACGTAATCAACTGCAACTAAAATATGTGTATAGCCATTAGAGGAAGGAAAAGATCACATATAGTCAAACCCCCAAACATCAAATGGTTCAATGACAAGTGAATAATTCATAGGCATTTCTTGACGTCTACTACTATTACCAATTCTTTGACATTCATCACAAGATACGACAAACTTACGAGCATCCTTGAAGAGAGTAGGCCAATAAAAACCAGATTGTAGTACCTTATGTGCAGTCCTATCTCCAGCATGGTGTCCTCCATAAGCTTCGGAGTGACACTTGCGTAGGATCTGTTCCTGTTCATGCTCAGGTACACAATGTCTAATAACACCATCTACTCCTTCTTTATAAAGATGTGGGTCATCCCAAAAGTAATGCCTCAAATCATAGAAGAACTTTTTCTTTTGCTGGTATGTGAAACTAGGTGGTATAAACTTAGCAACAATGTAATTAGCATAATCAGCATACCATGGAGCAGTTTGAGAAGCATTTATGACATTTAGTTGCTCATCAGGAAAGCTATCATCAATAGGTAGTGGGTCATCAAGCACATTTTCTAACCTAGACAAGTTGTCTGCAACGGGGTTCTCAGCTCCTTTTCTATCAACAATATGCAAATCAAATTCTTGTAGCAAGAGAACCCATCCAATAAGTCTAGGTTTAGCATCTTTCTTTTCCATAAGATATTTAATAGCAGCATGATCAGTGTGAATAGTTACTTTAGAATCAACAATATAAGGTCTAAACTTATCACAAGCAAATACAACTGCTAAGAATTCTTTTTCAGTAGTAGCTTAATTTCTTTGAGCATTGTCTAGAGTTTTACTAGCATATTGAATAACATTTAGTTTCTTATCAACTCTTTGTCCTAGAACAGCACCTACAGCATAATCACTAGCATCACACATAATTTCAAAGGGTAAATTCCAATCAGGTGGCTGAACAATAGGTGCAGAAATCAATGCTTTCTTAAGTATTTCAAATGCTTCTACACAATCATCATCAAAGACAAATGGTATATCTTTTTGTAAAAGTTTAGTCAGAGGCCGAGAAATTTTTGAGAAGTCCTTAATGAACCTCCTATGAAAACCGGCATGACCAAGGAAACTTCTTATACCTTTAATGTCCTTGGGACATGGCATCTTTTCAATAGCATCAACCTTGGCTTTATCAACTTCAATACCTCTTTCAGAAACTTTATGCCCCAAGACAATACCTTCATTAACCATAAAGTGGCACTTTTCCCAATTTAAGACAAGATTAGTTTCTTCACATCTCTGCAAAAATCGATCAAGGTTGCTCAAGCAATCGTCAAAAGAAGATCCATAGACGGAAAAGTCGTCCATGAAAACCTCACAAATCTTTTCACAAAAGTCAGAGAATATAGCCATCATGCATCTTTGAAAGGTAGCAGGTGCATTACATAAACCAAAAGGCATACATCTATAAGCAAAAGTACCAAAAGTAGTCTTTGATTGATCTTTGGCTGACACAGGTATTTGACAGAAACCAGAATAACCATCTAGAAAGCAAAAATGTGTATGTTTAGATAATCTTTCTAGCATTTGATTGATAAAGGTAAGGGGTAATGATCTTTTTAGTATCCTTTGAAATCAATTACCATCCTATAACCTATAATAATTCTTTGAGGAATCAATTCATCTTTATCATTAGGAACAACAGTAATACCTCCCTTCTTAGGGACACAATGGACAGGGCTTATCCACTAACTATCAGCAACTGGATAAATTATACCTGCCTCAAGGAGCTTTAGTATTTCCTTTCTTACCACTTTTTTCATTTTAGGATTCAGCCGGCCTTGATGATCACGAACTGGTTTAGCATCTTCTTCCAAATTAATTTTATGTTGACATAGAGTGGGACTAATGCCCTTAAGATCATCAAGAGTATACCCAATAGCAGCACGGTGCTTCTTCAAAGTTTTCAATAGTCTCTCTTCCTCATGCTCTGAAAGGTTAGCACTAATAATAACAGGATATATCTTTTTCTCATCAAGATAAGCATATTTAAGAGTATCAGGTAACGGTTTAAGCTCAAACACGGGATCACCCTTGGGTGGAGGAGGATCTCCTAGGATTTCAACATGTAAATTGTTTTTCAGAATAGGTTCCTGTTTAAAGAATACTTCATCTAATTCCCTTATTTCATTCATAAACATGTCATTTTCATGGTCTAACAAATATTGTTCTAAAGGATCACTAGGAGGTACGGCAATAGAAGCAAGACTAATAATTTCATCCTTACTAGGTAATTCTTCTTCATGGTGTTGTCTACTAAATTTAGAAAAATTAAATTCATGAGTCATATCATCTAAATCGATAGTAACAACATCTCTTTTGCAATCTATGGTAGCATTAACAGTATTTAAGAAGGGTCTACCAAATATAATGGGACAAAAGCTATCTTGTGGGGAACCAAGAACAAGAAAATCAGCAGGATATTTAGTTTTCCCACACAAGACTTCAACATCTCTAACAATTCCCATTGGTGAAATAGTATCTCTATTGGCAAGTTTAATTGTGACATCAATATCTTCCATCTCAGCAGGTGCAATATCATGCATAACTTCTTTGTATAAGGAATAAGGTATTGCACTAGCACTAACACCCATATCACATAAGCTATGATAACAATGATCTCCTATTTTAACAGAAATAACAGGCATGCCTACCACAGGTCTAGGTTTATCTTTATCACAGGGTTTAGCAATTCTAGCAATTTCATTACAAAAATAAATAACATGCCCATCTATATTATCAGACAAGAGATCTTTAACAATAGCAATATTAGGTTCGACTTTAACTTGCTCAGGAGGTGTATATGTTTTAATATTGCTTTTACGAACCACAGTTGAAGCTTTAGCATGATCCTTTATCCTAACAGGGAAAGATGGTTTCTCAACATAAGAAGTAGGAACAATAGGATCATGATAAGTGATAGTCTTTTCTTCAACTTTAGTAGGTGCAGATACTTTTACTTCTATGGGAGGATGATATTTAAACCACTTCTCCTTAGGGAGATCAACATAAACAGCAAAAGATTCACGGAAAGAAGCTACTATCTTAGAGTCAAGTCCATATTTAGTGCTAAATTTACGAAAATACCGGTATCCATAAAAGATTTAACACAATCAAAACTAAGTGTCATACCTGACTCCTTACCATTGTCGAGGTCCCAATCGTCAGAGTTGCGTTTAATTCTTTCCAATAAATCCCATTTGAATTCAATAATCTTCATCATAAAAGAGCCAGCACAAGAAGTATCAAGCATGGTGCGATTGTTACCAGAAAGCCGAGCATAAACTTTTTGAATAATAATTTCTCTTGAGAGCTCATGATTGGGGCGTGAATATAAAATTGATTTAAGCCCCCCCCCAAGCTTGAGAGATGCTTTCTCCTTCACGAGGCCAAACATTATATATATAATTGTGATCATGATGAACAAGATGCATATGATAAAACTTCTGATGAAATTCCAATTTCAATCGTTTGTAATTCCAAGATGTAACATCCCAAATTTTCAATTTGGAATGTTTTACAATTATTAGTTAAGCATCTCTGCATTTTTTTGAATTGTGTGGCATTTGGAAATTTTTAGAGGCATTTGAGTTGTTGTTTGAATTGGATTCAACTTGGCAATTGAAATTTATTTCAAAAAGAAATGTCTGATGATAACCCACAAGTATAGGGGATCGCAACAGCTTTCGAGGGTAGAGTATTCAACCCAAATTTATTGATTCGACACAAGGGGAGCCAAAGAATATTCTCAAGTATTAGCAGCTGAGTTGTCAATTCAACCACACCTGGAAACTTAGTATCTGCAGCAAAGTGTTTAGTAGCAAAGTAATATGATAGTGGTGGTAGCGGCAACAAAAGTAAAGACAGCAAAAGTAATGTTTTTGGTATTTTGTAGTGATTGTAACAGTAGCAACGGGAAAGTAAATAAGCGAGAACCAATATATGGAAAACTAGTAGGCACCGGATCAGTGATGGATAATTATGCCGGATGCGGTTCATCATGTAACAATCATAACATAGGGTGACACAGAACTAGCTCCAATTCATCAATGTAATGTAGGCATGTATTCCGTATATAGTCATACGTGCTTATGGAAAAGAACTTGCATGACATCTTTTGTCCTACCCTCCCGTGGCAGCGGGGTCCTATCGGAAACTAAGGGATATTAAGGCCTCCTTTTAATAGAGAACCGGAACAAAGCATTAGCACATAGTGAATACATGAACTCCTCAAACTATGGTCATCACCGGGAGTGGTCCCGATTATTGTCACTTCGGGGTTGCCGGATCATAACACATAGTATGTGACTATAGACTTGCAAGATAGGATCAAGAACTCACATATATTCATGAAAACATAATAGGTTCAGATCTGAAATCATGGCACTCTGGCCCTAGTGACAAGCATTAAGCATAGCAAAGTCATAGCAACATCAATCTCAGAACATAGTGGATACTAGGGATCAAACCCTAACAAAACTAACTCGATTACATGATAAATCCCACCCAACCCATCACCGTCCAGCAAGCCTACGATGGAATTACTCACGCACGGCGGTGAGCATCATGAAATTGGTGATGGAGGATGGTTGATGATGACGACGACGACGAATCCCCCTCTCCGGAGCCCCGAACGGACTCCAGATCAGCCCTCCCGAGAGGTTTTAGGGCTTGGCGGCGGCTCCATATCGTAAAACGCGATGATTTCTTCTCTCTGATTTTTTTTCTCTCCGAAAGCAAATATATAGAGTTGGAGTTGGCATCGGAGGACACCAGGGGGGCCACGAGGTAGGGGGCGCGCCCTAGAGGGGGGGGGGCGCCCCCCACCCTCATGGACAGGGTGTGGGCCGCCTGGTCTTCATCTTTGGCAAGGATTTTTTATTATTTTTTCTAAGATGTTCTGTGGAGTTTCAGGTCATTCCGAGAATATTTTTTTTCTGCATATAAAACAACATCATGGCAATTCTTCTGAAAACAGCGTCAGTCCGGATTAGTTCCATTCAAATCATACAAGTTAGAGTCCAAAACAAGGGCAAACGTGTTTGGAATAGTAGATACAACGGAGATGTATCAACTCCCTCAAGCTTAAACCCTTGCTTGTCCTCAAGCAATTCAGTTTACAAACTGAAAGAAAGAAAGAAAAACTTTTACAAACTCTGTTTGCTCTTGTTGTTGTATCTATGTCAAGCCAGTATTCAAGTTTTCAGTAGAGATCATAACTAACCACATTTGCAATAATTTTTAGGTCTCATAATTACTCATATCAATAACATAATCAACTAGCAAGCCATAATAATAAATCTCGGATGACAACACTTTCTCAAAACAATCATAATATGATATAACAAGATGGTATCTTGCTAGCCCTTTCTGAGACCGCAAAACATAAATGCAGAGCACCTTTAAAGATCAAGGACTGACTAGACATTGTAATTCATGGTAAAAGAGATCCAATCATAGTCACACCCAACATAGATTAATAATGATGAATGCAAATGAAAGCTGTGCTCTCCAGCTAGTGCTTTTTAATAAGAGGGTGATGACTCAACATAAAAGTAAATGGATAGGCCCTTCGCAGAGGGAAGCAGGGATTTGTAGAGGTGCCAGAGCTCGGTTTTGAAATAGAGATAAATTGTATTTTGAGCGGTATACTTTCATTGTCAACGTAACAACTAAGAGATGGCGATATCTTCCATGCTAAACACATTATAGGCGGTTCCCAAACAGAATGGTAAAGTTTATACTCCCCTCCACCAACAAGCATCAATCCATGACTTTCTCAAAATGACGAGTGTCTCCAACATACATCAGGTCCCAGGGGGAGTTCTGTTTGCAATTAATTTTGATTTATTTTGCATAAAGCATGGGACTGGGCATCCCGGTGACCAGCCATTTTCTCGTGAGTGAGGAGCGGAGTCCAGTCCTCTTGAGAATAACCCGCCTAACACGGAAGATAAGGACAGCCTTGGTTGATACATGAGCTATTCGAGCATACAAAACAGAATGTTTATTTGAAGGTTTAGAGTTTGGCACATACAAATTTACTTGGAACGGCAGGTAGATACCGCATATAGGAAGGTATAGTGGACTCATCTGGAACGACTTTGGGGTTTAAGGGATTGGATGCACAAGCAGTATTCCCGCTTAGTACAAGTGAAGGCTAGCAAAAGACTGGGAAGCGACCAACTAGAGAGCGACAACAGCCATGTACATGCATTAAAATTAATAAACATTGGATGCAAGCATGAGTAGGATATAATCCACCATGAACATAAATATCGTGAAGGCTATGTTGATTTTGTTTCAACTACATGCGTGAACATGTGCCAAGTCAAGTCTCTTAAATCATTCAATGGAGGATACCACCCCATCATACCACATCATAATCATCGGAATAGCATGTTGGGACACAAGGTAAATCATTATAACTCATAGCTAATCAAGCATGGCACAAGCAACTATGATCTCTAATTGTCATCGGGAACATGTTTATTCATAATAAGCTGAATCAAGAATGAGGGACTCATCATATTTACAAAAACAAAAGAGGTCGAGTTCATACCAGCTTTTCTCATCTCAATCAGTCCATCATATATCATCATAATTGCCTTTCACTTGCATGATCGAACGGTGTGAATAATAATAAGAGTGTACGTGCATTGGACTAAGCTGGAATCTGCGAGCATTCAATAAACAGGAGAAGACAAGGCAATATGGTCTCTTGGTTAAAGTAACAATAATGCATATAAGAGCCACTTCAACAATTTAATTATGGTCTTCTCCTACTGACCCCCGAAGAAAAGAAAAGAAATAAAACTATTTACACGGGAAAGCTCCCAACAAGCAAAAGAAGAACGGGAAATATTTTTGGGTTTTCTTTTTAATTATTACTACTACAGGAGAAAAATAAACTACTACTATTTTTTTTTGGTTTTTCTCGAGGTTTAACAAACACACAAGAAGAAAGCAGAAAAAAGAAAATAAACTAGCATGGATATTACAGTGAAAGAGTATGAGCACCGACATCTAGTGATGAGTGTGTGTGAGCATAAATGTAATGTCGGTGAGAAATACGTACTCCCCAAGCTTAGGCTTTTGGCCTAAGTTGGTCTATTGCCAGGGATAGCCTGGCGGATACCCATAGGTGTAGCTGGGGTCGTACTGCGATGAAGAATAGTTGGGATCATACTGATGCGCAGCGGTTATCGCCTGCTGAGCTACCGTGTGGAGTCGAGCTACCTCCGCTCTCCTCTCGTACTCTTCTGCCTCCTCTCTGGTAATAACCTCAAAGAAGGAAGGAGCAAGGAGAGTAATATGGAAAACACGTCGTTTATCAAAAATTAAACGATATAAGAGAGGTGATTCAGGCCTCTCGACAAACTAGTGCGAAGCCATAGAGTTATAATCTAAATATGCAGGAGGCAATTCCGTATCACCCTCACGAATGTCTATCTCAAGAAAACGAGCTAAGCGGGTTGCATAAATTCCTCCAAAGAAATCTCCATTATGTCTATTATGATGCAACCTATGAGCTACAATGGCTCCCATATGATAAGATTGGTCTCCTAACACAGCACTCCTAAGAATGCTAAGATCAGGGACACACATGTGACATGCTTCATCTTTAGCATTTATGCATCTACCGATGAAGAGAGCAAAATAATGTATAGCAGGAAAGTGAATGCTCCCTATGGTAGCCTGCGTTATATCTCTAGATTCCCCCACAGTTATACTAGTAAGAAAGTTTCTAAATTCAGATTTAGGGGGAGCCCTAACACTACCCCATGATGAAAGTTTGCAAGAAGAAGTGAAATCCTCTAAGTCCATGGTATAAGATTTGTCATAGAGATCAAACATGACTGAAGGAGAATTACACGAAGATGAATACTCAAACCTCCTCACAAATGAACTTGTGAGATCATGATACTGGGAGCATTTGTTAGCCTCAAAATCCTCAAGACCGGCATTGCGCAAATATGCTTTGAATTCTTCTTTAATTCCCGCACGGTCCATAAAATTTTCCGACGGCCATTCGCAAGGTCGTACTGGAGCATCTCTTGGTGGATCCTCGTCAGCATCGCGCATAGCAATCCTGGGTCCTTGCTTCTTAGAAGAACCACCTTGGAACATCTTCCTAAGCATATTGTTTTTCTCTGAAAAATTCTGAAATTTTTAGTAACTTCAAACAAAAGTGAATCAACTTCAATAAAACTGATAGCAACTACTCCTACAAGTGCCTAGAGCCTATATCAAGCATTAGAACTACTTGGAACCATATAAATTTGACATGCAAGCTCAAGAACATGGTCACCTATGCAGCACAAATTTGCAAAGAGTAAAGCACTAGAACAAAAACTAATTGGACCAATGGAGGAGTCACATACCAAGGAACAATCTCCCCAAGCAGTTTTGCGAGAGGTGCTTTGAGCAAGGAGATCGAAAATCACAGCAAAAGTGGCTGGAACTCGTGCTTGAGTTGGTGAGGGAGTCCTGGATTAGGGGGTGTTCGGGTAGCCGGACTATACCTTCAGCCGGACTCCAGGACTATGGAGACACAAGATTGAAGACTTCGTCCCGTGTCCGGATGGGACTTTCCTTGGCGTGGAAGGCAAGCTTGGCGATGCGGATATTCAAGATCTCCTACCATTGTAACCGGCTCTATGTAACCCTAACCCTATACGGTGTCTATATAAACTGGAGGGTTCTAGTCCGTAGGACAACATCATCATACAACAATCATACCATAGGCTAGCTTCTAGGGTTTAGCCTCCTTGATCTCGTGGTAGATCTACTCTTGTACTACCCATATCATCAATATTAATCAAGCAGGACGTAGGGTTTTACCTCCATCGAGAGGGCCCGAACCTGGGTAAAACATCGTGTTCCCTGCCTCCTGTTACCATCCGGCCTAGACGCACAGTTCGGGACCCCCTACCCGAGATCCGCCAGTTTTGACACCGACATTGGTGCTTTCATTGAGAGTTCCTCTGTGCCGTCGCAATCAGGAAGGATGCCTCCTCCCATCTTTAAAGACGGCGCCGTTGCTAAGGGAGCCTTGGCTGTCGGCCAAACTCTCCGGTTAGGTGGTTTCCTCATGACCGCTGTTCGGCTGTTGCGCCGATGGTGACCTCTCGGGTCATCATAAGCAACCTACACGCCAGCTCGGAGTTCGTCGAGCAGCTAGACCCAATGGAGCTCTCTTTCATAAATGAGCTCTTGGATCGCATCACCGCCCTGGGGGTCGCTACGGATTACGACTAGGTTGGGCTTAAACCCGATCTAAGAGAAATTAACTCTCCCCAAGTCACCCACCATGTTGCCGTGGTGGAGGCGCAGTGCGGCGACCCTTCATCTATTCTAAGGACTAGCTACGTCCGAATTCCCGACCCCTCCAAGCCGGATACCCGCGGAGGGGAGGATGTAACTCAAGACCTGAGCTTAGGATCAGGCAACGGGCCAGATTCATTGGACAACACCCAAGAATCCGAACTTCAGAGTTCGGAAACTCTTCAGCCTCCGAATCTTGGATTGGGTGAGGTTTCAAATTCAACGACACCCGCCCACCCGATCATAAGCGATCTCTCCCAAATCAGGCAGAGGCCCGAGGAAACAATACATCATTACTGGGCCAGATTCCTCCTGGTTATGAACAGGATAAAGGATTGCTGCGAGGGAGACGCAATCTCAATTTTCTGCAGTAATTGCACGGACAAGGGAATCCTCAACGCTGTAAGTCGTCGTGATATTACACGCTTCGCTGACTTGGCGTCCATAGTACAAAAATACTGTGCGATGGAAAGCGTCTGGAAAACCGAAATAAAATTTTGGGATAATCCGACCTTGAGTAGTAATCCCGTCCGAACTAAGAGGGTGCATCATAGGACACCCGGGATAAACACCAAAAAGCCAAAACCCTCTACAGGGCATGGAACCGTACTGGAAAGATGGCTTGATGGACCCTGTAGAATTCACAGTACAGAGGACGCCACACCAACTCACAGCCTTAGAGCATGTTGGATACTCCGACAGGTGGCCAAAATCGGCGAGGACCTCCTAATTCCGGAGGCCGCAGAAAGCCATCCCAAGGACACCAGTACCGTTCTCACAGTCTTCGAGACTTTCGCATCAAACAATGTGCGAAAAAGAACACTCCGCAACCTCGCCGAAGTCTATCAAGTTGCAACAATAAATCCATGGAGCGACACTGCCATTACCTTCAACACAAGTGATGAACCTAGATTCCGAACAGCCCGAGCACCAGCCGCATTGGTCCTCAGTCCCATAGTGGACGGCTTTCGCCTCACCAAGGTGCTCATGGATGGAGGCAGCGGACTGAACCTCATTTATGAGGAAACCCTTCAAAAAAAGGAAATAGACTGGAACCGCGTCGAGCGAAGCAGCACATCCTTTAGAGGAATAATCCCCAGTCGGGAAGCGCGCTGCACAGGAAAAATCACACTAGATGTGGTGTTCGGCACGCCGGATAATTACAGGTCCGAAGAAGTCACGTTTCAGGTGGCCCCATTTAAGAGCGGATATCACGCTTTACTAGGGCGGGAAGCATTCACAATCTTCCAAGCAATATCCCATTACGGGTACATGAAGCTTAAGATGCCCGGGCCGAACGGAATTATCACTCTAGCTAGTGATCCGGACATAGCACTCCGCGCCGAAAACAAGACGGCCGCATTAGCCCTCGAGGCGCTATCCGAAGCCTTAGCGGCCGAGGAACTGACCGTGCTGCGCTCCACGGTTAACAGAGATGATGTGATACTTGATAAGAGATCCAAATCCACATCCTTCAAGCCAGCTGACGAAATAGTCAAATTCCAGGTCCATCCAACGGACCCCAATAAAACAGCTTCCATCGGGGCACGACTGAACCCTGATGTAGATGCCGCACTGCGAGAGTTCCTACGAGAGAACTGGGACATCTTCGCCTGGCACCCTTCAGACATGCCAGGGATCCCACGCAGGCTGGCCGAACACAGCTTAAATATCCTAAAAGGATTTAAACCTGTCAAACAAGCCCTTCGGCGTGTTTACGAACCCAAGAGACAAGCCATGGGAGAGGAGCTGGCCAAGCTATTGGAGGCCGGATTCATTAGAGACATAAAACATCTGGACTGGCTAGCAAACCTGGTGATGGTACCAAAGAAGGACAAATACTGGCGCCTGTGTGTCGATTTTAAAGACCTTAACAAGGCTTGCCCAAAGGATCCCTTCCCCCTTCCCCGTATCGATCAAATTATCGATGCCATCGCAGGACATGATTCGTTGTGTTTCCTCGACGCATACTCCGGTTACCATCAAATCAAGATGGCAGAATCAGACCAAGCTGCAACAGCATACATCACACCATACGGCCCATTCTGCTTCAACACAATGCCCTTCGGGCTGAAAAACGCCGGCGCAACATATCAGCGCATGATCCAGACATGTTTGGCACACCAGATCGGCAAAACAGTGGAGGTGTATGTGGATGATGTGGTCGTCAAATCAAGACATGTCGAATCCCTAGTAGACAACTTGAGGCTTACATTCGATAACCTCCGAAAATATGACATCAAGCTCAACCCGGAAAAATGCGTCTTCGGCGTTCCAGCCGGAAAGCTCTTGGGCTTCATTGTATCCGGTAGAGGAATTGAAGCAAATCCAGCCAAGATCCGAGCTTTGTCACAATTGGATGTCCCAAAGGACCTTAAACAAATACAAAAATTAACCGGATGCGTGGTGGCTTTAAGCCGCTTCATCTCTCGTTTGGGAGAAAAGGCACTACCCCTCTATCGCCTCCTTCGGCGCACCGAACACTTCGAGTGGATGGATGCCGCCACGGCAGGACTTGATGAAATAAAAGCCATATTAGCAACAAACCCAGTCCTGGCCGCGCCAAACACCGGCGAACCAATGTTATTGTACATTCCAGCAACACATCAAGTTGTCAGCACAGTGCTCGTTGTCGAGCGGGAAACGGACACACACAAATTCCCCCTTCAAAGGCCGGTCTACTACGTGTCCACTGTCCTCACTCCATGCAAATCACGGTACCCGCATTATCAAAAGATTGCATATGCGGTATTCATGGCACTTCGTAAGCTACGACACTACTTTCAAGAGTGTTCCATAACAGTAGCCTCGGAAGTACCACTCAACGATATCATCAACAACCGTGATGCAACGGGCCAGATTGCAAAATGGGCCATCAAGCTTCTCCCATTCGATATAACCTATAAGCCACAGCGAGCTATTAAATCGCAAGTTTTGGCCGACTTCGTCGCAGAATGGACGGAGGCCGAGCTCCCTAAAGAGTACGACATATATTCAAACTGGATTATGCATTTCGACGGATCCAAAATGTTGGCCGGACTGGGGGCCAGCGTCGTCCTGACGTCCCCCACAGGCGACACAGTCCAATATGTGCTCTAGCTCATGTACACGGATTCCAACAATGCAACCGAATATGAGGCCCTCCTACATGGCCTCCGGATAGCAGTATCCATGGGTATCCAGCGCCTAAAAGTACGCGGGGATTCAAACCTCGCAATATCCCAAATAAATGGAGACTTCGATGCCAAGGACCCAAAAATGGCAGCTTACCGCAACGCCGTCCTAAAAATGTCAGCTCGGTTCGAAGGGCTGGAGTTTCACCATATAGCCCGAGAAAACAATCAAGCGGTGGACGTCCTAGCACGCATCGGAGCAAAACACGATGCAGTCCCCCCCAACATCTTCTTGGAAAGATTGTTCAAGCCATCCGTAGCATGGGAGGGGGAACCCGCAAACAACAACCCGAACCCAGCCGCACCACTCGACGCCGAACAATCTGACACAATTGGAGGCTCTGCCAACGAAATTACACCTTCAACCCACGTAATAATGGCGGTTATCGCCCCGTGGACAGAACCATTCCTAGCCTACCTTACTAGGCAGGAACTCCCGGAGGACCAAAACAAGGCCCGCTGCATAGTGCGGCGATCTAAAGCCTACAGAGTCCATGAGGGAGAGCTTTATAAGAAAAGCACTACCGGAGTCCTTCAAAGGTGCATCTCCGAAGAGGAAGGGCAAAACCTTCTGGCTGAAATTCATGCCGGACTCGGTGGTCACCATGCCGCTGCTCGGTCCCTTGTTAGCAAGGCTTTTCGTACAGGCTTTTATTGGCCGACGGCCCGGGCAGACGCTCAGGACCTAGTCCAACGATGCGCTGGTTGCCAACTGTTTGACAACCAAAGCCATATGCCACCCACCGCACTCCAAACTATACCCATCACCTGGCCTTTTGCGGTCTGGGGGCTTGACATGGTCGGACCCCTTAAAGGTGGAAACCATAAGAAAAAATACTTACTCGTCATGGTGGATAAGTTCACCAAATGGATAGAAGCCAAGCCTGTTAAAACGGCCGAATCCGGACCGGTGATAGACTTCATATCCGGGGTCGTACACCGTTATGGCGTCCCCCACGGCATCATAACCGATAACGGTACAAACTTTACCGCCGACGAGGTAAAACTCTGGTGCAAAAACATGGGCATCAAGCTCGATTATGCTTCCGTCTATCACCCACAAACCAACGGCCAGGTCGAACGTGCAAATGGTCTTATCATGAGTGGCATTAAACCCAGACTAGTGCGGTCCCTCAAGGAATCTAACACGCACTGGGTAGAGGAGCTCGACTCCATGCTATGGGGGCTGTGGACCACGCCAAATCGCACCACCGGATACACACCATTTTTATGGTGTACGGCGCAGAAGCAGTTCTGCCCTGCGACATAATTCATGACTCACCTAGAGTGCGCATGTACGAAGAAAGAGAAGCCGAGCTCGATCGGCAGGACAACTTGGACGCCTTGGAGGAGGAGCATGACGTGGCAAAAGCCCGTTCCGCATTTTATCAACAGCAGGCCCGAAGATATGAAAGCAGAGAAGTACGGGCCAAAAATTACAATGTTGGCGAACTAGTTCTACGCCTGCCGGATAAGAAAAAGGACAAACTCAAGCCCAAGTGGGAAGGTCCATTCATAATCGACCAAGTCCTGACTGGTGGGGCGTACCGCCTGCGAGATGCGTCGAACAACCGACTCGAGCCGAACCCGTGGAACGCCGCCCGTCTCCGAAGATTCTATGCCTAGCGCCGGACTCTGTGTTCGTCTCCTTCCTCTGTCCATTCTTTTTTGAATTTTTCTGTCTTACATTTCTCTCCTTCCCATTTTTTCCTTTTATAGCCCTTAAAGGCTCATCTAGTGACGCGCCACTCGCGCTCATTAAACCTGGGGGCTTCTTTAACAGAAGCTTATTTATACGGGCTTCACGCCCAACACATGCGTCAAACTTCCGCATGTACCTTTTTCTTCACCATTATATGCATCGATATGACTTAAGTTTTGGCCAAGCTGGGTTGCCTGGCTCCTGTGCTTACCCCTACGTTCCCGATTGTTCGGCTAGGCGGTAAAGGGAGCACCTCTGCGATTGTTACTGCCGGGTCAGCCGGATGTGTACCTCAGACTGGGTGAAGCCGAAAGGTAGCGTTCTTAAGGGAATATCCGGTCGGTGAGATAAAAGATGATCTTTTTACTCATTTTATGCGCCCCCAGATGCTTTTTTTTGCGTCTCTTCACGCAGTCTGGACATGCACCTTAGGGCATGCCTCCCAGTGAAAGGAACCCTTAACGGAACTATTCTCTCTGGAAGATGTTTCTTACTAACCATGTAATATAACATAACTAGTTGGGCACTTGTCTGATAAAGCACTGATGACCCCTACGCCTGGTCTCCAAGCATACCCCGGTTCTTATATAACTGTTAGGGTATTCGGACACACTCCAGACCGTCAGGTCCCGAGGTTGAAGCGAAAAGGTCGGCAACGACAAACGATCTACAATCCGGCTAGAAGGCATTACACATGTCAATTCAAAATTACACAGTCATTCTGACTGATTGTATTCCTCTTCTATACCATCTAACAGGCTGTCTAATTTACAGTCCTGCTGGGAATACTTTGCGGCCAACTCTACTTGGCTGTATACTAAGCTTACAGGGATCTCCTTCCCGTCAGGCCCCACTGGTCCGACCTCAGCCATGTGGTTTGGGTCAGACTTCGTAAAACGGGTCTTCACCATGGCCCAGGCCTCCCTAGCGCCTTGTCGGCAGGCCGATATCTTCCACAACCGGAAGTGCCGCCGAGCTCCCTTCAGCTTCTCCGCAAGCTCTCCAAGGCCCTCGGGCACGGAGTGGGCAGGCCATAAGGCTTGGGCAATACCTCGCATCGCCTGCCGAATTCGCTCATGCAGTTGCAAGAGTTCGGGAAGAAGGTCACCCATAGAACCGGGCATCTCCTCTGCAGGACGACCTGTGAGCATACCTATAGACATTACTCTGTTAGTCGACTTCCTCGCCGAACTTTTTCTTCAAAGTTCGTTCAAGCACTTACTAAATATGTTGCGTCGAAGCCGCTGATTCTCCTTCGTGGAGTCCGACAGCTGGCCATGAACATCTTTAAGTTCAACGTCCAGCTTGGTGTTGGCATCCTGAAGATCATTCTTCTCCCGCCTCACCTTTGTCAACACACTCTCACCGGCCTTTAGCCGGCGTAAGAGTTGTTGCTTGTCCGGATCGAGTCCGGCGCCATCTGCAATATAATCGGTCAGATTTGCACCCACACCGCACAATACTAATCTTTCAAAGTGTATCTTACCTGAGGGGGTCTCTTTGGGCTCCCCTGCTGCGGCTAGTGCGGCCTCTAGTTGGGCCTTGCACTTTTCCAGCTCCTGGGACAGTACGGTATTCTTCTCTGTAAGAACCTGCATATTAAATGATCCTTAAATCAGTTTCTCTAACTGCTTCAAGTCTCGGGGGCTACTGGCACATATATATATATATATATATTTAACCAAAATTTTCTTACCCGTATGTCTTTTACATACTGCTCCGTGGCTCTGGCTAAACCATTTTGAGCGGCATGGAGATACGCATCTCCCGAATTAAAGGCATCTAAAGCCTCTTGGGAGAAACAAGCGTCGCGTAGAACTGTTCGGTGACGCCTGTGGTTCATGGCACTCTCCACTTCAGAATTTGTGGCAGACAGCCCGTCCGCATCCTCTGTCGGAGGAGCGTCCGGTACGTGCCTTGTGCTCGTCTCCGCTTCCTGGCCAGACGTTGGAGCCTGGCTGGTGGAGGCGCGATTGGCAACCTCTCCGGATGTAGTCCGGCAAGGTCTCTTCGTTCTAAAGATGGCACGAACGTTAATATGCCCTGATAGAATAACTCTAGGGAAACAGAGGGTGCGCTATACCTTTGCGTCGGCATCTCAGTCCGGACTACATTCCTTTTTGCCCCACGGGGCCCTGCGGCCCCTCGTTGGCTAGCCGCCGCAGGTTCGGCCTCCTGCCTCGGAAATCTCCCCTGCAAAACACGATTGTCGTTAGAAACACCGGAATACGTGAGAGTGGAATCTCTTTCAAGGGAATGGGACTCCGGTTTCCATCACCTGGGAGGCCGGGATTAACCCTGGGTAATCCGCCGTAATGGCCACCAAGGTATTGTCCTTACTTAGCTCATGGAACACCCCATCGATAAGCTCCACCGATATGTCCGGATCCTCTTCGGAGTCCGGATTGAGGGACCGTTCTGGGTCCTCAGGCTGTGGAGGACGGTTGTTTATATCTTTTACCTCCTGTCGCAGTTCCTGCATCGAAGTCGTTAGACTACCTATCTAACCGTGGGAGTATAAAACAAATGGGCAAGCGCAATTGTTCACTTACCCAACTTTGAGGATTGTACATACTGAATCCGGCCTGCGGGTTGACGCGGAGGAATTCCTCCTTTTCTCCCTTGTACAAAGAGGATAAGATCTTTACTAAGGCGGCGGCTGAGGCCGGCCCCTTACGACCGCAACGGGTGGCGTCATCCTCCCCGTTGAAATCCCACATGGGGTGGCCTCTATATTGAAGCGGTTGCACCCCCCGCATAATGCATACGGCCATGACTCCAGTCATGGTTAGTCCAGAATGAGCCAACAGTCTTATCCGGCCCATCAGGTAAAGGACGTCTCTGTCACTTTCTCTCTGAGAACTCCGTGGACGCCAGCTCAGGCGTTTCTTCAATGGGGCATTGTTGAACTCAGGGAGACCGACCCGGATAGGGTCCGGTAGCAGGACGTCATCTATGTAAAACCATTCCGAAGGCCAGTCCTTGGACGCCTTCTTCGGGGTTCCGGATAGGTATCCGGTCCCGGCGATGCGCCATACTTCGGCTCCGCCCACTTGGTAGATAGACCCCTCTTGAGAACGGGGCACCAGGCAGAATAACCTCTTCCACAGTGCGAAATGAGCCTCAACGCCTAAAAATAGCTCGCAAAGGGCGACGAAACCCGCGATGTGTAATACGGAGGCGGGCGTGAGATTGTGCAGCTGGAGACCGTAAAACTCCAGAAGCCCGCGGAGAAATGGATGAATTGGAAATCCCAGTCCCCTTATTAGATAGGGGACGAGGCACACCCGCTCTCCTTTAGAAGGATTGGGGGTGCTCTCCGCTTGTTTTCCGCCATTGTAGGTGGCGAGACCGGCTCGGACCGGGACCATGTATGCCTGGGGGAGAAATCCCTTGGCCTGAAGCGACACTAACTCGCTGTGCGGGATGGTGCAACTCTCCCAGTCCCCGGGTTTGGGACCGGAGGGGCGAGGGGAGGAGCTGCGATGGCTGGACATGTTGGAATGGACCTTTGCTGGAAGCGCTCTGATGATAACTCGCGGAGAGGAGAAGATGTGGTTTGAACCTGAATCCCCATCCTGTTAAATAGGCGGCTCATTTATATGGCTAGGGGTGTTGATGTAAAAACGCCCTGGCTTTTCGCATTCGTTTGACACGTGGAAGACAGCCATTATTGGGCGTGGAAGCCAAGGAGCATTACATTACAAAAATCGAACATTATTCTTACAGGTACACAGGATTGGGAGAAGAACCCGCCTTGCAATGCCGAACAATCTGCGCGCCGGACTTATCATCATTGAAGCCTGGTTCGGGGGCTACTGAGGGAGTCCTGGATTAGGGGGTGTTCGGGTAGCCGGACTATACCTTCAGCCGGACTCCAGGACTATGGAGACACAAGATTGAAGACTTCGTCCCGTGTCCGGATGGGACTTTCCTTGGCGTGGAAGGCAAGCTTGGCGATGCGGATATTCAAGATCTCCTACCATTGTAACCGACTCTATGTAACCCTAACCCTATCCGGTGTCTATATAAACCGGAGGGTTCTAGTCCGTAGGACAACATCATCATACAACAATCATACCATGGGCTAGCTTCTAGGGTTTAGCCTCCTTGATCTCGTGGTAGATCTACTCTTGTACTACCCATATCATCAATATTAATCAAGCAGGACGTAGGGTTTTACCTCCATCGAGAGGGCCCGAACCTGGGTAAAACATCGTGTTCCCTGCCTCCTGTTACCATCCAGCCTAGACGCACAGTTCGGGACCCCCTACCCGAGATCCGCCGGTTTTGACACCGACAGATGGTTTTTCGGGTTTGTGTGAGACAGAGGAAGAAGATGGGTGCTGGGATAAGTGGAGGAGGGCCACCGTGGGCCCACGAGGCAGGGGGGCGCGCCCTAGAGGGGGGGCGCTCACCACCCTCGTGGCCAGGTGGCAGCTCCTCCCGCGGTAATTTTTGCATAGTAAATCCTCAAATATTCCCAAAAAAATCATATTAAATTGGCATGTCATTCTGAGGACTTTTATTTTCGGGTTATTTTTATATTGCACGGATAAGTCAGGAAACAGACAGAAAATACTATTTTTACTTTATTTCTACTAATTAACAGAAAATATAGAGAGGGTATAGAAGGTTGTGCTTCTAGTTTCATCCATCTCATGCTCATCAAAAAGAATCCACTAACAAGGTTGATCAAGTCTTGTTAACAAACTCATTCCGATAATCATGAAACCAGAGAAATTTCGAATAACACTAAATTACCTCAACGGGGATATGCACATCCCCTATAATAAGTATATCATATTTCTTTTTGATAGTAGGAAGAGGAAATTCAAAACCTCCAATTATAATCGATGGAACTTTTCCAATGGAGTTGATGCTATGAACTTGAGGTTGTTTCCTCGGAAAGTGTACCGTATGCTCATTACCATTAACATGAAAAGTGACATTGCCTTTGTTGCAATCAATAACAGCCCCTGCAGTATTAAGAAAAGGTCTTCCAAGAATAATAGACATACTATCATCCTCGGGAATATCAAGTATAACAAAGTCCGTTAAAATAGTAACGTTTGCAACCACAACAGGCACATCCTCACAAATACCGACACGTATAGCAGTTAATTTATCAGCCATTTGTAAAGATATTTTGGTAGGTGTCAGCTTATTCAAGTCAAGTCTACGATATAAAGAGAGAGGCATAACACTAACACCGGCTCCAAGATCACATAAAGCAGTTTTAATATAATTTCTTTTAATGGAGCAAGGTATAGTAGGTACTCCGGGGTCTCCAAGTTTCTTTGGTATTCCACCCTTAAAAGTATAATTAGTAAGCATGATGGAAATCTCAGCTTCCAGTATCTTTCTTTTATTAGTAATGATATCCTTCATATATTTAGCATAAGGATTTGTTTGGGCACATTAGTTAATCGCATACGCAAAAAGATAGGCCTAATCATTTCAGCAAAGCGCTCAAAATCGTCATCATCCTTTTTCTTGGATGGTTTTGGAGGAAAAGGCATGGGTTTCTGAACCCAAGGTTCCCTTTCTTTACCATGTTTCCTAGCAACAAAGTCTCTTTTATCATAACGTTGATTCTTTGATAGTGGTTTATCAAGATCAACAGCAGGTTCAATTTCTACATCATTATCATTACTAGGTTGAGCACTATCATGAACATCATCATTAATATTTTCATTAGGTTCATGTTCATTACCAGATTGTGTTTCAACATCAAACATAGAGATATCATTTGGATTATCAGGTGGTTCAGCAATAGGTTCACCAGAAGTGTGCACAGTTCTATTATTTTTCTTCTTCTTCTTTTTAGAAGAACTAGGAACATCAATATTATTTCTTTGAGAATCTTGCTCGATTCTCTTAGGGTGGCCTTCATGATACAAAGGTTCCTGAGTCATTCTACCAGTTCTAGTAGCCACTCTAACAGCATAATCATTTTTCTTACTATTCATTTCATCAAGCACTTTTTTCTGAGCTTTAAGCACTTGTTCTACTTGCGTGGTAACCATAGAAGCATGTTTGCTAACAAGTTTAAGTTCACCTTTAATATTAGCCATATAATCACCCAAGCGTCTAATCATATAAGCATTTTCTTTTAATTGTCTACCAAAATAAGCATTGAAGTCGTCTTGCTTAAACATGAAGTTATCAAACTCATCCAAGCACTGACTAGCAATTTTAGTAGGAGGGACTTCAGCTTTATCATATCTATAGAGAGAATTTACTTTTATTACCTGTGTCGGGATATCGGAGTCAGGAGGTTTTTCAATAAATAAAGAATTTAGATCATAAGTTTCTTCAATAGGTGGTGAATTAAGACCATGTATTTCTTCAATAGGAGGTAAATTCTTAACGTCTTCAGCTTTAATACCTTTTTCTTTCATAGATTCCTTTGCCTCTTGCATATCTTCGGGACTGAGGAATATAACACCTCTCTTCTTCGGAGTTGGTTTAGGAATAGACTCAGTAATTGGAGCAGGAGCTGGCTCAGGAGGTGCCCAATTATTTTCATTTGTCAACATATTATTCAATAGAATTTCAGCTTCATCCAGTGTGCTTTCCCTGAAAAGAGAACCAGCACAACTATCCAGGTAATCTCTGGAAGCATCGGTTAGTCCATTATAAAAGATATCAAGTATTTCAGGTTTCTTAAGAGGATGATCAGGCAAAGCATTAAGTAACTTGAGAAGCCTCCCCCAAGCTTGTGGGAGACTCTCTTCTTTAATTTGCACGAAGTTGTATATTTCCCTCAAAGCAGCTTGTTTCTTATGAGCAGGGAAATATTTAGTAGAGAAGTAATAAATCATATCCTGGGGACTACGCACACAACCAGGATCAAGAGAATTAAACCATATCTTAGCATCACCCTTTAATGAGAACGGAAATATTTTGAGTATATAAAAGTAACGCGATCTCTCATCATTAGTAAATAGGGCGGCTATATCATTTAACTTAGTAAGATGTGCCACAACAGTTTCAGATTCGTAGCCATAAAACGGATCAGATTCAACCAAAGTAATTATATCAGGATCAACAGAGAATTTATAATCCTTATCAGGAACACAAATAGGTGAAGCAGCAAAAGCAGGGTCGGGTTTCATTTTATCTCTAAGTGATTCTTTGTTCCATTTAACTAATAACCTCTTAAGCTCATATCTATCTTTGCAAGCTAAAATAGCGGCAGAAGATTCCATATCAAAAAGATAGCCCTCAGGAATAACAGGCATATTTTCATCATCACTTTCATCATCGTATTCAGATTCAATAATTTCTTTTTCTCTAGCCCTAGCAATTTGTTCATCAAGAAATTCACCAAGGGGCACAGTAGTATCAGGCATAGAAGCAGTTTCATCATAAGTAGCATGCATAGCAGAAGTGGCATCATCAATAACATGCGACATATCGGAACGAATAGCAGAAGCAGGTTTACGTGTCGCTAGCCTACTCATAACAGAAGGTGAATCAAGTGCAGAGCTAGATGGCAGTTCCTTACCTCCCCTCGTAGTTGAGGGATAAATTGTTGTATTAGCGTCTTTCAAGTTCTTCATAGTGTCCAGTATATATAAATTCCAAGTGACTCAAAGAATAGAGCTATGCTCCCCGGCAACGGCGCCAGAAATTTGTCTTGATAACCCACAAGTATAGGGGATCGCAACAGCTTTCGAGGGTAGAGTATTCAACCCAAATTTATTGATTCGACACAAGGGGAGCCAAAGAATATTCTCAAGTATTAGTAGTTGAGTTGTCAATTCAACCACACCTCGAAACTTAGCATCTGCAGCAAAGTCTTTAGTAGCAAAGTAATATGATAGTGGCGGTAGCGGCAACAAAAGTAAAGACAACAAAAGTAATGTTTTTGGTATTTTGTAGTGATTGTAACAGTAGCAGCGGGGAAGTAAATAAGCGAGAACCAGTATATGGAAAACTCGTAGGCACCGGATCAATGATGGATAATTATGCCGGATGCGGTTCATCATGTAACAGTCATAACATAGGGTGACACAGAACTAGCTCCAATTCATCAATGTAATGTAGGCATGTATTCCGTATATAGTCATACATGCTTATGGAAAAGAACTTGCATGACATCTTTTGTCCTACCCTCCCGTGGCAGCGGGGTCCTATCAGAAACTAAGGGATATTAAGGCCTCCTTTTAATAGAGAACCAGAACAAAGCATTAGCACATAGTGAATACATGAACTCCTCAAACTATGGTCATCACCGGGAGTGGTCCCAATTATTGTCACTTCGGGGTTGCCAGATCATAACACATAGTAGGTGACTATAGACTTGCAAGATAGGATCAAGAACTCACATATATTCATGAAAACATAATAGGTTCAGATCTGAAATCATGGCACTCGGGCCCTAGTGAAAAGCATTAAGCATAGCAAAGTCATAGCAACATCAATCTCAGAACATAGTGGATACTAGGGATCAAACCCTAACAAAACTATCTCGATTACATGATAAATCTCATCCAACCCATCACCGTCCATCAAGCCTATGATGGAATTACTCACGCACGGCGGTGAGCATCATGAAATTGGTGATGGAGGATGGTTGATGATGACGACGGCGATGAATCCCCCTCTCCGGAGCCCCGAACGGACTCCAGATCAGCCCTCCCGAGAGGTTTTAGGGCTTGGCGGCGGCTCCATATCATAAAACGCGATGATTTCTTCTCTCTGATTTTTTTCTCTCCGAAAGCAAATATATAGAGTTGGAGTTGGCGTCGGAGGGCATCCAGGGGGCCCACGAGGTAGGGGGTGTGCCCTAGAGGGGGGGGGCGCCCCCACCCTCGTGGACAGGGTATGGGCCCCCTGGTCTTCATCTTTGGCGAGGATTTTTTTCTAAGATGTTCCGTGGAGTTTCAGGTCATTCCGAGAATATTTGTTTTCTGCATATAAAACAACATCATGGCAATTCTGCTGAAAACAGCGTCAGTCCGGGTTAGTTCCATTCAAATCATACAAGTTAGAGTCCAAAACAAGGGCAAAATTGTTTGGAAAAGTAGATACGACGGAGACGTATCATCTGACAAAATACTTGAGCAAAAGTATGAGAGGAGTAAACATGACACTCCAAAAATGTCAGAAGAAAAATTAATGTCAAAAGGTTTGAATTCAAATTTGATTTTATTTGGAATTTGCAGGAATGTTTTTTTAGTTTCTGTTTCGCCCCTGGAAAAATGTCCACGTTGTAGGATTATTTCACCTGAGAATTTTGATATATATATATATGTCTTATATAAAAATAATATAGTTTTCTCTTAGTTTAGTTTTTTTCTCTCTGCCTTAATTTAAAAAAAAGGAAAAGCCCCCCCCCCCCCCGAGCTGGCCAGGCTCGGCCCAGCCAGCGCCGAGCCGCCAGCCCAGCATAGCGTTCGCACCCGAATCCTCTCCCGACCGGTCGCCCGCTCGCGTCCTCCTCCTCTCTCTCTCACTGGTCGCGGGGGCCTGCCCTTATCTCTTTCCCCTCGCCCATGCTATGCCGCGTCAGAGCGCGTTCGACACCGCCGCCGCGTTCGAATTCCACGGGATCACGATCCCGAGTCGCCCCCTGCTCCAAGTTGATGTCCTATAAATACCTACGCCCTTCCTCTCTTGATCCCCCTAAAACCCTACTCCCAAAGCCCACCACAGCCACCACCGTCGCCAAACGCATCTCGCCGTCGCCACCTCGGTTCGCCACCGCTTCTGCCACCAGTGAGCGCCCCCCTTGACTCCAAGCTCCACCCCGTGAACCGCCTCATCCTCCCACAACCCCCTGACATCTTTTTGATCTTCCTAGACGCCTACGGGAAGCCGCCCGAGCACCGCCGCTCTTCGCCGGAGCTGCAGCTCACCAGGACCCCGCCGTCGACGCCCCGGCCATTTCCGTCGTCCCCGAGCCACCTCGACATCACCACCGCCTCCGCAACACTCCGCCGCCTCACCCCGACATCTTCGCCGACCTCCCCGGGCCCTGGAGCCGCCGCGCCGTCCACGCCCAAGCCGCCGTTGCCTGTCGCCGTTGTCGCAACCGTGGTGAGTCACCGGAGCCGCTCCCCGCTGTCCGATCTGCTATCCATGGCCTAGATTAGATCACACAAAGAGTTTGTTTTTTAGTAAATTGGTTTATTTTCGGTTTTTTCTGGTTAGGTTGGTTTATTTTAAGTTGTGGTTTTGTTAGGCCGGTTGCGCGGTTTATTTCTGTTTAGCCGCGGGCGTGTTTTAGTTAGTGTTCGCCTGAGCGTTAGATAGGCTCAGTAGCGCTTGTTTTTTTAGTTATTTTTAGTTTCTATTTTTAAAACAGAATAGTTCTGTGCTTGTAAAGTCTATATCTTTTGGGTTGTTTAATATTTTTAGTTGATTCTTTTTTGTTAGTTTACAAATTTCCTATAGTTTCTATAGAAAATAGATTCGGCCATGTTTAAGCTTATAAAAATAGTTTTATATCCGTTTTAGTCAGATTAGTATTTCTACGTAATTTGAGCTAGAATTAATATTTTTAGGTGATTCTTTTTGCCACCGCTTAGTTTTGACCTAGCCTAGCATTAGGAACTTGTTGGGGTATTTGTAGATTGTATGAAAATTAGTTTTAGTCGAAATCAAGCTTTTCTAGTTTTATTTAGCTTGCTGCTGCTTCCTGCTGTTCTAGTTATTATAGAATTTTAATTTACCCCTGTTATAATTTATTTTAGATTAGTTTCTGTAGTTATAGAGGGTGAACATTTATTTACAGCAAAATAAAAAGTTTTATTTTATTTTCTTATTAGTTTTGTTTTAGGTATAACATGAGTTCTATAATAGATATTGATGTGATTCTTTTTGCACCTAGTTTATATGATGTTTTCCTTTATGTTAGTTAGCAAAACCCTTATTTTGATTCTGTTAAGAAAAGTGTTAGTAGGATAAAACTATTTCTTTGTTGTTGCTTGAAGTGATGAAAACCTTGATTTTGTTTTCCTCGAGTTTTCTTTGGTTTTGGTTTGAGTGCTTGTGTGATTTCCTTTAGCTTGCTGTTATGTTATTTAGTGGAATACTTATTTGTGCTATTGTTTGACTCGATAGAATTTCCGGAGTGCGAAGCTTGCTATCTCGAGTCACTAGCGTTTGAAGACCGCCAGCCAGGCAAGTCATTTGATCATGTTTTACAATACCTATGATTTTGTTGCATTAGAATTATTCCTCCCCACCATGCATGCAGTAGGAGAATTTTAAGTTATTTCTTGAGTAGTATCATGAGGTAGGATGAACCCAGTTCCCCTTGCTACTATTTCCCGGGACGATGTAGTTTATCTTGTTATGCTCGTAGATGGGGTTGGTTGAGAGATTCATAAGGGAGATGTGAGAGTCAAGATAATGACAACCCCATGACTTCAAGCTCAAGATGGACTTCAAATTCACTACTGGGTGGAGGACGGTTGACGGGCACCCTGGAGGAACCAGCGGATGGCCGGGATGCATGGAGAAGCGCCATGACATCTTGCGGAAAGCTTCACCCAGCCATGAAGAGACGGATGGATAACCCTTGACCGGAAGCTTACCTGTGCAGCCGCAAGCCATTATGGGCTCTGGCTGGGTTGACCTTAAGCGTGAATCTGGACGGACGGTGCCAGCAGATGTAGAAGAACGGTAGGACATGGATGGGCACCGACAGTGCCTAGAGAAACTCTACGGAAGACCTTGTTTCATTCATCCTATCTTCAAACACCAGGCAGTGTGAGGACATAAAGGAGGGAACGATTCTTGCGGGTAAAGTGCACAAGACTCTGCAGAGTAACAACCTAATCGATTAGCCGTGTCCCCGGTTACGGACAAATGAGCCTCTGGAAACTGGAGTATTTCGGAAATCTCAACACCGAACAAATAAATTAATTGAGGGGTTAATTAATAATTGGGAATGAGACATTGGTTCGCGGAACCATCTCAATAACTATCAACATTTTGTAGTAATTGTAAGCAAGTCCTTTGTTGTAGGGAAAAACTGGCTTTCTCGCAAAAACATAAAAC
Source organism: Triticum aestivum (assembly GCF_018294505.1). Lineage (NCBI taxonomy): Eukaryota > Viridiplantae > Streptophyta > Magnoliopsida > Poales > Poaceae > Triticum > Triticum aestivum. The sequence goes on along the minus strand of NC_057806.1, from coordinate 524,799,006 downwards.
TTAGAGCCCCACAGCCAAATTGCATATAGTGTTAGCATTATTATTGTTCTTTCTCTCTATGACTTGCTGGCATATTCAAAATGCTGACCTACACGGCTGCAACGTCTCATGTTGCAAAGGAGTTTTCTGACCAGGAGTGAGGCTATGATCTATGCTCGGTGATTGCCCTATGGAGTTGGATGGACTCGCTTATTCGTCTACGCTTCCGCAACTTTATTTAGTTTATTTCTCATGTGTTGGCCTTCGGCCGAATTTATTATGATGTAATAAAGACTCGATATGAGAATCGTGTAATAAATTCAGGTGTGATTGAACTTTGAATCTTTTCATCAATGTACTGTGTGTGCCAGCATGATCTTGGGATGGTACAACCACACAGAGACTTGACCGATTTTGGGTCGGGTCGTTACAGAGATGGTATTCAGAGCACAGGCTGACCGTAGGACGTAACCCCTAGGATCGGAAAGCCATAGGAAGAAACTATTTTATTTTATGTCCTTATCATTCCGTAATTCTCCCCTATTCATTTCTGATTTCTCTCCGATTTCAACATTCTAGATGGCCGTCAAGTTCATGCCAATTCTGCTCCCGGAGTTTTGCCAGCCAGATGAGACAATGCTTTTCGGCAGGAGGCTGGTCCAGATCATCAAGGAATAGAAGATTGCTCTGCTGTCTATCATCGGGACCCCTATCATGGCATTCCCAGAAGAGCCTCGCTATAGGATTAAGGTACACATACTAGGGAGTACTTTCGGAAGTATCTCGGCGCCCGTTGACTTCAGGTTCACTGCTCCCACTTGGATACTCGGGAGAGACATAGCAGTTCATACTGCACTTGGACGCATCCAGGAGGAATATAGGGTCGAGCTCGTTGGATCAGATCACACCATGATTTCTCGCAAGACTGCAGATGGAGAGCTCATCTGCACTATTGATGATGACTCTGTTCGCTCATATGCCCAAGACTTGGAGGCTCACATCAGGGCTCTAGAGATTCAGATGCGCAGGAGCTTGAAGACGGTCCAAAAGTTGCATCTTCATGAAATGGAACTGGAGGATGCAGCACATGAAGCCCACTATGAGCATGAAGAATAAGTCAAGGATTTTATGGATAGACTCGAGGACCGGGAGAAATATATTGCCACACTAGAGGAGAAGATGGATCTGGGAGAAGACCTTTTTCCGAGTGGAGATGATGGACCCCTCGTGAGCAATGACGAGGATTATGAAGAGAGCTCCACCAAAGGAAGCCGCAAGAGGAGGCGCCGCACCAGAGGACGATGCACCAGAGGACGCCGCACCAGAGGATGCAAGGATAATTGATGAAGACATTTAGTCGACTGCCATGTTATTTTATTTTCGTTGATCAGTTAGGCTATTATTTTCGACTAGTCGTGAGATTTTGTAATCCAAGATTGAACCTTGTTTGAGATGAATGAATAAATGATTGGTGTGATTATGTTTGTGCATTCATTTGGGTAGTGCTATTTTCTCATTAGACCCTTGTTCTATTCTAATTTCTCATCCACTCCATAACACCAGATGCCTCCGAGACGTGATCCCGGTTTCACTTTCCCGCCAGAGCTCACCTAGCTGATTCAACAACAGAATGCCTTAATGCAAATGCTCATCCAAAACCAAGGCAACAACAACAACCCACCACCGCCACTCCCCGTTGATAACCTGACCCGGTTCCTAAGGCTGAATCCGTCGGTGTTCTCTAGTAGCACCGAGCCGATTGTAGATGATGATTGGCTCCGCAAGATCGGAAGGGATCTAACAACTACTGGATGCACAGATGCTGAGAAGGTGCGTTTTGCCGCACATCAACTGAATGGACCTGCAGCCTCTTGGTGGGAGAACTACACCGCTACTTATCCGGTCGCCACCATGACATGGGATCAGTTCCAGCATGCTTTCCGCACCGCTCATGTCTCAGCTGGAGCCATGAGTCTGAAGAAGCGTGAGTTCCGCAACTTACGCCAGGGAAACCGTACTGTGGGGCAATATGTGGATGAGTTCGACAAATTATCTCGCTATGCCCCAGATGATGTGGCCACAGAAGCCGCAAAACAGGAGAAGTTTCTTGAGGGACTCAATGATGAGCTGGGAATGCAGCTAATGGTGGCTACCTTCAACAACTACCAGGAGCTGGTAGACAAGGCCACTATACTTGAAGGCAAGCAGCAACAGATTGAAAGCCGCAAGCGGAAATATGGCCAAGGAAAGTACAACTCCGGAGCTCAGCAGAAGCCCCGCTATGCCCCATACTCGGGAGGACATACCCATCACACCCATGGAGGACATAATCATGGAAGACATAACCATGGAGGGAATGGGAACAATCGCAACCACGACAACAACTCCAAGTCAGGCAATGGAGGCAACGGCAACCAGCACCGTCCTACTCTGACTCAGAAGGATCTGAGTCATATCACCTGTTTCAAGTGCCAGAAGACAGGACACTATGCCACCGATTGTCCGGAGGCCAAGCAGAGAAATGGAAACGGCAACGGCAATGGAAGCTCAGCAAAGAAGCCCAACCCTTTTCCTCTTGCTCAGGTGAATCACATTGACGTGGAGGACGTCTATGACCAGCCAGACACTATGGTTGGTAAGTTTTTATTAAATTCACGTCTAGTATTGGTACTTTTTGATTCCGATAAAACACATTCATTCATATCAAGGGTAGTTGTGGAAAAGTACGGTTTGCCCACTAGGACCCTTAGAACCCCGCTCCTCGTCACTTCCCCAGTAGGAGATATGATGGCAGGCTTAGATTGTCATTCAACCCTCAGCATCGAAATCATGATTTTCCCGTAGACCTCATAGTCTTAGAATCCCAGGGATTGGACGTGATCCTAGGCATGGACTGGTTGACGAAGTTTGAAGGGAACATCGACTGTGCCCGCAAGACGATTTTGCTCACCACCCTGGAGCAGAAGAGGACCAAGTATGTATCCAGACACACACCGATGAAGAAGCAGGTGAATTCCCTCACGGGAGTGGTTCAGGAGGAAGTTCCTATAGTACAAGATTTTTCGGATGTATTTCCGGAGGAATTACTAGGAATGCCATTGGACAGAGAAATAGAATTTCTGATTGAGTTATTACCTGGCACAGCCCCAATATCCAAGAGACCTTATCGGATGCCCCCGAATGATTTGGAAGAGATCAAGCAGCAGATCAAGGAATTATTGGAGAAAGGATATATTCGCCCAAGTTCGTCACCTTGGGGAGCCCCGGTTCTTTTGGTAGAGAAGAAGGATGGAACCCTGAGAATGGTTGTAGATTATCGTTCATTGAATGACGTGACCATCAAGAATAAGTACCCTCTGCCGATGATTAATGATTTATTTGATCAGCTAGTCGGAGCCAAAGTATTTTCCAAGATCGATCTTCGATCAGGGTATCATCAGCTGAAGATTCGTGAACAGGATATACCCAAAACATCTTTCACCACCATGTATGGTTTATATGAGTATACCGTCATGTCATTCGGATTGACTAATGCCCCTGCGTATTTCATGAGCATGATGAACAAGGTATTTATGGAATATCTGGACAAGTTTGTCGTGGTGTTCATCGATGACATATTGGTTTTCTCCAAGAGTGAGGAAGAGCACAAGGAACATCTGCGTCTAGTTCTCGAGAAACTCCGAGAACATTAGTTATATGCCAAGTTCAGCAAATGTGAATTTTGGTTGAAGGAAGTCGGATTCCTCAGACATGTTATTTCAGGAGAAGGAATAGCAGTCGACCCCACCAAGGTTGAATCGGTCACCAACTGGCAATCCCCCACCTCAGTCAAGGAGATCCGCAATTTTCTCTGACTTGCAGGATATTATCAGAGATTTATTGAGAATTTCTCCAAGATTGCTAAACCCATGACCGAGCTGTTGAAGAAGGAAACCAAGTACATTTGGACCGAGGATTGTGAAGCCAGTTTTCAGGAGTTGAAGAAACGTCTGGTTACAGCCCCAGTACTCATTTTGCCGGACATACACAAGGATTACCAGGTGTATTGTGACGCTTCTCGTCAAGGACTCGGAGGAGTGCTCATGCAGGAAGGAAAAGTTGTAGCTTATACCTCCAGACAGCTACGACCTCACGAGATGAATTATGCCACACACAATTTGGAGTTAGCAGCCGTAGTGCACACACTCAAGACATGGAGACATTTCCTTGTCGGAAATAGTTGTGATGTTTACACGGATCATAAGAGCTTGAAGTACATTTTCACGCAGAAGGAGTTGAACCTCAGACAAAGGAGATAGCTTGAATTGATCAAGGACTATGAGGTGAGATTGCATTATCACCCAGGGAAAGCAAATGTTGTAGCAGATGCCTTGAGCCGTAAAAGCCATGTGAACACCCTCATAGCTGGAGGATTACCTCAGAAATTAGCCGACGATCTCAGAGATCTCCGATTGGAGATAGTACCAAGAGGATTTTTCGCCACCTTGGATATTCAATCCACTTTGACCGAAAGGATCCGTGAAGCGCAGAAGACGGACAAGGAAATTGCAGAGATAAAGGAAAATATGAGTAACGGAAAGGCTAAAGGTTTTCATGAGGATGAACACGGAATTTTATGGTTTGAGGATCGTATCTATGTGCCCAATGACCCAGAGGTCAGGAAGTTAATTCTTCAGGAGGCCCATGATTCACCGTACTCGATTCACCCAGGCAACACCAAGATGTATCTGGATTTGAAGGAAAGTTTCTGGTGGACAGGTATGAAGAAGGATATTGCCGAGTATGTAGCAGTATGCGATGTTTGTCAGCGAGTAAAGGCGGAACATCAGAAGCCGGCAGGGTTACTTCAACCACTACTAATTCCCGAGTTGAAATGGGAAAAACATGGAATGGATTTTATCACAGGATTACCCCGGACCCGTTCAGGTTATGATTCTATCTGGGTACTAGTTGATCGCTTGACCAAGGTAGCTCATTTCATTCCCGTGAAGACTACATATGCCAGCGCTAAGTTAGCCAAGATATACATGACCAGGATGGTATGTCTGCATGGAGTTCCGAGGAGTATCGTGTCAGATAGAGGAACACCGTTTACCTCAAAGTTTTGGAATGAGTTGCATGAAACTTTGGGTACGGGGCTGGAGTTCAGTACAACTTTTCATCCACGGACAGATGGACAGACCAAGAGAGTCAACCAGATTCTAGAGGACATGTTGAGAGCCTGTGCGCTAGACTACGGGTTTAGCTGGGATGACAATTTGCCATATGCAGAGTTCTTGTACAACAATAGCTATCAGACCAGTCTGAAGATGACCCCTTTCGAAGCTCTATACGGAAGGAGGTGCAGAACACCATTGCTGTGGGATGGTGTTGGAGACCGAAAACTTTTTGGTCCCGATCTTATCAGAGACTTCGAAGAGAAAGTCAAGCTGATTCGAGATAGACTCAAGATAGCCCAATCAAGACAGAAGAGTTATGCCGATAGTAAACGCAAGGAGATAACATATGAAGTTGGAGACCGAGCATATCTCCGTGTGTCCGCACTTCATGGAATCAAGAGATTTGGGGTTAAAGGAAAATTAGCACCCAGGTTCATTGGCCCCTACAAAATCCTCGAACGCAGAGGAGAAGTTGCATATAAGCTGGAATTGCCAGAAGGCTTGTCAGGAGTTCACGATGTCTTTCAAGTATCCCAGCTGAAGAAATGCCATGCCGAGATGGCCGATGTTCCTTTGAGAGACACAGTGCCTCTAGAGGCCATACAGCCTGACAGTGATCTGACTTATGAGGAGAAACCCGTCAGAATTCTCGAGACTGCGAACAGAATTACCCGCCGCAAGATCATCAAGTTTTGCAAGGTTCTGTGGAGCCACCACTCCAAGGAGGAAGCCACCTGGGAGCGAGAAGAAGATCTCCGCCGAGACCACCCGCACCTATTTGCTAGCCAACCTGAATCTTGAGGGAGAGATTCATCTTAAGGTGGGTAGGTTTGTAACATCCCAAATTTTCAATTTGGAATGTTTTACAATTATTAGTTAAGCATCTATGCATTTTGTTTGAATTGTGTGGCATTTGGAAATTTTCAGAGGCATTTGAGTTGTTGTTTGAATTGGATTCAACTTGGCAATTGAAATTTATTTCAAAAAGAAATGCCTCACAGAATACTTGAGAAAAAGTAAGAGAGGAGTAAACATGACACTCCAAAAATTTCAGAAGAAAAATTAATGCCAAAAGGTTTGAATTCAAATTTGATTTTATTTGGAATTTGCAGAAATGTTTTTTTTAGTTTCTGTTTTGCCCCTGGAAAAATGTCCACGTTGTAGGATTATTTCCCCTGAGAATTTTGATATATATATGTCTTATATAAAAATATTGTAGTTTTCTCTTAGTTTAGTTTTTTCTCTCTGCCTTCATTCAAAAAAAAGGAAAAGCCCCCCCCCCCCCGAGCTGGCCAAGCTCGGCCCAGCCAGCGAGGCCGCAGCCCAGCCAGCGCCGAGCCGCCAGCCCAGCATAGCGCTCGCACCCGAATCCTCTCCCGATCGGTCGCCCGCTCGCCTCCTCCTCTCTCCCTCTCACTGACCGCGGGGGCCCGCCCTTATCTCTTTCCCCTCGCCCACGCTATGCCGCGCCAGAGCGCGTTCGACACCGCCTTCACGTCCGAATTCCACGGGATCACGATCTGTAGCGACCAGACCTCAAACAGTCTGATCTCTGTGCTCCGGTGTCATCCCTGGATCAGTAATGCTGACACCACACAGTACTCGGAGGATTTATAGCAGAGTAACAATCACACACTTATTACATCGAATGTCTCAAACGAGAACTTATTACAATAAATATGGCTTAAGGCCATCTAATAACGATAACAGTGGAAGGCTTGGAAGATAAGTGAGTCCATCAACTCCAACGGCATCACTGAGTATAGGACCACGACCTAAAAACTCCTTAATCGTCGTCTGAAAAGTCTGCAACATTAACGTTGCAGCCCAAAAACGGGTCAGCACATGGAATATGCTGGCAATGCAACACATAGAGAGTAATGGAATGAAACGGCTATACTATATGCATATTTGGCTGGTGGAAAGCTCTCTGGTTACAGTTTTGCGTAAAGCCAATTTTTCCCTACTTCAAAGGAATAAAATTTAATTACTATCATGGTGGTTGTTAAACATTGAGAATGGTTGACAGCATCCTCAATCCCAATTAAGCATCATCATTAAACATAACCCAACAAAATTTATTTAGAGTAACATGTTGAGATTCACATGATAATCCAAGTACTAGATACTCAAGATGTCCATAACCGGGGACACGGCTAACCATGATTAGTTTATTATACTCTGCAGAGGTTTGTGCACTTTTCCCCACAAGACTCAATCGCCTCCGTTTGGTTTCTCGCACTACATGGTGTTTGAGAAGACGGATGACCGAGACATAGTCTTTCAGAAGCGCTAGCACCTTACGATCGGGTAGACCGTACCACCTACATCCCCTACATCTGCTAGTCTACCACCGTAAGAGTTCGCACAACTTAGTCAACTATGCTAGAGCCCATAATAGCTTCTGGCTGCACACAGAAGTTTCTAGTATGAATAGTCTCATGATCCCTTTGAGCCTGGGTGGCGGTCCAAAAGAAAACAGGCAAGTCCTGGAATAGCCAGGTGCCTCAATCCACCCAGATGTGTGTTTAAGTTGCCACCTTAGATAAAAACCATTAATTAACAAAACTCACATCTGTCATGGATATCACTCACCCAATCCACGTCTACTAGCATAGCATGGCATAATAAGCAAACGTAGAAGTAACTCCCAAAGGTTTGATAATAAACAGGTAATAGGTACTACCTCATCTACTTCCCATCCCACAATTTAATTAGATCCTAATCATGCAATGTGTGAGGTTTGATCTAATGCAATAAAACTGGGTGGTAGAAAAGGTATGATCAAAGTGTTACTTGCCTTGCTGATGATCCGCGAAACCTAACGATTCGAAGTAACAGGCGGCGCACTCCGGATCGAGGCGGGACTGATGGGCTCGGGCGGCTCGGGGTGGCACTATTTAAAGGCTGCCCCCGGGCGGTGTCCCGCTCGGGTACGGCCCGAAGTCGGTTCGTTTTTTTTAATTATTCCGCTCGGAAGAAAAATAAAAAGAAATACTAAATGAACTCCAAAAATTCCGAAATAAATTCTCATGGGCTTCTAAAATCAAGCCGCACAAGGTGAACATTTATTTGAGCCCTAAATGCAATTTTGAAAAACGCACTTTTTTCCTAAATTCAAATAAAACACCGAAAAACTCCGAAATAAAATCTTATTTGATTTTATTATTAAATCCTCAATATTTCTTTATTTTGGGAAAGTCATTTTATTCCCTCTCTCATATTTTTGTAATAGAAATAATTGACGATAAAATAAATAAAATCAAATGATCCTATTCTCAAAATTTGAGAGAACTCAAATATGAAAATAACGAAATCCCCAACTCTCTCCGCGGGTCCTTGAGTTGCGTAGAATTTCTAGGATCAACCAAAATGCAAAATAAAATATGATATGCATTGATGATCTAATGTATAACCTTCCAAATTGAAAATTGGGGATGTTACAAACTTACCCCCCTTAAGATGAATCTCGCCCTCGAGATTCGGGTTGGCTAGAAAATAGGTGAGGGTGGTCTTTGAGCAAATCTTCCTCTCACTCCCAGGTGGCTTCATCCTCCGTGTGGTGGCTCCACTGAACTTTGCAAAACTTGATAACCTTGCTGTGGGTAACTCGGCTGGCAAAGTCGAGGATCTTAACTGGTTTCTCCTTGTAGGTCAAATCGTTATCCAACTGAATAGTTTCCAAAGGCACTGTGTCTCTCAACGGTATGTCAGCCATCTCCGCATGACATTTCTTTAACTGAGAAACGTGGAACACATCATGTACTCCTGACAATCCTTCGGGCAATTCCAACTTGTAGGCCACTTCTCCCATACGCTCCAAAACTCGATATGGTCCTACAAATTGTGGCGCTAACCTCCCTTTAACTCCAAAACGCTTTTTCCCCGAAGTGGAGATACTTGAAGATAAGCTCTATCTCCGACTTCATAAACTGTCTCCTTGCGTTTAGAATCTGCATAACTTTTCTGCCTGGACTGGGCTATCTTGAGCCTATCACGAATCAACTTCACCTTCTGTTCAGACTCTTTAATCAAGTCAGGTCCAAACAACTGGCGGTCTCCAACTTCGTCCCATGACAACGGTGTCCTGCACCTCCTTCCGTACAAGGCTTCGAAAGGGGCCATCTTTAAACTGGTTTGGTAACTATTGATGTAAGAGAACTCTGCATATGGCAGATTATCGTCCCAACTAGATCCATAATCTAGTGCACAAGCTCTCAGCATATCCTCCAAAATCTGATTGACTCTCTCGGTCTGTCCATCTGTCTGTGGATGAAAAGTTGTACTGAATTCTAGCCTGGTTCCCAAAGTTTCGTGCAACTGCTTCCAGAACTTTGAGGTAAACTGGGTTCCTCTATCCGATACGATACTCCTTGGAACTCCATGCAAACATACGATCCTGGTCATGTATATCTTGGCCAACTTAGCACTGTTGTAAGTGGTCTTTACTGGGATGAAATGAGCTACTTTTGTCAATCGATCAACTACAACCCAAATTGAGTCATAGCCTGAACGAGTCCTGGGCAATCCCGTGATAAAATCCATGCCTAACTTATCCCACTTCCATTCGGGTATCGGCAATGGTTGTAACAATCCTGCTGGCTTCTGATGTTCTGCCTTTACTCTCTGACATACATCACAAACTGCTACATACTCCGCAATATCCTTCTTCATTCCGGTCCACCAGAAAATATCCTTCAAATCCAAATACATCTTGGTATTACCTGGGTGAATCGAATATGGTGAATCGTGTGCCTCTTGCAGTATCAACTTCCTGATCTCCGGGTCATTGGGCATGTAAACACGGTCTTAAAACCATAGGGTGTCGTGCTCATCCTCACGAAATCCTTTAGCTTTTCCTTTGCTCAGTTTCTCCTTTATAGCAGCAATCTCTTTGTCAGTTTTCTGAGCTTCCCTGATTCTATCCATCAAAGTTGACTGAATCTCCAATGCTGCTACATAGCCTCTCGGAACTATTTCCAAACATAGTTCATGAAGATTTTCTGCTAACTCCTTGGGTATTTCTCCCGTCGTTAATGTATTGACATGGATCTTACGGCTTAATGCGTCAGCTACTACATTAGCCTTTCCGAGGTGATAATGCAATTTCATATCATAATCCTTGATAAGCTCCAACCATCTCCTTTGTCTGAGATTCAACTCCTTCTGGGTGAAAATGTACTTCAAACTCTTATGATCCGTTTACACCTCACAATGATTTCCAATGAGGAAATGTCTCCATGTCTTCAGTGCATGCACTACAGCTGCTAACTCCAAATCATGTGTAGCATAATTCAACTCATGAGGCTTCAGTTGTCTTGAGGCATATGAAACAACTCTCCGTTCCTGCATAAGCAATGCTCCAAGTCCTCAACGTGAAGCGTCGCAATACACCTCATAATACTTGGTCTGGTCTGGCAAAATCAATACTGGTGAGGTAACCAAACGTTTCTTCAACTCCTGGAAACTAGCCTCACACTCCTCTGTCCATATGAACTTGATTTCCTTCTTCAACAACTCAGTCATAGGCTTCGCAATCTTTGAGAAATTCTCAATAACTCTCCGGTAGTATCCTGCGAGTCCAAGAAAACTCTGGATCTCTCCAACTGTTGTTGGGGATACCCACTTGGTCACGGTTTCAACTTTAGCGGGATCTACTGCTATACCTTCTCCAGATATAACGTGTCCAAGGAATCCTACTTCCTTCAACCAAAACTCACATTTGCTAAACTTGGCATATAATTGATGTTCCCTGAGCTTTCCAAGTGCCAAACGCAAATGCTCCTTATGCTCCTCTTCATTCTTCGAGTAAACCAGGATATCATCAATGAACACTACGACAAACTTATCAAAAAACTCCATAAACACTTTGTTCATCATGTTCATAAAATAGGCAGGTGCGTTAGTCAGACCAAATGACATAACGGTATACTCGTACAGCCCATACCTGGTGGTAAAAGCTGTCTTCGGAATATCCTGTTCTCAAATCTTCAACTGGTGGTATCCTGATCGCAGATCGATCTTGGAAAATACCTTAGCTCCTTGCAATCGATCAAACAGATCGTTGATCATTGGTAGTGGGTACTTGTTTTTGATTGTTACTTCATTCAATCCTCGATAATCAACAACCATCCTTAACGATCCATCCTTCTTCTCCACTAGTACTACTGGCGATCCCCAAGGCGAAGAACTTGGGCGAATATATCCTTTATCCAGTAACTCCTTAATCTGCTTCTTAATTTCCACCAAATCCTTTGCTGGCATCCTATATGGTCTCTTTGATATTGGCCCTGTGCCTGGCAATAGCTCAATCAAAAACTCAATATCTCTATCCGGTGGCATTGCCTGGCAACTCTTCTGGAAATACATCGGGAAAATCCCTTACCACTGGTACTTCCTCCTGCACAACTCCTGTTAAGCAATTTACTTGGGTCCTCTTTGGCACATGTCGGGATACATATTTGATCCTTCTCCCTTCCAGGGTGGTAAGCCAAATTGACTTACTAGCACATTCAATATTCCCTTCATACTTTGATAACCAATCCATGCCTAATATCACATCCAATCCTTGAGATTCCAATACTATTAGGTCTGAGGGAAAAACATAGTTACCAATCCTTAATGGTAACCGATCACACCATAGACTAGCCACATACTCTGCTCCGGGCGAGGTTACTAACATGGATGACCTAAGGGCTTGGGTTGGTAGGTTATACTTATCCACAAATCCCCTTCAGATGTATGAATGCGATGCACCAGTATCAAAAAGAACGAGTGCAGTAAATGACTTAACCAAAAACTTACCTATTACTGCATCGGGCTGAGCTTCAACCTCCTCCACATTAACGTGGTTCACCTGTCCCCTATTGACAGGGTTCGGCTTCTTCCCAGAACTTCCATTGCCATTTTGGCCTTCAGGACATTCATTGGCATAATGTCCGGTTTTCTGACACTTAAAACAAGTGACTTGGCTCAGGTCCTTCTTGGCTGGGGTGGATGGGTTGGTGCGATTCTGGCCTTGCTTCCTCCATTGCCATTACCATTCTTGGTGCCATTGTGATTGTGCGAGCTACCTCCTCCATGGGTATGCTGAAAATGTCCTCCCAGTCTAGGGGTAAAACGTGGCTTCTGCTGAGCTCCTGAATTGTACTTTCCTTGTCCATACTTCCTCTTGCGGTTCTTAATTTGCTGCTACTTCCCTTCAATCATAAGAGCATGATCTACCAACTCCTTGTAGTTGTTGAAGGTGGCTACCATCAACTGCATGCTCAACTCATCATTCAGTCCTTCTAGAAACTTCTCCTGCTTAGCTGCACCCGTAGCTACGTCATCTGGGGCACAACGTGCTAACTTACTAAACTCCTCCACGTATTGGCCAACTGTCCGTCCTCCTTGGCGCAAGTTGCGAAACTCACGCTTCTTCATGGCCATAGCTCCTACTGAAACATGGGCAGTACGAAAAGCCTGCTGAAACTGGTCCCATGTGACAGTGTCGACTGGGAAAGTGGCTGTGAAATTCTCCCACCATGATGATGCGGGTCCTTCAAGCTGATGTGCGGCAAACTTCACTTTCTCCGCATCTGTGCATCCTGCTGTGGTCAACTCTCTAGCTGCCTTACAGAGCCAATCATCTGCTACTATCGGCTCGGTGCTACTGGAAAACACCAGCGGATTTAGCCTAAGAAAACGGGCTAAGTGGTCAACAGGTGGTGGTGGTGGTGGTGGATTGTTGTTGTTGTTCCCCTGATTCTGATTCTGGACTAGCAACTGCATCAATGTGTTCTGCTGCTGGATCAACTGGGTGAGCTCCGGTGGAAAGGCAAATCCGGGGTCACATCTCGGAGGCATCTAAGGATTTTAGAAAAGATGAGATATAAGAATAGAGGGGGTCTAAAGAGAAAACACTACCCATATGCACATGAGGAAAAAGCAAACAATTCACTTCAATCAATCAGACAAGGCATACAATCGATCTAACTATCGCAAAAGTGCTCGGACTACTATATTTACATGGTGGACTACTACTACTGATGAGGTGGTCTATTAGAAATATTCTACGGTCGTGGACTCCATAATATCTGCTCCAGCTTCATCAACATAGTCATCATTGCTACTATATGCTTCCGAGTCGGTGCTGTCGATGATGATGTAGTCTTCCGAGCTAATCTCCTTGGGTTCTTCGTCTTCATCTACTGGCGTAGGGCCTCCCATAAATATTCCAATCTTCTTGATCAGGTCGTCATTCTTCTCCACCAATACTTCAATTTCCTCTTCATAATCTTCACGTGTAGCCTTGAGTTCTTCCTCCAGTTCCTTGATTCTAGTCTTAGCCTTCTTTAGATCTATCATGTCGGCGCACATCTGGTTCTCCTGTCATTGAATGTGCTGGTTTAACTCCTGGATAAAAGCTGCGATTGATCTATCCTTCCTGGTGCTGATCATCTCGCAGTGTTCATCTCGGCGCCCACAAATCTGGTAGATGGTGTCCTTGAGATCCTTGCGGTAGGCTTCTCCAATGCGTCCCATGGCGATGTGAGCTGCCATGCTCTTTCCTAGATTCCAAGTTGGTGCATCAAAAGAAAACTCTATGGGCTCAGTGACTGGCATGAACGTCCTTCCTGGAACTTGAACTTGAATCATCCAGCGATCTTCTTTAGGTAAAGTGGCGTTGTAGGTTCCCGTGAAGCTTGGTACTCCTATGTTCAGGTATCTAGTGACTTCCTTCAAGTGACGTCCAAAGGGTGTATCTTCATCCGGTTGCGTGAACTTGTTCCTTGCATCCGCCATCCTAAAGAGTAGAAAAGATGAGGAGTCAGAAGAGAAGAGAGTGATCTAGGTCTTTAGCTTATGGTCGTGTTCTACAGTCAGCGTGTGCTCTGATACCATCTCTGTAGCAACCAGACCTCAAACAGTCTGATCTCTATGCTCCAGTGTCATCCCTGGATCAGTAATGCTGACACCACACAGTACTCGGAGGATTTATAGCAGAGTAGCAATCACACACTTATTACATCGAATGTCTCAAACGAGAACTTATTACAATAAATATGGCTTAAGGCCATCTAATAACGATAACAGCGGAAGGCTTGGAAGATAAGTGAGTCCATCAACTCCAACGGCAAAACTGAGTATAGGACCATGACCTAAAAACTCCTTAATCATCGTCTGAAAAGTCTGCAACATTAACGTTGCAGCCCGAAAACGGGTCAGCACATGGAATATGCTAGCAATGTAACACATTGAGAGTAATGGAATGAAGCAGCTATACTATATGCATATTTGGCTGGTGGAAAGCTCTATGGTTATAGTTTTGCGTAAAGCCAATTTTTCCCTACTTCAAAGGAATAAAATTTAATTACTATCATGGTGGTTGTTAAACATTGAGAATGGTTGACAGCATCCTCAATCCCAATTAAGCATCATCATTAAACATAACCCAACAAAATTTATTTAGAGTAACATGTTGAGATTCACATGATAATCCAAGTACTAGATACTCAAGATGTCCATAACCAGGGACACAGCTAACCATGATTAGTTTATTACACTCTGCAGAGGTTTGCACACTTTTCCCCACAAGACTCGATCGCCTCCGTTTGGTTTCTCGCACTACATGGTGTTTGAGAAGACGGATGACCAAGACATAGTCTTTCAGAAGCGCTAGCACCTTACGATCGGGTAGACCGTACCACCTACATCCCCTACATCTACTAGTCTACCACCGTAAGAGTTCGCACAACTTAGTCAACTATGCTAGAGCCCATAATAGCTTGTGGCTGCACACGGAAGTTTCTAGTATGAATAGTCTCATGATCCCTTTGAGCCTGGGTGGCGGTCCAAAAGAAAACAGGCAAGTCCTGGAATACCCAGGTGCCTCAATCCACCCAGATGTGTGTTTAAGTTGCCACCTTAGATAAACCATTGCTTAACAAAACTCACATCTGTCATGTATATCACTCACCCAATCCACGTCTACTAGCATAGCATGGCATAATAAGCAAACGTAGAAGTAACTCCCAAAGGTTTGATAATAAACAGGTAATAGGTACTACCTCATCTACTTCCCATCCCACAATTTAATTAGATCCTAATCATGCAATGTGTGAGGTTTGATCTAATGCAATAAAACTGGGTAGTAGAAAAGGTGTGATCAAAGTGTTACTTGTCTTGCTGATGATCCGTGAAACCTAACGATTCGAAGTAACAGGCGGCGCACTCCGGATCGAGGCGGGACTGATGGGCTGGGGCGGCTCGGGGCGGCGCTATTTAAAGGTTGCCCCCGGGCGGTGTCCCGCTCGGGTACGGCCCGAAGTCGGTTCGTTTTTTTAATTATTCTGCTCGGAAGGAAAATAAAAAGAAATACTAAACGGACTCCAAAAATTCTGAAATAAATTTTCACGGGCTTCTAAAATCAAGCCGCACAAGGTGAACATTTATTTGGGCCCTAAATGCAATTTTGAAAAACGCACTTTTTTCCTAAATTCAAATAAAACACCGAAAAACTCCGAAATAAAATCTTATTTGATTTTATTATTAAATCCTCAATATTTCTTTATTTTGGGAAAGTCATTTTATTCCCTCTCTCACATTTTTGTAATAGAAATAATTGATGATAAAATAAATAAAATCAAATGATCCTATTCTCAAAATTTGAGAGAACTCAAATATGAAAATAACGAAATCCCCAACTCTCTCCGCGGGTCCTTGAGTTGCGTAGAATTTTTAGGATCAACCAAAATGCAAAATAAAATATGGTATGCATTGATGATCTAATGTATAACCTTCCAAATTGAAAATTTGGGATGTTACACGATCCCGAGTCGCCCCCTGCTCCAAGTTGATGTCCTATAAATACCTACGCCCTTCCTCTCTCGATCCCCCTAAAACCCTACTCCCAAAGCCCACCACAGCCACCGCCGTCGCCAAACGCATCTCGCCGTCGCTGCCTCGGTTCGCCACCGCTTCTGACACCGGTGAGCACCCCCCTTGACTCCAAGCTCCACCCCGCGAACCGCGTCATCCTCCCACAACCCCCTGACATCTTTTTGATCTTCCTCGACGCCTACAGGAAGCCGCCCGAGCACCACCGCTCTTCGCCGGAGCTGCAGCTCACCAGGACCCCGTCGTCGGTGCCCCGGCCGTTTCCGTCGTCCCCGAGCCACCTCGACATCACCACCGCCTCCGCAACACTCCGCCGCCTCACCCCGACATCTTCGCCGACCTTCCCGGCCCCCGGAGCCGCCGCGCCATCCACGCCCGAGCCGCCGTCGCCTGTCACCATTGTCGCAACCGTGGTGAGTCGCCGGAGCCGCTCCCCGCCGTCCGATCTGCTATCCATGGCCTAGATTAGATCACACGAAGAGTTTGTTTTTTAGTAAATTGGTTTAGTTTCGGGTTTTTTTCCGGTTAGGTTGGTTTATTTTAAGTTGCGGTTTTGTTAGACCGGCTGCACGGTTTATTTCTGTTTAGCCGCGGGCGCATTTTAGTTAGTGTTCGCCTGAGCGTTAGATAGGCTCAGTAGCGCTTGTTTTTTTAGTTATTTTTAGTTTCTGTTTTTAGAATAGAATAGTTCTGTTCTTGTAAAGTCTATATCTTTTGGGTTGTTTAATATTTTTAGTTGATTCTTTTTTTGTTAGTTTACAAATTTCCTATAGTTTCTGTAGAAAATAGATTTGGCCATGTTTAAGCTTATAAAAATAGTTTTATATTAGTTTTAGTTAGATTAGTATTTCTACTATAATTTGAGCTAGAATTAATATTTCTAGGTGATTCTTTTTGCCACTACTTAGTTTTGACCTAGCCTAGCATTAGGAACTTGTTGGGGTATTTGTAGATTGTATTAAAATTTGTTTTAGTCGAAATCAAGTTTTTCTAGTTTTATTTAGCTTGTTGCTGCTTTCTGCTGTTCTAGTTATTATAGAATTTTAATTTACCCCTGTTATAATTTATTTTAGATTAGTTTCTGTAGTTACACAGGGTGAACATTTATTTACAGCAAAATAAAATTTTTATTTTATTTTCTTATTAGTTTTGTTTTAGTTATAACAGGAGTTCTATAATAGATATTGATGTGATTCTTTTTGCACCTAGTTTATATGATGTTGTCCTTTATGTTAGTTAGCAAAACCCTTGTTTTGGTTATGTTAAGAAAAGTGTTAGTAGGATAAAACTATTTCTTAGTTGTTGCTTGAAGTGATGAAAACCTTGATTTTGTTTTCCTCGAGTTTTCTTTGGTTTTGGTTTGAGTGCTTGTGTGATTTCCTTTAGCTTGCTGTTATGCTATTTAGTGTAATACTTATTTGTGCTATTGTTTGACTCGATAGAATTTCCGGAGTGCGAAGCTTGCTATCTCGAGTCACTAGCGTTTGAAGACCGTCAGCCAGGCAAGTCATTTGATCATGTTTTACAGTACCTATGATTTTGTTGCATTAGAATTTTTCCTCCCCACCATGCATGCAGTAGGAGAATTTTAAGTTATGTCTTGAGTAGTATCATGAGGTAGGATGAACCCGGTTCCCCTTGCTACTATTGCCCGGGACGATGTAGTTTATCTTGCTATGCTCGTAGACGGGGTTGGTTGAGAGATTCATAAGGGAGATGTGAGAGTCAAGATGATGACAACCCCATGACTCCAAGCTCAAGATGGACTTCAAATTCACTACTGGGTGGAGTATGGTTGACGGGCACCTTGGAGGAACTAGCGGATGGCCGAGATGCATGGAGAAGCGCCATGACATCTTGCGGAAAGCTTCACCCAGCCACGAAGAGACGAATGGATACCCCTTGACCGGAAGCTTACCTGTGCAGCCGCAAGCCATTATGGGCTCTGGCTGGGTTGACCTTAGGCGTGACTCTGGACGGATGGTGCCAGCAGATGTAGAAGAACGGTAGGACATGGATGGGCACCGGCAGTGCCCAGAGAAACTCTACGGAAGACCCTGTTTCGTTTATCCCGTCTTCAAACACCAGGTAGTGCGAGGACATAAAGGAGGGAACGATTCTTGTGGGTAAAGTGCACAAGACTCTGCAGAGGAACAACCTAATCAATTAGCCGTGTCCCCGGTTACGGACAAATGAGCCTCTGGAAACTAGAGTATTTCAGAAATCTCAACACCGAACAAATAAATTAATTGGGGGTTAATTAATAATTGGGAATGAGACATTAGTTGGCGGAACCATCTCAATAACTGCCAACATTTTGTAGTAATTGTAAGCAAGTCTTTTGTTGTAGGAAAAAATTGGCTTTCTCGCAAAAACATAAAACTTAGAGCCCCACAGCCAAATTGCATATAGTGTTAGCATTATTATTGTTGTTTCTCTCTATGACTTGCCGGCATATTCAAAATGCTGACCTACATGGCTGCAACGTCTCATGTTGTAGAGGAGTTTTCCGACTAGGAGTGAGGCTACGATCTATGCTCGGTGATTACCCTATGGAGTTGGATGGACTCGCTTATTCGTCTACGCTTCCGCAGCTTTATTTAATTTATTTCTCATGAGTTGGCCTTCGGCCGAATCTATTATGATGTAATAAAGACTCGATATGAGAATCGTGTAATAAATTCAGGTGTGATTGAACTTTGAATCTTTTCATCAAGGTACTATGTGTGCCAGCATGATCTTGGGATGGTACAGCTACACAAAGACTTGACCGATTTTGGGTCGGGTCGTTACACAAGACCTCATATCATCACATAGCTTATACCATGTCGACGCATTTCCCCTCAAAGATAAGGGGAAGACCTTCTTCTTAACAACATCTCCGGGTACACCTGCGAGCTTAAATAATCCACAAACTTCATCCACATATATCAGATGTTCATCAGGATGTTTTGTTCCATCTCCTAGAAAAGGATTAGCTAGCAGTTTTTCTATCATACCCGAAGGAACTTCAAAGCAAGCATTTTCATTTTCATTTTCAGTAGGTTTAGTAGGTTGAGGAGCAACTCTTTTCTCTACTGGTCGGGGTGAAGATACCCCGAACAAGCCCCTCAGAGGATTACCTTCCATTGTAACAAGTGACAGTAAATTTTAGCACACTATATAAATTTTTCCTTACCAAATTCCACCTACCAAAGGCGCTTCACTCCCCAGCAATGACACCAGAAAAGAGTCTTGATGACCTACAAGTATAGGGGAACTATCGTAGTCCTTTCGATAAGTAAGAGTGTCGAACCCAACGAGGAACAGAAGGAAATGATAAGCTGTTTCCAGCAAGGTATTCTCTGCAAGTACTGATATAAGTGGTAACAGATTGTTTTGTGATAAATAATTTGTAACAAGCAACAAGTAACAAAAGTAAATAAGGTGCAGCAAGGTGGCCCAATTGTTGGGGAACGTTGCAGAAAATTAAAATTTTTCCTACGGTTTCACCAAGATCCATCTATGAGTTCATCTAAGCAACGAGTCTAGGGAGAGAGTTTGCATCTACATACCACTTGTAGATCGCGTGCGGAAGCTTGCAAGGTGATGATGTAGTCGTACTCGACGTGATCCAAATCACCGATGACCAGCGCCGAACGGACGGCACCTCCGCGTTCAACACACGTACGGGACGGGAGACGTCTCCTCCTTCTTGATCCAGCAAGGGGGAAGGAGAGGTTGATGAAGATCCAGCAGCACGACGGCGTGGTGGTGGATGCAGGGCGTCACAGCAGCAGGGCTTCGCCGAGACTACGAGGGAGAGACGTAACGGGGGGAGGTGGAGGCGCCAGGGGCTGGTGTGTTCTCCTCCTCTCCCCCCCACTATATATAGGGGTGCCAAGGGGGGGCGCCGGCCCTAGTAGATGAGATCTACTAGGGGGGGCGGCGGCCTAGGGGAGGTTTCCCTCCCCCCCAAGGCACCTAGGGGTGCCTTCCACCACTAGGACTCCTCCTAGGGGGAAACCCTAGGCGCATGGGCCTATAGGGGCTGGTGCCCTTGGCCCATGATGGCCAAGGCGCACCCC
Source organism: Triticum aestivum (assembly GCF_018294505.1). NCBI lineage: Eukaryota > Viridiplantae > Streptophyta > Magnoliopsida > Poales > Poaceae > Triticum > Triticum aestivum. Next base: position 524,778,920 of record NC_057806.1, on the reverse strand, counting down.
CTACAGCCCATGTGGCCCCCCGGGACAGGTGGCCCCACCCGGTGGACCCCCGGGACCCTTCCGGTGGTCCCGGTACAATACCGATAACCCCGAAACTTGTCCCGGTGCCCGAAACAGCACTTCCTATATATAATTCTTTACCTCCGGACCATTCCGGAACTCCTCGTGACGTCCGGGATCTCATCCGGGACTCCGAACAACATTCGGGTTTCTGCATATACATATCTTCATAACCCTAGCGTCACCGAACCTTAAGTGTGTAGACCCTACGGGTTCGGGAGACATGCAGACATGACCGAGACGCTCTCAGTCAATAACCATCAGCGGGATCTAGATACCCATGATGGCTCCCACATGCTCCTCGATGTTGTCATCGGATGAACCACGATGTCGAGGATTCGATCAAACCCTGTATTCAATTCCCTTTGTCAATCGGTACGTTACTTGCCCGAGACTCGATCGTCGGTATCCCAATACCTTGTTCAGTCTCGTTACCGGCAAGTCACTTTACTCATACCGTAATGCATGATCCCATGTCCAACACCTTGGTCACATTGAGCTCATTATGATGATGCATTACCGAGTGGGCCCAGAGATACCTCTCCGTCATACGGAGTGACAAATCCCAGTCTCGATCCGTGTCAACCCAACAGCTACTTTCGGAGATACCTGTAATGCACCTTTATAGTCACCCAGTTACGTTGTGACGTTTGATACACCCAAGGCACTCTTACGGTATCCGGGAGTTACACGATCTCATGGTCGTAGGAAGAGATACTTGACACTTGCAAAGCTCTAGCAAAACGAACTACACGATCTTTTATGCTATGCTTAGGATTGGGTCTTGTCCATCACATCATTCTCCTAATGATGTGATCCCGTTATCAACGACATCCAATGTCCATAGTCAGGAAACCATGACTATCTGTTGATCACAACGAGCTGGTCAACTAGAGGCTTACCAGGGACATAGTGTGGTCTAAGTATTCACACGTGTATTACGATTTCCGGATAATACAGTTATAGCATGAATAAAAGACAATTATCATGAACAATGAAATATAATAATACTTTTATTATTGCCTCTAGGGCATATTTCCAACAGTCTCCCACTTGCACTAGAGTCACCAATCTAGTTACATTGTGATGAATCGAACACCCATAGAGTTCTGGTGTTGATCATGTTTTGCACGCGAGAGAGGTTTAGTCAGCGGATCTGCGACATTCAGATCCGTATGCACTTTGCAAATCTCTATGTCTCCATCTTGAACATTTTCACGGATGGAGTTGAAACGACGCTTGATGTGCCTGGTCTTCTTGTGAAACCTGGGCTCCTTTGCGAGGGCAATAGCTCCAGTGTTGTCACAGAAGAGTTTGATCGGCCCCGACGCATTGGGTATGACTCCTAGGTCGGTGATGAACTCCTTCACCCAAATCGCTTCATGTGCTGCCTCCGAGGCTGCCATGTACTCTGCTTCACACGTAGATCCCGCCACGACGCTCTGCTTGCAGCTGCACCAGCTTACTGCTCCACCATTCAACATATACACGTATCCGGTTTGTGACTTAGAGTCATCCAGATCTGAGTCGAAGCTAGCGTCGACATAACCCTTTACGACGAGCTCTTCGTCTCCTCCATAAACGAGAAACATGTCCTTTGTCCTTTTCAGGTACTTCAGGATATTCTTGACCGCTGTCCAGTGTTCCTTGCCGGGATTACTTTGGTATCTTGCTACCAAACTTACGGCAAGGTTTACATCGGGTCTGGTACACAGCATGGCATACATAATAGATCCTATGGCTGAAGCATAGGGGATGACACTCATCTCTTCTTTATCTTTTGCCGTGGTCGGTGACTGAGCTGAGCTCAGTCTCATACCTTGTAACATAGGCAAGAACCCCTTCTTGGACTGATCCATTCTGAATCTCTTCAAAATCTTATCAAGGTATGTGCTTTGTGAAAGACCTATGAGGCGTCTCGATCTATCTCTATAGATCTTGATGCCTAATATATAAGCAGCTTCTCCAAGGTCCTTCATCGAAAAACACTTATTCAAGTAGGCCTTAATGCTGTCCAGAAATTCTATATTATTTCCCATCAGGAGTATGTCATCTACATATAATATGAGAAATGCTACAGAGCTCCCACTCACTTTCTTGTAAACGCAGGCTTCTCCATAAGTCTGCATAAACCCAAACGCTTTGATCATCTCATCAAAGCGAATGTTCCAACTCCGAGATGCTTGCACCAGTCCATAAATGGATCGCTGGAGCTTGCATACTTTGTTAGCGTTCCGAGGATCGACAAAACCTTCCGGCTGCATCATATACAGTTCTTCCTTAAGATGCCCGTTAAGGAATGCTGTTTTGACGTCCATCTGCCATATCTCATAATCATAGTATGCGGCAATTGCTAACATGATTCGGACGGACTTTAGCTTCGCTACGGGAGAGAATGTCTCGTCGTAGTCAATCCCTTGAACTTGTCGATAACCCTTAGCGACAAGTCGAGCTTTATAGATGGTAACATTACCATCCGCGTCCGTCTTCTTCTTAAAGATCCATTTGTTTTCTATCGCTCGCCGATCATCGGGCAAGTCTGTCAAAGTCCATACTTTGTTTTCATACATGGATTCTATCTCGGATTTCATGGCTTCAAGCCATTTGTTGGAATCCGGGCCCGCCATTGCTTCTTCATAGTTCGAAGGTTCATTGTTGTCTAACAACATGATTTCCAGGACAGGGTTGCCGTACCACTCTGGTGCGGAACGTGTCCTTGTGGACCTACGAAGTTCAGCAGTAACTTGATCCGAAGTACCTTGATCATTATCATGGTTTTCCTCTTCAGTTGGTATGGGCATCACAGGAACGGTTTCCTGTGCTGCGTCACTATCCCGCTCAAGAGGTAGTACTTCATCGAGTTCTACTTTCCTCCCACTTACTTCTTTCGAGAGAAACTCTTTTTCCAGAAAGCATCCGTTCTTGGCAACAAAGATCTTGCCTTCGGATCTTAAGTAGAAGGTATACCCTACAGTTTCCTTAGGGTATCCTATGAATACGCATTTTTCCGACTTGGGTTCGAGCTTTTCAGGTTGAAGTTTCTTGACATAAGCTTCGCATCCCCAAACTTTTAGAAACGACAGCTTAGGTTTCTTTCCAAACCATAGTTCATACGGTGTCGTCTCAACGGATTTAGACGGTGCCCTATTTAAAGTGAATGTAGCTGTCTCTAGAGCGTATCCCCAAAATGATAGCGGTAAATCGGTAAGAGACATCATAGACTGCACCATATCCAATAGAGTGCGATTACGACGTTCGGACACACCGTTTCGCTGAGGTGTTCCAGGCGGCGTGAGCTGTGAAACGATTCCACATTTCTTTAAGTGTGTACCAAATTCGTGACTTAAGTATTCTCCTCCACGATCTGATCGTAAGAATTTTATCTTTCGGTCACGTTGATTCTCCACCTCATTCTGAAATTCCTTGAACTTTTCAAAGGTCTCAGACTTGTGTTTCATTAAGTAGACATACCCATATCTACTCAAGTCATCTGTGAGAGTGAGAACATAACGATATCCTCCGCGAGCCTCAACGCTCATTGGACCGCACACATCGGTATGTATGATTTCCAACAAGTTGGTTGCTCGCTCCATTGTTCCGGAGAACGGAGTCTTGGTCATTTTGCCCAAGAGGCATGGTTCGCACGTGTCAAACGATTCATAATCAAGAGACTCTAAAAGTCCATCGGTATGGAGCTTCTTCATGCGCTTGACACCAATGTGACCAAGGCGGCAGTGCCACAAGTATGTGGGACTATCGTTATCAACTTTAAATCTTTTGGTATCTACACTATGAACATGTGTAATATTACGCTCGAGATTCATTAAGAATAAACCATTGACCATCGGAGCATGACCATAAAACATATCTCTCATATAAATCGAACAACCATTATTCTCAGACTTAAATGAGTAGCCATCTCGTATTAAACGAGATCCAGATACAATGTTCATGCTCAAACTTGGCACTAAATAACAATTATTGAGGTTCAAAACTAATCCCGTAGGTAAATGTAGAGGCAGCGTGCCGACGGCGATCACATCGACTCTGGAACCATTCCCGACGCGCATCGTCACCTCGTCCTTTGCCAGTCTCCGTTTATTCCGCAGCTCCTGCTGTGAGTTACAAATATGAGCAACGGCACCGGTATCAAATACCCAGGAGTTACTACGATTACTGGTAAGGTACACATCAATCACATGTATATCAAATATACCTTTGGTGTTGCCGGCCTTCTTATCCGCTAAGTATTTGGGGCAGTTCCGCTTCCAGTGACCCTTCCCCTTGCAATAAAAGCACTCAGTCTCAGGCTTGGGTCCATTCTTTGACTTCTTCCCGGTAACTGGCTTACCAGGCGCGGCAACATCTTTGCCGTCCTTCTTGAAGTTCTTCTTACCCTTGCCCTTCTTGAACTTAGTGGTCTTATTGACCATCAACACTTGATGTTCTTTCTTGATTTCAGCCTCTGCTGACTTCAACATCGAGAACACTTCAGGAATGGTCTTTTCCATTCCCTGCATGTTGTAGTTCATCACAAAGCTCTTGTAGCTTGGTGGGAGCGACTGGAGGATTCTGTCAATGACCGCCTCATCTGGGAGGTTAATGTTCAGCTGGGTCATACGGTTGTGCAACCCAGACATCTTCAGGATGTGCTCACTGACAGAACTGTTCTCCTCCATCTTACAACTGTAGAACTTGTCGGATACATCATATCTCTCGACCCGGGCATGAGCTTGGAAAACTAGTTTCAGCTCTTCGAACATCTCATATGCTCTGTGATGCTCAAAACGCTTTTGGAGCCCCGGTTCTAAGCTGTAAAGCATGCCGCACTGAACGAGGGAGTAATCATCAGCGCGAGACTGCCAAGCATTCATAATGTCTTGGTTCTCTGGGACGGGAGCGTCACCTAGCGGTCCTTCTAGGACATATTGTTTCCTGGCAGCTATGAGGATGATCCTCAGGTTCCGGACCCAGTCCGTATAGTTGCTGCCATCATCTTTCAGCTTGGTTTTCTCTAGGAACACGTTGAAGTTCATGTTGACATTAGCGTTGGCCATTGATCTACAAGACATATTTGCAAAGGTTTTAGACTAAGTTCATGATAATAAAGTTCTAATCAAATTATGAACTCCCACTTAGATTTAGACATCCCTTTAGTCATCTAAGTGTTACACGATCCGAGTCGACTAGCCCGTGTCCGATCATCACGTGAGACGGACTAGTCATCGTCGGTGAACATTTTCATGTTGATCGTATCTTCTATACGATTCGTGTTCGACCTTTCGGTCTCCGTGTTCCGAGGCCATGTCTGCACATGCTAGGCTCGTCAAGTTAACCCTAAGTGTTTTCGCTGTGTAAAACTGTCTTACACCCGTTGTATGTGAACGTAAGAATCCATCACACCCGATCATCATGTGGTGCTTAGAAACGACGAACTGTAGCAACGGTGCACAGTTAGGGGAGAACACTTCTTGAAATTTTATAAGGGATCATCTTATTTACTACCGTCGTCCTAAGTAAACAAGATGCATAATACATAATAAACATCACATGCAATTATATAGTTGTGACATGATATGGCCAATATCATATAGCTCCATTGATCTTCATCTTCGGGGCTCCATGATCATCTTGTCACCGGCTTGACACCATGATCTCCATCATCATGATCTCCATCATCGTGTCTTCATGAAGTTGTCACGCCAACGACTACTTCTACTTCTATGACTAACGTTTAGCAATAAAGTAAAGTAGTTTACATGACGTTATTCAATGACACGCAGGTCATACAAAAATAATGACAACTCCTATGGCTCCTGCCGGTTGTCATACTCATCGACATGCAAGTCGTGAATCCTATTACAAAGAACATGATCTCATACATCACAATTCATCATTCATCACAACTTCTGGCCATATCACATCACATGATCAATCGCTGCAAAAACAAGTTAGACGTCCTCTAATTGTTGTTGCATCTTTTACGTGGCTGCAATTGGGTTCTAGCAAGAACGTTTTCTTACCTACGAATCACCACAACGTGATTTTGTCAACTTCTATTTACCCTTCATAAGGGCCCTGTTCATCGATTCCGCTCCAACTAAGGTTGGAGAGACAGACACCCGCCAGCCACCTTATGCAACTTGTGCATGTCAGTCGGTGGAACCGGTCTCACGTAAGTGTACGTGTAAGGTTGGTCCGGGCCGCTTCATCCCACAATACCGTTGAGCAAGAAAAGACTAGTAGAGGCAAGTAAGATGACAGAATCCACGCCCACAACAAAGTTGTGTTCTACTCGTGCAAAGAGAACTACGCATAGACCTAGCTCATGATGCCACTGTTGGGGAACGTTGCAGAAAATTAAAATTTTTCCTACGGTTTCACCAAGATCCATCTATGAGTTCATCTAAGCAACGAGTCTAGGGAGAGAGTTTGCATCTACATACCACTTGTAGATCGCGTGCGGAAGCTTGCAAGGTGATGATGTAGTCGTACTCGACGTGATCCAAATCACCGATGACCAGCGCCGAACGGACGGCACCTCCGCGTTCAACACACGTACGGGACGGGAGACGTCTCCTCCTTCTTGATCCAGCAAGGGGGAAGGAGAGGTTGATGAAGATCCAGCAGCACGACGGCGTGGTGGTGGATGCAGGGCGTCACAGCAGCAGGTCTTTGCCGAGACTACGAGGGAGAGACGTAACGGGGGGAGGTGGAGGCGCCAGGGGCTGGTGTGTTCTCCTCCTCTCCCCCCCCCACTATATATAGGGGTGCCAAGGGGGGGCGCCGGCCCTAGTAGATGAGATCTACTAGGGGGGGCGGCGGCCTAGGGGAGGTTTCCCTCCCCCCCAAGGCACCTAGGGGTGCCTTCCACCACTAGGACTCCTCCTAGGGGGAAACCCTAGGTGCATGGGCCTATAGGGGCTGGTGCCCTTGGCCCATGATGGCCAAGGCGCACCCCCTACAGCCCATGTGGCCCCCCGGGACAGGTGGCCCCACCCGGTGGACCCCCGGGACCCTTCCGGTGGTCCCGGTACAATACCGATAACCCCGAAACTTGTCCCGGTGCCCGAAACAGCACTTCCTATATATAATTCTTTACCTCCGGACCATTCCGGAACTCCTCGTGACGTCCGGGATCTCATCCGGGACTCCGAACAACATTCGGGTTTCTGCATATACATATCTTCATAACCCTAGCGTCACCGAACCTTAAGTGTGTAGACCCTACGGGTTCGGGAGACATGCAGACATGACCGAGACGCTCTCAGTCAATAACCATCAGCGGGATCTGGATACCCATGATGGCTCCCACATGCTCCTCGATGTTGTCATCGGATGAACCACGATGTCGAGGATTCGATCAAACCCTGTATTCAATTCCCTTTGTCAATCGGTACGTTACTTGCCCGAGACTCGATCGTCGGTATCCCAATACCTTGTTCAGTCTCGTTACCGGCAAGTCACTTTACTCGTACCGTAATGCATGATCCCGTGTCCAACACCTTGGTCACATTGAGCTCATTATGATGATGCATTACCGAGTGGGCCCAGAGATACCTCTCCGTCATACGGAGTGACAAATCCCAGTCTCGATCCGTGTCAACCCAACAGCTACTTTCGGAGATACCTGTAATGCACCTTTATAGTCACCCAGTTACGTTGTGACGTTTGATACACCCAAGGCACTCTTACGGTATCCGGGAGTTACACGATCTCATGGTCGTAGGAAGAGATACTTGACACTTGCAAAGCTCTAGCAAAACGAACTACACGATCTTTTATGCTATGCTTAGGATTGGGTCTTGTCCATCACATCATTCTCCTAATGATGTGATCCCGTTATCAACGACATCCAATGTCCATAGTCAGGAAACCATGACTATCTGTTGATCACAACGAGCTGGTCAACTAGAGGCTTACCAGGGACATAGTGTGGTCTAAGTATTCACACGTGTATTACGATTTCCGGATAATACAGTTATAGCATGAATAAAAGACAATTATCATGAACAATGAAATATAATAATACTTTTATTATTGCCTCTAGGGCATATTTCCAACACCAATCCTTTTTGTAGCAAAGGACAAGCCTGGACAAACTCTTATATGATGTAAAGCGCTCCCGAGGACACATGGGAATATCGTCAAGCTAGTTTTCATCACGCTCATATGATTCGCGTTCGGTACTTTGATAATTTGGTATGTGGGTGGACCGGTGCTTGGGTATTGTCCTTACTTGGACAAGCATCCCACTTATGATTAACCTCTATTACAAGCATCCGCCACTACAACAAAAGTATTAAGGTAAACCTAACCATAGCATGAAACATATGGATCCAAATCAGCCCCTTATGAAGCAACGCATAAACTATGGTTTAAGCTTCTGTCACTCTAGCAACCCATCATCTACTTATTACTTCCCAATGCCTTCCTCTAGGCCCAAATAATGGTGAAGTGTCATGTAGTCGACGTTCACATAACACCACTAGAGGAGAGACAACATACACCTCATCAAAATATCGAACGAATACCAAATTCACATGACTACTAATAGCAAGACTTCTCCCATGTCCTCAGGAACAAAAGTAACTACTCACAAAGCATAAACATGTTCATAATCAGAGGGGTATTAATATGCATATAGGCTCTGAACATATGATCTTCCACCAATTAAACCAACTAGCATCAACTACAAGGAGTAATTAACACTACTAGCAACCTACTAGCATCAATCCCAGACTTGGAGACAAGAATTGGATACAAGATATGAACTAGGGTTTTGAGATGAGATGGTGCTGATGAAGATGTTGATGGAGATTTCCCTCTCCCGATGAGAGGAGCGTTGGTGATGATGATGGCGATGATTTCCCCTCCGGGAGGGAAGTTTCCCCGGCAGAACAGCTCTGCTAGAGCCCTAGATTGGTTCCGCCAAGGTTCCGCCTCGTGGCGGCGGAGTTTCGTCCGAGAAGATGGCTTATGATTTTTTCCCATCGAAAGACTTCATATAGCAGAAGATGGCCACCGGAGGGCCAACAGGGGGCCCACGAGGTAGGGGGCACGCCCAGGGGGGTAGGGCGCGCCCCACCCTCGTGGGCAGGGTGTGGCCCCCTGGTGAAGTTCTTGCTCTAAGTATTTTTTATATATTTGGAAAACGTCTTCTGTGAAGTTTCAGGACTTTTGGAGCTGTGCAGAATAGGTATCTAATATTTGCTCCTTTTCCAGCCCAGAATCCCAGCTGCCGGCATTCTCCCTCTTTATGGAAACCTTGTAAAATAAGACAGAATAGGCATAAGTATTGTGACATAATGTGTTAACAGCCCATAATGCAATAAATATTGATATAAAAGTATGATGCAAAATGGAAGTATCATGACTTCAATTGGGAAGAGCTCGGCTTAGAGGTACACGACTTGGACTCCCTCGCGGACCCCATCACCGCGGAGGAGGTGCACGAGGCCATTAAGCAAATGCCAACCGACAAAGCCCCCGGGCCAGACCGTTTCACATGTTTGTTCTTCAAGAGTTGTTGGGACATTATCAAGGATGACATCATGAGGGTAGTCTCTCTTTTTGGAAACCTGCACACGGCAAACCTCCACTGGTTTAACTCTGCAAACATTGTACTAATTCCTAAGAAGGAGGGTGCTGAGGGGATCACTGACTTCCGGCCTATTAGCCTCATCCACGCGATTGCAAAGATTGTGGCAAAAAATTTACCAATTCGGCTAGCCCCTCACATGAACAAGCTTGTCTCCAACACGCAAAGTGCTTTTGTCAAGACTAGGAGTATCCATGACAATTTCATGTATGTGAAAAATCTCGCGTGTTGCCTTCACAAGAGCAAACTCGATCCCTCCTTTTCAAGCTTGATATGCGAAAGGCTTTTGACTCTGTGAGATGGGAGTATATCATTGACATCCTCCAATAGAGGGGGTTCCCGAGCACCTTTCGGAATTGGATCACTGCCCTCTTATGCACCTCCTCCTTGCGAGTTCTCCTCAACGGCATCCCCGGCAGCCCCATTGCCCATGGAAGCGGCTTCCGGCAAGGGGATCCTCTTTCGCCCCTACTATTTGTCATTGCCATTGATCCCCTTCAAAAGATCCTCGGGCTGGCTACTAGGAAGGGGTTGCTCCACAAAATCCATGGGCGTGGGCCCATCATGAGAACACCCCTCTATGCTGATGACGCGGTCGTTTTCATTGCACCCATCAAGAAAGATATTGACAACCTCTCTGTGTTGCTCGATGCGTTTGGTGACATCACGGGACTATGCACTAACTTCCAAAAGAGCTCGATGGTCCCGATTCGGTGCAGGCACCTACACCTCGACACCATCCTCCAGAATTTTCCTGCTGCCTGGGCTTCATTCCCAATAAAATATCTAGGGCTACCTCTCTCAGTCTGGCAACTAAAAATTCAGGATTTCCAATTCCTTGTGGACAATTCCAAACTTGTTCCTTGGGATGGGAAAAATATCACAACCATTGGTCGGGCTGCCCTTGTCAAGTCTGTGCTATCCTCACAAGCCATCTACTTCATCACCCCATTGATCGTTCCACCAAGCATCCTCCACAATGTCAACAAGCTTGAGAGAGCTTTCCTTTGGGCGGGAACAGATAAGACTACCGGCATGAAGTGCAAAGTTAATTAGGAATCTGTATGTCGACCGGTCGAATATGGAGGTCTTGGGGTGCTAAACACAGAGAAATTTGCAAGGGCACTTCGCTTATGTTGGCTTTGGTTTGAATGGAAGGAACTCACCAAGCTATGGGTTGGGATCAGCAATCCATGCGATGAGATGGACAAAAATCTTTTCTATGCTTCAACGACCATAACCATTGGCAACGGTGAGCGCACGCCCTTCTGGGACTCCCCTTGGGTGCGGGACCGCAAGCCAAGAGACATCACACCGCTTATCTACGCCGCTTCCTCTCGGAAGACATGGAAACTTCGGGAAGCCCTCCAAGATGATGCTTGGATTCGCAAGATCAAGGTCACTCCCAACTTCACCTCCAAACATCTTCGACAATTTATTGAGCTTTGGTCCACCATCCGCGACTTCCCTCTTGAGGTTCACGCCGAAGACGACATTGTGTGGAAACACACAAAGAGCGGGATTTACAGTGCCGAGTCCGCCTACTTGGCCCAGTTTTTTGGGAACATCCGCTCACCCATGGAGCTTGCAGTGTGGAAGGCCTGGGCCCTGCCCAAGGTCAAATTTTTCGCATGGTTGTCCATGCAAAAATAGGGTATGGACTGCTGACTGGTTGGCCAACCGGGGGTGGCCCAATTGTGGGCTTTGTCCTTTTTGCAAGCTCATGCAAGAGTCCATCGATCACCTCCTCTTCAAATGTCGGTACACTACTAGACTTTAGTAAATGATAAAAGATTGGCTCCAGCTCGAAAGCATCAACACTTCCACTTGGCACTTGGCACGGTCAACCAAAGAGTGGTGGATCGGGCTCACGACTCTACCATACCTAATAGGAAGGCCATGGCTACCCTCTCTATGCTCACCTCTTGGACAATCTGGAATGAAAGGAGCGCTCGCATCTTCCAACTCAAGAGTGCCCCACCGACGGTTCTACTAGCTAACATCAAGATTGAGGCTCAAACTTGGGTCACCGCGGGTGCAAAGAAATTGGGATCTATAATGCCGTGAGAGTAGGCCTGTTGTAGTGGTGTTGTAACACAAACTTTAAACTCCTTTTCCCCCTCTTAATTAATGAATGAGGCAAGTCTTTTGCCTCCTTTCAAAAAAGTATTGGAGCAAGAGCAACTCTAGTAGAGTCACTATGTTCGCATCCTCAATCACACGTATTGGAGTGTGTTTCATAATACTATACAGACTGCCGAGGTGATGCATAAATGCAAAATCTACATAAATCAACTTAAAAAAAATCCATGTGAGACATGTTTGCCATTGGATATAAGACCTCTTGCTACCTCATCTCAACAATGGACGTTGTTTCTGATGGATCAACATTGAATCCAACAACAATGACAAAGATTTGAACAACCATTTAAACTACTATTCTTTTCTATAATTTGGACTGTGGGCTCTTCCTCCATTTGGAAGTGACCTCACTGGCGGGGAGGCTTCGGCTGTGGCGACTTTCGCAACATGTGGTTGATGGACACATACGCGGTCATATTTTTTAAGCCAAGCATGAGCGCAACGTCCATTTCTGCCAAGGTGGTTGTGATACGTCTCCATCGTATCTACTTTTCTAAACACTTTTGCCCTTGTTTTGGACTCTAACTTGCATGATTTGAATGGAACTAACCCGGACTGACGCTGTTTTCAGCAGAATTGTCATGGTGTTATTTTTGTGCAGAAATAAAAGTTCTCGGAATGACCTGAGAATCAACGGAGAATTATTTTGGAATATATAAAAAATACTGGAAGAAGAATCCACGTTAGGGGGGCTCCACCTGTCCACGAGGGTGGGGGGGCGCCTGCCCCCTGCCTCGTGGGCCCCCTGACGCTCCACCGAACTCAACCTTGACTCCATATATTCACTTTCAGGGAGAAAAAACCAGAGAGAAGGATTCATCGCGTTTTACGATACGGAGCCGCCGCCAAGCCCTAAACTCTCTCGAGAGGGCTGATCTGGAGTCCGTTCGAGGCTCCAGAGAGGGGAATCCGTCGCCATCGTCATCATCAACCTTCCTCCATCACCAATTTCATGATGCTCACCGCCGTGCGTGAGTAATTCCATCGTAGGCTTGCTGGACGGTGATGGGTTGGATGAGATTTATCATGTAATCGAGTTAGTTTTGTTACGGTTTGATCCCTAGTATCCACTATGTTCTGAGATTGATGTTGCTATGCATTTGCTATGCTTAATGCTTTTCACTAGGGCCCGAGTGCCATAATTTAAGATCTGAACCTATTATGTTTTCATCAATATATGAGAGTTCTTGATCCTATCTTGCAAGTCTATAGTCACCTACTATGTGTTATGATCCGGCAAGCCCGAAGTGACAGTAGTCGGGACCACTCCCAGTGATGACCGTAGTTTGAGGAGTTCATATATTCACTATGTGTTAATGCTTTGGTCTGATACTCTATTAAAAGGAGGCCTTAATATCCCCTAGTTTCCAATAGGACCCCGCTGCCATGGGAGGGTAGGACAAAAGATGTCATGCAAGTTCTTTTCCATAAGAACGTATGACTATATTCGGAATACATGCCTACATTATATTGATGAACTAGAGCTAGTTCTGTGTCACCCTAGGTTATGACTATTACATGATCGATCACATCCGACATAATTATCTATCACCGATCCATTGCCTATGAGATTTCCATATATTGCTCTTCGCTTATTTACTTTTCTGTTGCTATTGTTACAATCACTATAAAACACCAAAAATATTACTTTTGCTACCGTTACTTCTGTTATCGTTACCACTACTATCATATTATTTTGCTACTAAATACCTTGCTGTAGATATTACGTTTCCAGGTGTGGTTGAATTGACAACTCAGCTGCTAATACTTGAGAATATTCTTTGGCTCCCATTGTGCCGAATCAATAAATTTGGGTTGAATACTCTACCCTCGAAAACTGTTGCGATCCCCTATACTTGTGGGTTATCAGGCTGCTAACATTCAGACAAAGTAGCAGAGAGCGGCGGGGAGGCGCCCCAAACCGACAGCTGATTCAACCTTATGGATGTGTCCTCCTCGACCCATTGGGAGTAGTTACACGCCCACTCACAGGACTCTCTTTGATCTAGTCCTCTTCGGTCTCGCCAGGGAAAAGTCCAAAAGAGGGCGCAACTGCCATGATATGGTAGATGGGGATGAGTGTGACGACGTCGTGGAAGGGGAATATAGAGGGGCAGACCGGTGTTGTCAAAGATGGCAGATGGTTGAGTGGCGTCGTCGAGTGAAGTGGTCCGTTTTATATACCTGCGAATGGGCGTGCTTCGGCGGGAAACAAAGCCATATTTGACATGCACGGGGGTGGAAAACGAGTGTGAAACAAGGTGGTGGCCATTTATTGACGCTCGTCCCGATGGGAAAATGGTCGCGTCATTAGTAAGGGTGGAAGCGCCAAGCATACGAAAGCACCAATGACCGGGCTCCGGGCGGGAGGAAGAGGCTGGGCTGAAACTTCCCCCTGCGCCAGAGGTTACTTTTGGAGGCTGTTCCATGTCAACGAACCTAGCCTTCAAATATAGAGGCTAGAGGGCTCGATTTGGAGTGGCCTCCATAGATTATGTAAGCTGGGGGCGTATGGGGCGACTGTCGGAGTGTATACTCAAGACGTCCGGGATTGAGGATACTTTGTTTTTGTGTGTTCGGCCAAGTGATAAAATGCTCTGTGTTTCTTCGAGTAAGCTATAAGAGAGACACAAAGATTTCTACAGGTTTAGACTGCTAGCGATAGCGTAACACCCTACTCCTGTTCTTGGTTGGCTTGATATGTATATGAGATGCAATACGGTGCTCATGGTGGCTAAATGGGGCGCTCGGGGTATAGACTCATGTTGCCTGAGCACCAGTTCTTCTTCCTATCTCCTCTAGCTAGTGATCTTGGATCTCGTGTTGCTTGTGATGTGGCTTTCTTGTTCGATCCTCTATAAATGGCCATGACCCTCCCCTTATATAGGCCCGGGGTACCACAATGGCACACTTGTACGTCTGGACATTACAAAGAATGGTGAGCGCCCGCCTTGCATAGTCTTCTTTGTCTTCGGTTTTGCAGGGGATAACCTGGTGATGTAGTCGTTAGGTACTCAAGTGCACCCGACAGTCTGTCATGTCATGTGGGTCCCATCTGTCATTATACCCGCATTAAATGCACAGTCGGGGATGTGGCACACCATGGCCATGGGATCCGTTCGCATACACGACACATGGTGCCGATGCTCAGGACACCGATCACTCACTCTGGGCGTCACGGCTGATGTTTTTGGACTCAGTTTAACCGGGGTGGGATTTACTTAGGGCAAGTCTTCACAAGGATCTGTACGCGGCCATGGGTATGTACTGGAATAATATCCTTCTGGATGTTGTAGTATTCTTTAGGGGAATGAAATTCCGATGTGCCTTTTCCGTATATGGACGGGGCATTTGGGCTCCATCTGTCGGTTCGGTTTTTATTATGCCGACAACGACTCTGCTAGACCGCCCATTTTGACTTGCGACCATCATCCGGCGGTTATTATGGCTATCCACGTGATATGATGACTATGTTATAATTGCTTTTACAACTTACTCGAAAGGATATATTACTCGAAAGGAAACATAAGTGCTCACGCAAGCGTTGCATCTCGAACCATGACTCGGGCATTCACCAGAGATCATCCTATCTCACCGGCATTTTTTTCTTGGTAGTAGATTCAACCATACATAATCCATATGGATATGACATTGTAATCTTACGTTCTATTTGCGCCACGTCATTTTGTCGGATTATTATGGAAATCAAGTTTACCCTCAACAAAAATCTGGCAACTGCAATTCGATTGAATGGAAACAAGAATGAAAAGCCAAGGCAAGAGCAAGGGACACAAAGGAAGGAGGGAATGCAAATCAAGACAAGCCAAAAAAGAAGAGAATAGAAGGGGGCAGCATACATACCAGTAGCCAGTAGGTAGTCTCCATCACTTTGACTTCGGAGCAACCGCGACCACGTCGGTAGCATAAAGCTTTCGCCCGTAGCGCAACAGCGCACGGCTGGCTCGGGTGAGAGAGACAGGGAAGGCGGAGGGGGCGGAGGCTGGGCGGCAGAGGCGGCGCCGTCACTCTGTTCTTGCGCTCATCTCCAGAGGAAGGTACACATCGATTCCTCGACCCCCGTCGGGTTCCTCCGAGATTTGTTGGGTGAATTGCGCGCGCTTGATCGGGGGCAATCGCCTCTCTCTCTCCATCCCTTTCCTCCCCTTCTCCGGCCAGCCGAAGATTGCCCGGATATACTCTGCGATTCTGCCCCCCTTTTCCCTTTTTCTTCTTGGAGCGGCGTGTCCAACATGTCGTCTGCCTATTCGGCGATGATAAGAAGAATATCAAGATTGGATTTTCTTCTTCTTCTTCTTCTTCTTCTTTAGAAATTCGAGCTCTTTTAGGTTTTAGAAAAGCCCTGCCTGATCTTTTCAAGTGTAGTATAATTTAGCTGTATTTATTTGGAGAGTGTGCTGTTCTATTTCTTCCAGAGCACCAGTAATTGATGAAAATTTGTTCTTAGTCAGTCTAGAAATACAAGGAGGAATAATGCACTGCAATCATCAGCTTCTATAGTAATTTAGTCGGAACGCAATTCTGAATGCTCCTTCAGTTAAGATGATAAATTGATAATCAGAACAGGGTTTCTATCTGCAGTGTTGCATTGATTGATTAATCACAGTGTTCATCAGCTGCAAATTGCTGCAGGGGAGCGTCACGGTTCAGCAATGGCAGCTCCGAATACCTACGCCGTCCATCTCTCCTCGGAGACCCACAAGATCGAGGCCTGGTGCGAATCGGACGAGGCTTTGGCTAAGCAACTGCAGGAGGAGGAGGATTCGCTCGCTACAAGGGAATTTGCCGGTAATAATATAGTGGTGCTACTACTCCCAATCTCCGAGCATCTTTTGCGTTGTTTGAGGTGGATTCATTAGCTGTAATCAACTGATGCTCACGCGTGCTACATGTTGATGGTGCATTGTTTTTAGGCAGCGTGTCCTTGGAACCATCATCACCAGCTGTTGAGTATAGGCCTGCCAATAATGCAGCTCAGGTTTGTTGCTTCTCTACTCTTTTGTTTCCTTTGGTTGCCTCATTGGGATCATCAGCACATTCCTTGGAAAGGGATTCCAAATGTGTGCACTGAATTTTTTGAAGGGGTCACGGAATGATGAGTTGATGACAATCTGCATATGCAGGTGGCGACAGAAGATAATGTCGATCCGGATAATATGTCATACGAGGTATGCTGTTTTGCTTTTGCCGAGTAAACGTTCTTTGACGGTTTTGAGAGAACAAACAATTTTCTGAACACATATTGTGCCAATGTAGTTCACTTATATATACTACCTGCTCCCATACAAAAGGTTTAAGGTTGTGTTATACTACTACTTTGTTCCCTTGATTTGACATCAAAAACAATTGGGCATAAAGAGACACACTTTGATTGACATCTTGTAGCACATGAAAAATCTCATTTCTGAGCAACTTTTCACTATTGTTTTGGTGATTCGTAGCAACTGCAAGCAATCGGTGAAGAAGTAGGAACTCAGTCCAGAGGATTATCTGATGACCTGATCAGCTACCTGGAGCCTTTTAGGAACAAATGTAACTTCTTCTCCTGCAAAAAGAATACCGATGAGTACGTGACAGTTAGTTTTACTCTGAATCGATCATCATTTTGTAACCCTATGATGAACAATAATCGTGTGATACCCCCATGCAGATGTGTGATCTGCAAATCGAGCTATAAAAGCCTACAGAAGTTGATAAGATTGCCCTGCAGCCATTGTTACCATGCAAATTGCATAACTCGCTGGCTTAAGATTAACAAGGTAAAACTCAGTTTTTTTTTCTTCTCTAAGTATTCGATTTTATTTTGGTATGCTACAATTCAAATACTCCCTCCATCCCAAAATAAGTGACTCAACTTTGTACTAACTTTAATGTAAAGTTGTACTAAGCTTGAGACACTTATTTTGGGACGGAGGGAGTATAAGTTTTTCGTCCTCAATGAATAGATGCTGAATGTTGATATTAACCTGCCATGTCGCTGGACAAAAGCAGACATTGTCTGGACTCCATATCAAAATTCTCTGTTGTCTGATATCTTGGTGTACAATCCTCTGTTGTTTGATATTCAGAGGATTATCTGATTCTTTTTCCGATATATGCACCTTTGTTTTCATTCAGGCATGCCCAGTCTGCAATGAGGAGGTATTCGGTTAACTTGCGATGTTAGTGGAGACGTTGTGGCCTCCTCGCCGCATCATGATAATGGACAATCTTGCTCTCCTATAGCCTATTATACTATAAAATACTTGATGGTCTACCGTGCTTTAAGAACAAATGTATTTCGGATCATGCCATGTTTGATGTCCCCCAACTTTGTTTTGTCATTAAGGTAATGATAAATATGTGCGGGCAGTGGGTTATATAGTTCGCAATTTTCCGAGAATGCAACCGAGCAGGAGCAGCTAAGTAGATGATGTGGTTTGCTATGTCTTGCACAGTCTTTACATCAGCCCACTGTGTAAAGTCCGAAGCAAGATTTGTAAATGTTTATATAGGACGTCTCTTTTTGACTTTGAAAGGTTCAGACAAGTGTGTTCTGAGGTTTCCAAAATTTTGGGAACAAATCTTGCATGTAAAAATTATAATGGAATGAACTGTGTTTTTCGCAAAGTTCTGCGAATATGAGTTCATTTGTGGTCTGCGTTACGATGATAAGCATGAAGTGTCAAAAATAACTATATGTGATGTCCTTTTTTCTTCACCCAGGCCACAAAAAGGCGAGCTTTTTCATGAAGCATGACCATTTCACCATATAACTATCTCCATTCGGGATACTTTTTTTTTAGAAATTTTCTGGAAGCACAAAAGGAAATTAGTAGAGTATGTGTGAGCCCGAATCGCCTACAATATATCCATGTCGTGTAACACTATTCTTTTATGTTTAATTATTTCAGCAAAAAATTGGGCATGATTTTCTGAATCAGAAGCTAGGCAATGACCTATTTTATTAGCAGATGCTAGATGAAACTGAAACACACAGATCCCAATCTAGAGTAGGAACTCATTCCTACTATTACTTCCGCCAGAAGTGACGTTGTTTTAGTTCAATTTCTGAATTCTAGTGGAATTTGGATCACTTATTTCCGAACGGAGGGAGAGTAATTAATACTGTATCAGTTAGTTCTTTTGTTCAGCAAGGAGAGCTTTAGTGGAATCTGGATCTCTGCATCTTCTCAGTGGACATTTTATTTGCCATCCTTCTCTTCTCTGAGTGATGTTGCAGCTTGGGCACAGCAAAGGCTGCACACCCATATTAACAGTGGCGTACCCAGGGGGTGTGCCAGGTGTGCCATGGCACACCCAGATTTTTGGAAGATATTTTTTCACCATGTAAAAATTAGCTTATTTTTAATGCCCATGCAAGCTAATTGCAATAGACTTCAGTTTTCTTAACGTGTGCACATCCTCCATTTTATTTCTTGGTCCGCCACTGCATATTAATATCCTTGGATCCTGGAATTAGCATTGGATCTCAGTGTCATTGGTTGCTTAAACAATGGTGATCGACTGCAAATGGTACTGATTAATAGTTAATAATGAATCATGGAGCATGATCCAGTGCTGACACTGATCCACTCCAATCCGGTGTAGATTCCTGTGCTGATAGATGTTCTTGTTGGCATCTCATCTTTTAGAAAGTTTAAGGTGTTCTTTCCCTGATTAATAATCATTCTCTGGTTGGTTGTATAAAGTTGTAAAGTGTGGGTGTGGTGTCATGCAACCAACATCACAAATCTTATCTGGGTTCGCTGTCACGCATGATCTCATCCTCAGTGTCAGCAACAGGTGTTTAGCACCAGAACAGGCCGTCCTTTGTGCAATGGCTATGTTGTCATGAGCACACCCCATCCCCACCCACACGCCCCAAAGGAATGACATGTCCCCAACAAACAATTTTCCACCGGTGTTTTTGTTTTGCTATTCAGGGCCTCTTTGCTTTGAATTCGATGCAGTTATTTCTATGAAAATTGGCGGTACAAAACTTTAGTATGAGGACTAAAACAAAAGTGCATATAGTTTATTATATTTGATTATTTTTATTGTTGTACAAAAAATCGAATATAAATAGCATGCAAGGTGCATGCTAAGGTGGTCCTTTCCCTGCATAGTCTCATGGTGGGTTGACATAGTTACATGTTAACAGGATTAAATTTTATGGGACATACATGGTGGCATACTGAGTTGACATAATTGCATGTTAAGATAATTGAGTTAGTGAAGATAAACTATTTAAGTATATAGGATTTGTATAGTTTCAAATCCTTGAAACATTTCTTGTATTGTTGTTTGATTTGTTGGACCAGAAAGGAAGTTGAGGGGAATTTGATTCAACCAAGGTTTGGAACACAAGGATCAGGTGCCACAGAACATAGCAAAGGCAAACATGTAGATCTGTCACAAACTCACAATTTACAAGGTGTGACATGCTTGATGCTCCTATAGGGACAAGAGGAAATAAAAGATCACTCACCCCTCCAATTACATTTACATTACAGGATTGAAAAAATACCGACAGCCGCAAGCACACGACGGAGGAAGTAAGCAAAACCATATAGTTTCTATAGATATCGAGCTTAATGTGCTCACTAAATCTACTCATAACTTCCAGTTCCCTTTTTCCGCGCAAGGCATTTGGGTTTTATAACCACTGAATCCATACACAGGCCTCCTTTTGTGTGTGTGCAATCTATCTGAACCATTGCAAACTGGATATTCAGTGGCTCGTTCGAGTCCTTCACGACGAAATCGCCGACATGATGATAGATCCAGACACCTGGATCAGTTAGGTAACACTTGGACTGGGCCTGCTGCCCGTCCGAAGTCGATAGCTGGAAGCGCACCGGCTTGACGTCCCACCCATGGATGTGCTCGGCACTGTAAACCCGGCGACCGAGCCGCTTGAAAGGCCTGCCTAGATGAATTCGGAAAAACAGGCTGTATGTACCTTCTGGGAAGCAGAACTCAACCTCCCCTCTGACTTCAAACCACCAGATTTGCGACAGATAAGCAACCGAACGGAACCTGCAGAAAAAGCAACATGCTTATCAGGACTTCTCTTATCTGCCAAATGTTTGGAACATTGTGGCTCTATAACCACACACACTTGTACCGTATTTGAAATGGATATGCGTTGTCGTTGTATGCCAGTAAAGCAAACATGCTCAATTATCTCACATGAAAGGCATGATTAACAAAGCAAACATGCTCAATTATCTCACATGAAAGGCACCAATGCATCATCAGAAACCACTACTGCTTATCATGTCCCAACTGGCATACATTTCAGAGGCCACTGCAGATAATCACACCCCTAGTTGGTGACATGTGGAAGTAGTGTGTTGTTCACAATCCCGCCTTCTTTTCGCTTTTATTATCAAGACAAGCTAACTAACTGTCAGTTGCAACTTGTAACACGAGTTGAACACAGGGAGAGTTGATGTAGTTTGCACTATTTGGTGTTCTTATTAAGTGGCTATAACATACGACAAGTGAGCACTACGAATAGCGGGAAGTGCTGCTCAGCTTCGGCGATACGCACCCGGAGTTCAGAACTTCAGATACTCATCCACAAACAAAAAAGAAAGAAGTCATGGCATGAAGTTTCTATTAATGAGGCCCATTATAAGCTGTTGTATTTGGTTTTGATGAAAGCACCTTGATTCATCATTTGGAATGAAGTTCCAGTATCTCCTGTCATCGATGCCTGTTATCGAAAGCGCCCTCGAATAAATTGTCATGCAGGTGCCTCCACCAGCCTTGTCGAGCCAGAACTCCTGCACAATGAACCAGATACTGAATTTCATTTGCAGTAGCAATAACAAATTAGCAAACAGTAATTCAAGGAAAACAGAACAAATTAATCAAACAAGTTCATCTTCAAAATCGGCGTTGAAACTAATCAGACTTCTCCGTAAACCTTATTTTAAACTCAAATTCCTGCACTTTAGTAACACAAACTTCACCCCAAAATAAACTCATATTGCTGCACCTTTATTAACACAAACAATACCCCCAAACAAAACTCAAATCCCCGCAGTTCTATTAATTTGCAGGCATACTGATTTGCACAAGGTTTTGTCATAAATTTTTAAAAGAAATTGCGGGGAAATTTTCAATATTTTTAACAGATACAGTGGCGATGTTCACCGCAAAGATGGGACAAAGTACACACCTTGGTGCCGCCGTCGAGGGAGTTGCGGCGGGAGAGCCGCGCGTACACCTCCTTCTTGGGGATGGCCTCCGCCTCCAACGCGGCGGCCTCCTCGTCTCCGGCGGCGGCGGCGAGGAGGCGCGCGTAGTTGCGCGGCAGCTTGGCCTCCCAGACGGCGTCCCCGGACGCGGCGGCGCGGAAGGTGCGGCTGAGCCGCGCCATCCCGCAGATCTCCGTCGGGTTCAGCCTGAGCATCACCTCGGCGACGCAGTTCTCCGGCAGGTCCCCCAGCGCCGTGCCCCCGCCCCGGCTCGCGGACGACCCCACGGCGCCCATGGATGGATGACTCGCTCGACCGAGAAGAAGGGAACAGCCGCCCGCCGGGAGCTCAACAGTAGAGGGTGAGCAGCTTGGAGAGCAGCAGCAGGGACGCCGGCGACTTGGAGAAGAGCGGCGTGTTACGCCTCACCGCCGAAAGGCCCATCCCTCCGGTGCCACTGCCACCTCGCTTGCCGTCGGAAAGCGGAGAACCCCCGGCGTCGTCGCCCTGATTCTTGTTCCGCCCGACTGTGGCTGGTCGATCGAGGAAGGTTCTGGCTCCTGAGCTTGCTTTATGCGCTCGGTTGCTTGACCTTGGCGTCTGCCGGGTTAGGCTGGTGCTGAGGCAGGGAGCGGAAGCTGGGTAGCGGCTGCGCGAAGGGAGTGGAGGTTGTGGAAGACGACCGTGGGCAGCCGCAAAGGAAAGTTGGTTTTGTTCTTGCCCATGGGGGGAGGGGGAGGGGGGCGGTGCACAAGATTTCTCCCTTTTTTCCGCTTTGGCTCTCGGTGCTCTCTCTGTGGTGGGAGCCGCGTGTCGCGAGGTGGTTCCGTGCTTGCCTGCCGCCCCTCGCGCCCTCGGTGCGAGTCGCTGTCCGTCGCCTACTGACCGTTGAAATCGACTGACTGCTATCGTGTGCCTGAATTGTTACTGTCGAGCAAAGCAAAAGGTCTACTTTCTCGGGGTATCTCTACCACCGTCCGTTAAATATCCGGGCCTCGCGATCTGAACATTTTGTGACGTCCAACGCCGTGCATCAAACGGCCGCAGGCTGCTCTACATGTCTCGATTTTCGTAATCCAAAAGCAAAGTTGGGAAGGTTTACGGATGTCCGGACAACAGCCCCGACATCCTGAACTCAACCAAAACTAAGGCCAATCCCGCATATTTGGACCGACTTGATACATGTGTATGCCACTTTATGCTTCATCTCTTGTACACTCTAGCTTTTAAAGCTGGAGATTCTCATCTGACGAGAAGTACCACTATCGATTTCTTTGTCTATGCACAAGACAAGAAGAAGGTGGATGTGCTTTACTTCATATTTCATGAGATTCCACAATGTGTGCTTATGCGGCACTCATGCATCTATGCATCATTTATTCACGCATTGATCGAGATTATCTGTCCACGGGCTGCTATTGCGTCTTACCGCACCTCGTTGTCCAAGCACAATCGTTCCTCCAGTCCTCATGTATCATGTCAACTCGAGGGTTCTCCTCCCAAGAAGGGGCACAACCCCATATACCAAAGGATATGGCCACCTACACATAGGTTGCTCCTTGGCTGCCCGTACTCCTAATGCTCCAGAAGTGTCTGCTCCAGCTAGCTTCACCAGGCATGAGAAGAAGTCTTTGTTCAAGATCGTCGACAGTTTGTTCAAGATGTGCTAACCTATCCTAGGAGTCAAAATGAGGATACCAATAGGGTCAAGTTCTATAAACACATTAAGAAGGCATATTTGGTACAGTGCATGAAGGTTCTCCATGATCAAAGGATGTGTTCCCACATAGTTTGATAATCCTTTGGCGTGTTGGCGCCTTGACGATGATTAGGATGATGTTGTGAGTGACCCTTCATGTGTCTAGGATTACTCTAGCATCACTTTTTTCATATTTGGCGTTTTGATGCTAGGGGTTGTTATATTTAGGAGCGTCTGCATTTGGGAGATCTCAAGCCTTGCTCTTCTTTATTGGTATTTATGTGACTTGTGCTACTTACTTTTATTTATTTATATTGTGGTGTGAGAGATACTATTTATGTTTGTGTAAGACTATGTGGTATTGCTATTGTTATGTTGTGACTGGATATGCTATGCTCAGTTATTTATCTGTGTGCTCATATCATGTCATATCTCTATGCTCATTGTCTCACTTATTATGCTCTCTCGCTACACCTCTTGCATGTCATCCTTGCACCGCCTTGTTGTGTTGTTGACCACATGTCAAGCCTTTATGCAATGAGTTTATTAGACCATGATCTTAACTCGTATTCATTGCATTTGTATATTGATATAGGGGGCATCTTGTTGTGTGTGTATTGCATTTCAAGCAATATCTATACATGCACAGATGGAGGGGGAGCTCCTTATATAAATATAGTTGCATGGCCTTATTCATTGTTTATATCTTTTGCCATGCTCTAGCCGTATTGTCAACAGTTCAGCAAAAAAGAGGAGGTTGAAAGTGCATTTATCCTTAAATGATGTTTTGGTGTGATAATAATGTGGTTAGTGACACTAATGACGGTTGCTACAATTTATCTCAGGCGATTGGTCCCTCGAGGGTTATTTTAAAGAGGATGGTTTCCCCCCACCTCACTTCTAAAAAGAAATTGTCTGGTTCTCCGACAACTTGAAATTTATTTTTGGTTTCTTTAAGTCATTAGTGTCACTAACCACATTCTAAAGAGGGTCAAGATACTTGGATGAGATATGAGGAACTTGCAAACCATATACACTAGTGTACCTAAGTTTATCCACCGCCAAATTGCCAAGTCCAACCTAAGATGTGGCCCTTGGCTGGCTACCCCGTGCACATGAGGTCTAGGCAAAACTCTCTAGACACCGTATGTACACGGGCCTTCTGACCCTAGTGCACATGGGGTAGGTGGAAAATCTTCTGGACAACCCCTGCACATGGGCTTAACTCCGCCTATGTTGTCTCAACATAGCCGGTCCCAAGCCCGGGTAAAGGAGGAGGGTTGTCATAGGCTTGGCAAGCCAACGTAAAAACTCAGCCACTCTTATGGAGATGAAACCCAAAAGATATTCGTTGGGGCGTAACCCTCCCAGCGACGCGCCATGTCGGAATCCGGGTGTGGTGGAAAATGGGCAAGGGCCGGGCCGTCACCCCCCAGGTGGTGCATCGTATCTTGATCCGGATACGGTGGCAAGTGAGCGAGGATCGGGTCGTCGCATCCTTAGTGGCGCGCTACATCGGCGCCCGGATGTAGAGGAAAATGAGCAAGGGTCTTCGCATTTGACTCGACGAGTGCGAAGGGTAAGGAAGCTAGCCGAGCCTAGGAGGATTCGCTTAAGTAGCTGGAACGTAGGGTCTCTGACAGGGAAGCTCCGGGAGATAGTTGATGCAGCGGTGAGGAGAGGTGTTGATATCCTTTGCGTCCAAGAAACCAAATGGAGAGGACAGAAGGCGAAGGAGGTGGAGGATACCGGCTTCAAGCTATGGTACACGGGGACGGCTGCAAACAGAAATGTCGTAGGCATCTTGATCAACAAGAGCCTCAAGTATGGAGTGGTAGACGTCAAGAGACGTGGGGACCGGATTATCCTGGTCAAGCTGGTAGTTGAGGACTTGGTTCTCAATGTTATCAGCGCGTATCCCCGTAAGTAGGCCACAATGAGAACACCAAGAGGGAGTTCTGGAAAGGCCTGGAAGACATGGTTAGGAGTGTACCGATTGGTGAGAAGCTCTTCTTAGGAGGAGACCTCAATGGCCACGTGGGTACATCTAACACAGGTTTTGAAGGGGCGCATGGGGGTTTTGGATATGGCATCAGGAATCAAGAAGGAGAAGATGTCTTAAGCTTTGCTCTAGCCTACAACATGATTGTAGCTAACACCCTCTTTAGAAAGAGAGAATCACATCTAGTAACTTTTAGTAGTGGCCAACACTCTAGCCAGATTGATTTCATCCTCTCGAGAAGAGAAGATAGGTGTGCGTGCCTAGAATGTAAGGTGATACCTGGAGAGAGTGTTGTACCCCAACATAAGCTGGTGGTTGTTGACTTCCGCTTTCGGATTCGTGTCCAGCGGGATAAGCGTGCCAAAGTCGCTAGAACGAAGTGGTGGAAGCTCAAGGGGGAGGTAGCTCAAGCGTTCAAGGAGAGGGTCATTAAGGAGGGCCCTTGGGAGGAAGGAGGGGATGCGAACAATGTGTGGATGAAAATGGTGACTTGCATTCATAAGGTGGCCTTGGTGGAGTTTGGAGTGTCCAGGGGAAGGAGAAGCGAAGATAAGGATACCTGATGGTGGAATGATGATGTCCATGTTGGGGAACATAGCAGAAATTCAAAATTTTCCTACGTGTCACCAAGATCTATCTATGGAGAAACCATCAACGAGGGGAAGGAGAGTGCATCTACATACCCTTGTAGATCACTATGCAGAAGCGTTCAAGAGAACAGGGTTGAAGGAGTCGTACTCGTCGTGATCCAAATCACCGGAGATCCTAGTGCCGAACGGACGGCACCTCCGCGTTCAACACACGTACAGCCCGACGACGTCTCCCATGCCTTGATCCAGCAAGGAGAGAGGGAGAGGTTGAGGAAGACTCCATCCAGCAGCAGCACAACGGCGTGGTGGTGGTGGAGGAGCATGGTACTCCAGCAGGGCTTCGCCAAGCATCGCAAGAGACGAGGAGGGAGAGGGGTAGGGCTGCACCAAGAAGGAGAGGAACTCGTGTGTCTTGGGCAGCCCAAACCTCAAGTATATATAGGGGGAGGGGAGGGGATCGCCCCCACCTAGGGTTCCCTCCCTAGGGGTGGCGGAAGCCCCCCAGATCCCATCTGGGTGGCGGCCACAAGGGGGAGAGGGGGAGGCGCACCTGGGGTGGGCCTTAGGGCCCATCTGCCCTAGGGTTTGCCCCCCTTCCCTCTTGGAGGCGCCTTGGGCCTTGGTGGGGGGGCGCACCAGCCCACCTGGGGCTGGTCCCCTCCCACACTTGGCCCATGCAGCCCTCCGGGGCTGGTGGCCCCACTTGGTGGACCCCCGGACCCCTCCGGTGGTCCCGGTACACTACCGGTAAAACCCAAAACTTTTCCGGTGACCAAAACAGGACTTCCCATATATAAATATTTACCTCTGGGCCATTCCGAAACTCCTCGTGACGTCCGGGATCTCATCCAAGACTCCGAACAACATTCTATAACCACGTATATCTATTCCTTATAATCCTAGCGTCATCGAACCTTAAGTGTGTAGACCCTACGGGTTCGGGAACCATGCAGACATGACCGAGACGTTCTCCGGTCAATAACCAATAGCGGGATCTGGATACCCATGTTGGTTCCCACATGTTCCACGATGATCTCATCGGATGAACCACGATGTCGAGGATTCGATCAATCCCGTATACAATTCCCTTTGTCTATCGGATTGTACTTGCCCGAGATTCGATCGTCGGTATCCCGATACCTTGTTCAATCTCGTTACCGGCAAGTCTCTTGTACTCGTTCCGTAACACATCATCCCGTGATCAACTCCTTGATCACATTGTGCACATTATGATGATGTCCTACCGAGTGGGCCCAGAGATACCTCTCCGTTTACACGGAGTGACAAATCCCAGTCTCGATTCGTGCCAACCCAACAGACACTTTCGGAGATACCTGTAGTGTACCTTTATAGCCACCCAGTTACCTTGTGACATTTGGCACACCCAAAGTATTCCTACGGTATCCGGGAGTTGCACAATCTCATGGTCTAAGGAAATGATACTTGACATTAGAAAAGCTTTAGCATACGAACTACACGATCTTTGTGCTAGGCTTAGGATTGGGTCTTGTCCATCACATCATTCTCCCAATGATGTGATCCCGTTATCAACGACATCCAATGTCCATGGTCAGGAAACCGTAACCATCTATTGATCAACGAGCTAGTCAACTAGAGGCTTACTAGGGACATGGTGTTGTCTATGTATCCACACATGTATCTGAGTTTCCTATCAATACAATTCTAGCATGGATAATAAACGATTATCATGAACAAGGAAATATAATAATAATCAATTTATTATTGCCTCTAGGGCATATTTCCAACAGTCCAGAAGGCGATTAGAGAGAAGAAAGATTGCTTCAGACGCCTATACCTGGATAGGAGTGCAGACAACATAGAGAAGTACAAGATGGCGAAGAAGGCCGCAAAGCGAGCTGTTGGTGAAGCAAGGGGTCGGGCGTATGAGGACCTCTACCAACGGTTAGGCACAAAGGAAGGCGAAAGGAAGATCTATAAGATGGCCAAGATCCGAGAGAGGAAGACGAGGGATATTGGCCAAGTCAAATGCATCAAGGACGGGGCAGGCCAACTCTTGGTGAAGGACGAGGAGATTAAGCATAGATGGCGGGAGTACTTTGACAAGTTGTTCAATGGGGAGAATGAGAGTTCTACCATTGAACTGGATGACTCCTTTGATGAGACCAGCATGCGTTTTGTGCGGTGAATCCAGGAGTCTGAGGTCAAGGAGGCTTTAAAAAGGATGAAGGGAGGCAAGGCGATGGGCCCAGATTGTATCCCCATTGATGTGTGGAAAGGTCTCGGGGACATAGCGATAGTATGGCTAACTAAGCTTTTCAACCTCATTTTTCGGGCAAACAAGATGCCAGAAGAATGGAGACGGAGTATATTAGTAGCAATCTTCAAGAACAAGGGGGATGTTCAGTTCTGTACTAATTACCGTGGAATTAAGTTGATGAGCCATACAATGAAGCTATGGGAGAGAGTTATTGAGCACCGCTTAAGAAGAATGACAAGCGTGACCAAAAAACGGTTTGGTTTCATGCCTGGTAGGTCGACCATGGAAGCCATTTTCTTGGTACGACAACTTATGGAGAGATATAGGGAGCAAAAGAAGGACTTACATATGGTGTTCATTGACTTGGAGAAGGCCTATGATAATATATCGCGGAATGTCATGTGGCGGGCCTTGGAGAAACACAAAGTCCTAGCAAAGTACATTACCCTCATCAAGGACATGTACGATAATGTTGTGACAAGTGTTCGAACAAGTGATGACGACACTGATGACTTCCCGATTAAGATAGGACTGCATCACGGGTCAGCTTTGAGCCCTTATCTTTTTGCATTGGTGATGGATGAGGTCACAAGGGATATACAAGGAGATATCCCATGGTGTATGCTCTTTGCGGATGATGTGGTGCTAGTTGACGATAGTCGGACGGGGGTAAATAGGAAGTTAGAGTTATGGAGACAAACCTTGGAATCGAAAGGGTTTAGGCTTGGTAGGACTAAAACCGAGTACATGATGTGCGGTTTCAGTACTACTAGGTGTGAGGAGGAGGTTAGCCTTGATGGCCAGGTGGTACCTCAGAAGGACACCTATCGGTATTTGGGGTCAATGCTGCAGGAGGATGGGGGTATTGATGAAGATGTGAACCATCAAATCAAAGCCGGATGGATGAAGTGGCGCCAAGCTTCTGGCATTCTCTGTGACAAGAGAGTGCCACAAAAGCTAAAAGGCAAGTTCTATAAGACGGCGTTCGACCCGCAATGTTGTATGGCGCTGAGTGTTGGCCGACTAAAAAGCGACATGTTCAACAGTTAGGTGTGACGGAGATGCGTATGTTGAGATGGATGTGTGGCCACACGAGGAAGGGTCGAGTCCGGAATGATGATATACGAGATAGAGTTGGGGTAGCACCAATTGAAGAGAAGCTTGTCCAACATCGTCTGAGATGATTTGGGCATATTAGGCGCAGGCCTCCAGAAGCTTCAGTGCATAGAGGACGGCTAAAGCGTGCGGAGAATGTCAAGAGAGGGCGGGGTAGACCGAATTTGACATGGGAGGAGTCCGTTAAGAGAGACCTGAAGGATTGGAGTATCACCAAAGAGCTAGCTACGGACAGGGGTGCGTGGAAGCTTGCTATCCATGTGCCAAATCCATGAGTTGGTTGCGAGATCTTATGGGTTTCACCTCTAGCCTACCCCAACTTGTTGTTGTTGTTGTTGTTGTTGTTGTAACCCCTGCACATGGGCTTGTACCGTTCACACAAGGCCTTAAGCATGTGTGCATGTGGTCTCCAAGTAGCTATCGGCTAGATCTTTGGTAAGACTATATAAGTCTCCTTCTACCTCCATCCCTAACACTAATGTCTTGTGAGCCTATCACCATTGCTACACCTTAATTTTCTCAATACTCTCTATTCCTCCACCCAGATTTGTCGATTACTTGGGGATAGAGAGAGTAAGATCTTATGTACACTTTCACCAAACCAATTTGTGTTCCCCTCTCGATTTCTTCATCAACACTTGTTACTCTTGGAGCTTGGGTCCTATGTGGTAGAGGTCATCCCCGAAAACTTCCTTGCTTATGTGTGCGCCAGAAAGTTTGTAAAGGTGTGGTGGTCGCATTCAAGACCAACCACAAGTGATTTGAGGCTCATCCTTTGGGGTGACTCAAAGGGAGAATACAGTGACCACTTGGTGGCTCTCCGGATCTTTGGTTTTGGTATCGCTCCAACGGAGATTAACACTCCCCAAAGAGTGTGAACTTCTGGATAAAATCCGAGTCCTCAAGTCATTTGTGTTAATCCTTTCTCGTACCTTCACTTGCTTTATATGCTTGTTGGCTTGCTAATTGGATTATTGCCTAGCATATGTTGCCTTGAGCTTGATTTCCATATAGGTTGTTCTCACCTAGTTGCATATCTAGAGAACTTACTTCATCCCGAAGTTAAGCATAAATTTTGTAGTCTCCTATTCACCCCCCTTTTGTCGACCTCTCGATTCTTTCAGAAGGGAGACTAGGTGAGCCACTTGATAGCATTTAGGAGCTTTGTATTTCACACCTTTCCAACCGGGATTGGCACTCCCCCAAGAGTGTGAACTTCGGGATACATCCGCATCTCCGACTTGCGTGATTAATCCTTTTTTGCACCTTCAATTGTGTTTGATGGCTAGCTAGCATGTTGCTCTTGCTTATCTAGTTTATGAGCTTGCTTGTCATATATGTTGTTCTCACCGTAGATTTCATATCTAGATAACTTACTTTATCTACATTACCCCTAAAATTGGAAGTTAAAGCTACAACTTTGTACTCTTATTCACCCCCCCCCCCTCTAGTTGACCTCCTGATCCTTCCACATGTGCCAAACACAAGAGTAACAAAACTCGCGAAAGATCTTGTGGGGAACAATGAACTTGACTTTTTCTTTTATGGGATTGTAGATCAAGGTCGTGTCTTCCTCTCCCTAAAATTATTGGTTGAATGGAAGGCCAGGGATGGATATCTCAAGATTTTTTATGTTAAAAAATGGTGGAGAGAGTGTTGGAGTCGTCACCTTCCTCGGGGGGAAGAAGGAGCCTATATATATATGTCTTGCTTAAATCTACACGTTATGCCACTACCTAGAAATCTCAGAGGCTCCGAGACGCTTAGAAGGGTCGGCCTTTCGGAGGTTCCGACCCGGTTCTGATGTACGTCCGAGTGAAAATAGAGAGTTATGTTTTCGGTCAAAGGTACCCCGGAGGTCACTTGGAGGGTCGAGAGGCCAGAGGCTCTGAGACACTTCGGAGTGTCCGACACGGGGACAGAAACAAACATGTAGGCTCAAAGGCCGCTCGGGGTGTCTAAGGCACCTCCGACGCTCGCCATAGAGTAAAGTGATGGGCATATTTAAGGGGCTTTCTCTCGCGTAGGGTGTGGGTGATTTTGGCTTTGAGTTGGTTCATCCATTCCCACAGTTCGATCAATGGTGTATCCCCTCTTAATAATTTGGTATGCCTATGCCTCAAAACGAGAAATCACCGGTAGAAAAATCACATCACGACTTATTTTATTCTTTCATTGGGGGGGGGCTTCGATCAACTTTATGTTTCATTTTGAAGGGTGTGTATCCTGTGTAAGCACTCTGGAAAATAGTTGGTCATCTATACATAGGGCCATTAACATCAAAACCCTCATTAGGGGCTAGATGTCCTTTCGGAAGCACTAGGGTCCCTGCACCCCCTCTTGTTGGAGCGACAGGCAAAGGGAGAGGGTGGCGTAGTCTCGCTAGGGAAGCAATAGATCGGCCGCCACTTTGCCTAGGTCGCGGGGGCAGAGGAAAGGAATGACCGGGGGTAGGATTGTTGTTTGCTGATCATTTCCTTTTCATTTTCTCCAAATTGATGTAAAATCTTCGCTTAGTTAATAAAGTCATATTGTTGATAATAAAAGATACGAGTGCGTATTACATTTCAAAATTTGTGGTACGATAAATTTAGTTGTGTGCAATGGATAATGCAAAGACCGCATGCTTATCCTCGTTTTTGAAAGAAAAAATACACGGTAAGTTTTTACTTGATACCTACATTTGTTGGGTTTTTCTTTAACATATTTTCAAAACTTAAAATTATGATTCTCGCTAAATTTGAAAACGTAGATTCACATGAACCTAGTTCCCGTTGAGCATTTTCCTTGGCTAAGTCTGATGTCTCTTGGTCTTGGAGCTGAAAGTTTTCAGAGTTGGGCAGTTATCATTCTTTTGCAGCTGCAGATCCGTTCTTTTGCAGTTATCATTCCCTCTACTTCCTGGATACTTCACACGGGACTTTCAGGCGAAAAAGAAGAGAAAAGGAGGACGGCGCCGAAAGTACATGGCACACACAATTTTTCTATGCCTTCCGTCAGAAACAATCTACAGATATATGCCCGCCTAGCTGGCAAAGCCACGGCAAAAAAGTTGGTATCTTGTTTGTCTAAGAAAAAAGTTGGTGTCTTTATATCCAACAGCGACAGAATTGTCAGTTTTAAGATCCTCTGGTGGCTTCCATCATCAACATCGTGTGTAGGGTTCTAGAAAAAGGCTCGGAAGCGCCGCCCGAGAAGCAATCGAGCGACCAGGTGTATTTCCAACAAAGCAATCATGCCCTTGGCCTCTCATTTCCTTCAAGTAACGTAGGGTATATAAACAATAAAAGAAAAATTACCCCAGCCTCTGCTTCAAAATAATGTGTGCAATCATCTTTATTAATTTATTCATTAAAAGCTGATAAAAGTAAGTAGTACAAAGATTAACCCAAATCCACCTTCAAGGTGAACAAGATCGCTATACCTATATGTATATCACTTGCAAAAAAAACTACACATATAAAGATGTGCACTGATCGCATCAATAGACACCATCAAATCCAGTGGCCTTAAGAAGCCGCCCGCCTTGCAAGCCGAGAGTACCAACCGGTCTAGGCGCCTCACAACGTGCACTGCATGCACACGCTCTAGGATACGCCGCCGCCAACTTCCACTGTCCCATTTTCAGGAGTGATCATTGCAAATATCTTGCCAGGCCCATCTGTCGTCGATGTTACCATGATATCAAACAGCGCCATCACCCTGCGCCCGTCCATCTAGACACATGCGACGCCGAGACTCTGCTGCACCATGCCGCCCAAACCCACTGTCGTCGATACGGTAGATGCTACGCCGCTCCACCTACAGGCCATCTCGCACCGACTCCGCACTACCAACAACTCCACCACCATGAGCAGTCCTCGGTCGACGCCATCAGGAAGGGACACAACATCCAGGTGATGTCATCGCCCATAGCAGAGGAACAGAGGTTTTCGCCTGCGCTCATGAAGGAGGTGAGAGGTACATGATCCGCACCAAAGGCTCCAGGAAGGTAATCGGCGCTGCGGGGCGTCGACTTTAGTGAGGCCGTCGCCGGCCTGGAGTTTCTGTGGATCCATGCTCACCCTCTAGATCCATCTAGCCAGCACCGAGAAAATGTAGTTGCCAGGTATTGGAGCTAGCACGAGCTAGAGCAGATCAAGTCTGAGATGACGCTTCCGGGATTCACAGCGGGCCGTGGCCTGCCAGATTTTCCACTCCCGCGCATGCCGGCCGTCGGACAGAGCCGACTCCAAAAGTTGTCGGCACCACACGGACACCTCCGGCCGCCCCCAACCACACCGATGAAGGAGGGAAACCTAGGCACGCACCCACCATCGCTCAGGGCCCCCGGCCGGCGCCCGAGCCCGCACCACCCGGAGAAGAACCGATCTGAACCCCAGATCCGCCGCCGCCAGCCGTCATAGCCACCCCCATGCTGCCCCGCAGCCGTGGTGGTTCAGCCGCTGCCGAAATCCCATCGGTCCGCCGCCCCATCCTGCCAACTCCGCCTCCATGCCGGGCGCCCCGTCGCGTCTCGTCCAAAGACCCCCCCCCCCCCCCTCACGGAGAGAGGAGGAAAGCCTGTCATATGCTGTCCGTCGAGCGAGCTTCGCCCGCCGGCCTCCTCCGGCGACGGCAGGGATGTAGGGGAAGGAGGGTAGGGGCAGCGGCGGCTAGGGTTCGCTCGAGTGGCCCCCTGGAGGCGACGCGAGCGACTTGGGGTGGGTACCCGTCGCTTACTAGTTCATGGAACATCTAATATATAAAAAAAATGAAAAGAAACATATTTCCCTTTCCAACAAAAGTGAATAGGGTATGCGTGGTACTCGCGTATATACTGTTACTTTTGGGGGCAGCTTGCATCAGATAATAAATCCGATATCGACGCACGTTAAAAGCGTTCATGAAAAGTTGCATGAGAAACCAGGATATTTTGCCTCTAGATGGCCATCCTTTTCCCTCTGTATGGAGGAATTAATGCCAGTTTTTCCCTCTCATGTCATTGTTTATCATGATGCTGACTGCAAGTTGTTTGACTATGCCATGGAATGGATTAATAGCCGTCCTAGTGGACGAGTTGCTTAACTTCTAAACAGTGCAATCCAGCAGCGGTTTCGGCACACAGATTCTGCAGTTCTGGATAAGAACTAGCTAGTGTCATGCAGACATGGCAACAGCCACCTTACCTACTACTCCAAGGACATCTGTGCTTCAGGCAGGCATCTGGTGATCGGATCTGACATCCAAGTTCGGCTGCACGAATCTAGTACCACTACTCTACTAGTCTGCGTGCATGATTGGCAACTGCTTGGTTACTCATTGGTGTGCTGCGTTCATATCTGAGCTGTCCGCGTCAATTTGCACCGGCTGTTGCTACTCGACGTTTCATGATAAAAAATGAACGGGCTTAAGGCTATCCGTTTCAATGTGTTGCAGTGGTCTGCAAGGGGCGTGGTTGGGCGGGCTCTCGCCGAGTGTTTTGACACTTGGTAGTGCTTCCCTTCCAGTTGTATGTCAGCAATGAAATGAACAAGAGAGATGTTAGTTCAAGACATACACTGATTTCTTTTTCCTTTTCAAGAAACAGGTTGGAGCCCCGGACTCTACATCATTGTGATGCGCACAACCCTTGCTATTAATTAGTACTCCCTCTGTACAGAAATATACGAACGTTTAAATCACTAAAGTGTAGTTCTGTTGCAACTACCAAGCGTATATAGTTCACGTCTACTCAACTGAGATACAGTGAAGCTAAATAGCCATAAACATCATCATTCCATTCCCTGTGTTTCCACCTTCCATGATGCCAGAAACAATCTACATATGCCTGCCTACCTGGCAAAGCGACAGCAAGAACCTGATGACCATCTGGAAAGTTTTACTAGGAAAAAGGTTGAGAAACCTTGCCTCAAGAACAGGTGCACGTATTCGTACTACGTCCCAACCTAATCGCGCGGTGCCTCTTGCCTTCAAGTGACGGAGGCAGAGCACATAGAAAACATCTCGCTTTGCGACCCAAAGTCAGCAGCGTTTGCTTAATCTCGTGGAACATACGTAACATCGCATCAAACAATAAAGCCGATGACGACGTACATGGTAGCAAGCCCAACTATCTCGCCGTCGCGCAATTACGTCTCGTGGAAACCACTAGTAGATGGATCTCATCTCATTTTCCGCTACAGGAAACAAGGCTAGTTCTTGATGCCCCCAGCTGCAAATCCTCACATTAACCTATCATCTTTTTTGTGTTATTATAGCGGGTGAGCTTGGTTTCCAACTAATGCAATCAAGTCAAGCAGCGGTTTTGCATAGATTCTGGATAGGATCTAGTGTCATGCAGACAACAGCCACCTACCTATCTACTGTAACGCCTATGCTTCAAGCATGCGTCTGGTGAGACCTGATCTGACATCTATGTAGTACTGTAAGTACTACACTATCAGAAAACTCCAGTAGACTGAATGATCTAGCCTGCATGATTGGGCCACTTCTAGAGTTCTACTACTAGTTATCTGAGTTGTCTGCGTCAGCTTGCTGGCCGGACTGATTCGTTAAAACCAAAAGGGAGTTCGGCCAACTGTTAAGTTACTACTCCACTCAGCATTTCATCATATGAATGAATGAGTTCTTCGGAGCGATTGTCAAAATTATCTGTTTCCACGTGCCGGAACGATCAGCAACGGGTGTCGTGGTGGCGAGTATCAGGGCCATCGCCAAGTGTTTGACAGTTGGTGCTTCCAGCTGTATGTCAGCAGCGAAAGGAACAAAAGAGATGTTAGTCTAATTAAGACAGACATGAGATGAGGACACTCGTTTCTTAATTACTGTGGAAATGGGCAGTTCAGTTGCAACAAGCAAGTGTACTTTACTCCTTGGTCACACTGAAAGAGTGACATTGATTAAATTAAAGCAGTAGATGAAACAAAATATTGTATCCATGGGGCTTAAAACAGTCCCCCTAGAGCTTGGTTTGACAAATTTAGAAGAGCTGTGTGTGAAATAGGATATGGCCAGTGTAGTGGAGACCACACTATATTCAATAGATACTCAAATCAGAAGATCACGATTCTAGCAGTCTACATGGATGCTATAATAATCACAGGATATGATACAGTAGAAATAACAAAGGTTAAGAGTTGTTTAAGCAAAGCATTTGAAGTAAAAAATATTGGTCAACTTAGATACTTTCTTGGGATAGAGGTGAAAAGATCAAAGAAGGGAATAGTTCTATCACAACGCAAGTATAACTTAGACCTCCTCAGTGATATGGGATGATGGAATGCCATGCAGCTCCAACACCCATTGACCAGGATCACAAAATAAGAGCTCAATTTAGGATAGTAAGAGCATTACTAGTAGAACCCTCAAACCCTCAAACCCTCACTAGCGTTTTAAGGGTCCAAAAATGATCTTTTTGTGCACTTTTACGGGTTGAAAAACAGGGGCAAAGATTAGAACCCTCAAACCCAACCCTTATAACGGAATATTCCCCATGACGGGAGGTCGACGGGGCGGCCGCAGGCGACGGGGGCGACTAGCAGCGGCGGTCGAGGGCGTGGGCGCGGGAGTTGGGGGGATTTTTCCCTCCCGCGCGAGGATAACCGCCAAATGAGGGTTGGGGTAGGTTTTGCTCCCCAACCCTTACTTTTGAGGATTGGGAGAGGGTTTGAGGGTTGGACCTTTAAAAAAATTTGAGGGTTTGAGGGTTAAGGGGTTCTAGTCTACGGCTTTTTTTCGACGAAAACTGTAAAAAAGCAGTTGTTTTTAGGGGTTTGAGGGTTTGAGGGCTCTACTAGTAATGCTCTAAGCATATACATGCATGAACCAAGAAGTGTACATATGGATGATGTCCCAAATCCTAAGATGTTTAAAAGGAACTCCAGAAAAAGGGCTATGGGTTAAAGCAAATGGATCTAACAGTTGTCAGTAATAGTGATGCTGACCGGGTCCGCCTCATTTCCGATGGTCTCTCGGCCATGGAGGTGTAGAGGATCTTGGCCCACCACCGGCGGGAGGGACGATGTTCTCGTTCTTGTTAGACTCAACGTCTTGGTTGGGTTGTGTGGCGGTGGCGATGTCCCTAGTAGGGATAATGTCTCTCACGTTCTATCCCCGTCCCGATGGTGCATCTAGCATCGTCGTAGGGCGTGTGGAGATGTGTCTCTGTCGGATCTCGCGGGATTCCGTCGGTACTGGCCTTCGGCGGATCTGTTTGGATCTGGTCTTCGTTCGTCTTCATTTGAGTGTTTATAGGTTTGACCCTTCTGATCTACGACTTTCTTCATCGGCGATGGCTGCTGCTCTGGTGCACTGGTCCTATGGGGCCTTATTACGATGACTTCCCGACTGTCTACTACAATAAGGATTGCCCGGTTCCAGTGAGGGAGAGGCGATGATGGGGCGCGCCTTC
Organism: Triticum aestivum; assembly: GCF_018294505.1. NCBI lineage: Eukaryota > Viridiplantae > Streptophyta > Magnoliopsida > Poales > Poaceae > Triticum > Triticum aestivum. Next base: position 524,740,871 of record NC_057806.1, on the reverse strand, counting down.
GGCTCGTTTTAGTGCTTGTAGTCGTCGCTAGGTGGTCCACGAACATGATTGTAATTTTTATTACCTCTGTTATTCTTTGTACCGCCTTGATTGAACATGAATATATTGAAATTTTATCACAAAAATATAAAAGGAACTCCAAAAAAAAGGGCTATGGTTTAAAGCAAATGGATCTAACAGTTGACAGTTATAGTGATGTTGATTGGGCAAGTTGTTTGGATGATAGAAGGTCAACTTCATGTTATTGTGTATTCGTTGGAGGGAACTTGGTATCATGGAGAAGCGAAAAAAATAATAGTATCAAGGTCAACTACAGAAGGGGAGTATAAAGCCACGTGTTAAGGATTAAGTGGGATGCTATGGGTAAGAAACTTTTTGAGTGAGCTGGAGGTGTTAAAGGCAAGACACTTGAACTTATGGTGTCATAACAAGTCAACAATTTGCATAGCAAATAATCTAGTCCAACATGATAGGACAAAGCACATTGAGATCGATAAATTTTTTTATTAAAGAGAAGTTGGATGCTAGAATCATCAAGGTCAACTATGTGAGTGCATGGCAAAAGGTTGATGATTATCCAACAAAGGGTTTGGCTGTCAAGGATTGCAATCGAGCTTGTGTCAAAATGGGAACGGTAGATATTTATCACACATCTTAAAGCGGAGTGTTGGACAGTAATTGGGCTTCAGTATTCGAACATCTCCTGGCCCATGTGGTCAATTCTCTCCAATAGGGGTGAACAGAGTATATAACATGGAGTGAGAACTCACATTGGAACCCTAGGACACTACAACATTTGGTTGTTGCCTTGAGGTTAGCCACCCATTCCTTAGGTGTAGGCTATTTGCGATCACCTAGTGACATGTTATTTCAATTTATCGTTGTGTCTTATCATGTTGTGAGCCCATTAGATCGTAGCTATATTGTACCTTTTTGTTTCCTGCACTTTACTATGATGGATGGTGTTTCTATCCCTTTTCTCGCAATTTTTAAGAACTCAAGAAATATGAATTTCGCTAAGTTAAAGAGTAGATTCACTGTTGTTTTCCCTGGATAAACCAAGCTGTCACATGGAGCCGAACTTTCCAGCGTTGCACAACTCAACGTAGCAAACACTTTTCGAGCTATCATCATTCCCTCTATTTCCAGGATCCTAACACGGGACTCGAGAAAAAGAAGAAAGGCGCCGAAAGTACACGTGACACACAATCGTGCCACGCCTTCCGTCAGAAACAAAATCGACAGGACCATATTCTTCTCCGATCTGAGTTTTGCTCAAGTCTCCAATAAACTTACGGGCATATTCAAAAAAATTCTGACTGTCGGTTGGGGTGGTTTGTGGATTGCAGAATTTCACAATATTAATTTGAAAGATGCCCGGCCTAGCTAACAAAGGGACACCAAGAGGGAGGTTTTTATTCTTATTATCTGTCACGGCGATAGAATTGTTAGCTTTACGATCCTCTGTTGGCCGGCCCCGTGAAGAAGCTATCAAGCAACCAGAACCAGGTGTGGTTACGTTCCATCCAACCAATCGTGTTTTTACTTTGGCCTTTCCTCGCCTTCAAGTGACCTACACTGAAGAAACCATGTCGCTCTCCGACCAAAGCCATCAACGTCTGCACTAAGCTCGTGGTACACGCACTGCATCAAACGATGAAAGAGGATAGCGACGTGGATGATTGAAGCGTTCATGGAACTTTCCGCGAGGATCCAGGACACGTCGCCGTCGCGCAACTAGGTCCCGTGGAAAATGAAGGAACCCCTCCTTTTTTCTTACCTCTATACATGCATGAAAACAGAAGGAATTTGGTGGATGTTTTCCTTCTTACCTCCTACTAGACTCCTAACTGCAAATCATCACTTTGACCTATCAATTTTGTGTGTCGTTCTAGTGAATGGGTTGCTTTCTGAATAATGCAATCAGGTTTGGCATGGATGCATAGATGCTGGATAGGATCTACTCCCTCCGTTCTTAAATATTGTACAAGTCTTTTTAAAGATTTTAATATGGACTACATACAGAGCAAAATGAGCGAATCTACACTCTAAACTACGTTTATGTACATCTGTATATAGTCCATATTAAAATCTCTAAAAAGAATTATATTTATGAACAGATGGAGTAGTGTCATAAGAGACAACAGCCACCGTACTTACCATGGAGCATGCGTCCGGTAGTCTGATATAGCAACGTCCATCTATGCAGCGCATTTCCAACCAGACCAAATCTAGCACAGTAGCTAGCCTGAATGATTAAGCAGCTTCTAGTTATCCATCTCAATTGTCCGTCAGCTTGATCCATATTGGCCGGACGGATTCATTATGATCAGAAGGTAATGGGAGTTCAGCCAACTGTTGCTAGTCAGCATATCATCATGATATAAAATGAGTTGAGTTCTCCCATAGATAAAGTTATCTGTATCCATGTGTTGGGCAATCTGCAACGGGGCGTCGTGGCGGCAATTATCACTGCCAAAGTGTTTGACAGTTGGTGCTTCCAGCTGTATGTCATCAATCAAGGAAACTAACAAAAGGAATATATTGTTCAGTTGCAACAAGCAAGTGTACTTTACTCCTTGATTACACAGAAAGACTGGCATCAATTGAAGCAGTAGATGAAACAAAATATTATCTCCATGGTTTGGGTTTACAATTGCTTGTTGCTGCCAGCAACCAGAGCTCAACAATAAATATATGGTCCATGGGTTAGCTTCAACTCGCGGTTGCTGATAAATATCTGGGACACTAGGGCAACAACAGGATAGTAGAGAGCGCTGCTACAACAACTCTGTGAGCAGAGGATAGGCTAGCCAGAATCACCCCAAAAGCGGCTGTAGGGGCATTGTTATGCACCACCCCCATCCCTTCGGTATGGCATGAAGCGATGATCTTTGGATGCATTCTTCTTGCGTCGCTTCTCCATAAAGGAATCAAGCTTTCCCGTCTCCTGTAAATGGTCAGCGTAAATTGAAGTGTAAGGCCAGGGATGCTCATAAGTGTGGAAAATTAGCAGTCAATTGAACCCTGGGTACCTTACCTTGAGCTCATTGTACTTGTCCATCAACTTCCTTTCACGAATTTCAGCTGGTCAAGAAACAAAAGAAAAATCTTTAGATATGTAGATAGACGTGTGAGAGAGGAGGGAAGGGGAGTGGGGAACAAACATTTCTTCAGATAATATGGTCGTTTTCCGGCCTTTGCTGCTTCCCTCTCTTTCTTAATATGTCCACGCAGAATTTCTGATTCAACGTTCTTCTGAGGATTAGACCTCAACTGCTTATCCTGCAGAATAAGAACATGTTCCATCAACCAACCAACAAAGACCTGATAACTTGCTCAATACGAGGAACCCAGTTCTGAAACCATCAAACAACTTATATTTGTTCTAAAAAATACAAGTGTAACAGTCAAATAAGATTAAAGAAGCATCTCCTACTGTATGCCCTCTAGCATAATATCAAATTGCAGCAACCATGTGTTATTGGATAAATACATCTAGTTTTGTACTCCCTCTGTCCCGAATTAGTTGTCTTAGATTTGTCTAGATACAGATGTATCTAGACATGTTTTAGTGTTAGGTAAATCCATATCTAGACAAATCTAAGACAACTAATTTGGGACGGAGGTAATACTATTTCTGATAATACAATGCCCATGCCTCATCTCCGACTGGAAACGTCCGAATTTGATATGTGCTCATCCTTCGTGAGTTTGTGTATAAAATATAAATAGTTGACATGTGACAGCTTGAAAAATAAATCTAAATCACGCACATAGCGTGCCATGTCTACTTAGTTGCTGTTATGTTTCACAAAGAGGCTGAAGTTCAATGTCGTCAAATATTAAAAAGTTCAAATACAATTCTGTACATATTTTTATGATAATAGCACTCAGCAGAATGACCTGCCTAGATATTTGAAAGATTCAACGCCAAGCACAACAAAATAACATTAATAGCAAAACATGTCAAAACCTATTACAAAATGTCAACTTGTGAGCAAGTATAAAATACTTACAATCCAGGTGATTTGATTCTTTGCTTCTTCAATGGCATTAGGATCCTTCAATTTCTTAATCGACTTTTGGAGTTTCTGGAGAGGCACATTAAGACAGTGCAGGATACACATTTAATTTTTTTCAAAATAATGATCCATGAGATGGGATTGCACAGGCAGAGGCATAAAAATACCTCTTTTTCTGCAGGCAGATCATGATCGAATAAGAAATTGTATCTTTTCCTGAACCTGAATGCCAACAAATTAGAACAAACTGTCAAACACGGTACAGTCAAAAACGGTATCTAAACTACTTAATGCAGATTGAGAAACGATAGAGGATTTAAGAGACATGAGAATGGAAATGAATGAAAGTTTGCCCACCTTATTTTGGCAGGATTAAAATAGAACATGTTTATCTAAAGGGCACACAATCATGTGTTTAGAAATGGTACAAGACAAATAATGGCATGCAATGGATGATACAAGTATGTTAAACTCTTACCCTTCTTTATCAACAGCTCCATATACAGGTTCAAATCTTGGATCCCTTACAACCTACAGAAAAGTAATGCAGTAAATACAACGAGATATATTACATGGTACAGTCACTGTCTCACTAAAGATCAAGGTATACTACAGTTACACCCAACAGTGCAGTGTGTAAATAAACATCCTCAAGATAAGCTCAATATGATAGGGAAAGTTTGCGTATTGAATCACTTTCAGTATGGTTAAACTAGATTTAAAACCCAAGCAAATCAACAAAAAATGAAAATAGATTAAGATACCTAACGACAGATTTAAAGTAGTTTTTGTCTAGATTATTATTATTATTGATCTAAAGAACATTTAGTTGGATTAAGCAACAGGGAAGGAACCCTGTGGAATATGATTCCATTTTCCAACAATGTACCAGAGGGTCAAACAACAAAACTGGGACAGAAGTCAAGTCGAACAAAAGTAAACCTCGCTGCGCATAATGTCAATCGATTCACGGAAACTTAAATCAGCATTCTCAAGCTATTTAATTGAGGAGAATAGCGTATGTAACTGAAGCAGCAAGACATGCCCAATGTCAATATGTGACAATAACATGGACAGACTGAACTCACAAAGGCTCTAATTGAACTATGGGTGTTCTTATCCTATACTTGTGCACTACGAATATACCAAATACTACCAATCCAATAGAATCAAACTCTATCCCTCCCGGCAACACGCTAAATATGAACTGAATGTCACAAGCAACTGACCTTCTTGGGAACCTGAATCACCTCCCTGAGTCTAGGCGGCCGCACATTCGTGCTAATCTCCATGGGCCTGTTGAAAACCACATGAACACATCAGCACAAGCATTCATTCAATTCCCCAAATTGGCTAATAATCCTAACCAGGAACTGGCACGGCGTGGAACCGGACCTCTTCCTGCTCTCCCTGCGAGCCTTCTTCTGGGCCGCGGCGGCAGCAGAAACACCCCGCGCCGCGAGCGACCCGTCAGCACGCGCGCGCTGCAGCTCGCCGAAGGGCACGTCGGCGAGCACGCGCTCCAGCTTCCGCTCCCGCTCCGCTAACTGGTCGTTCTCCGACTCCGACTCCGACCCCAACGACGAGGAGACATCCTGCTGCGGATCAAACGCACCGCCGGTGAGGGTTCCGCGGATCCGCGCGGCGGTTAAGGAAAACGCGAGGGCTTGGGCTTTTACCTCCTCGTCGACCGATTCCTCGGAGTCTGAGACGGGCTCGTCTTCGGGGTCGCGCTTGCTGGAAGTCGAGGCCGCGGCGGAGGTGGGAGCGGTCCCGCGGTGGCTGCTGCGGCCTTTCATGGAGGCGGCCGGCGTGGCTTCGGCGGCGGCGGCAGGTCTCAGTGTTCGTCTAACGTGTTTTAGGGTCTGGCCGGAACACGAGTACCCGTCCAAGCAGCCCAAATATTGTTGTTGGGTTTCACGCTTCACGCGCCACTGCAACCCAAATATTGCTATATGGGCCGGCGCATGTAGGCTTTCCCACTGGTTTTCCATGTGGTGGTTTTCCTCTGGTTTTTTAGATGGTTTTTGTCTGGGTTTTTTCGTTTTTCGTTTACTTCTTAAAATTTTAAATTGTATGAATTTTTATTTTATTTCCTCATGGATTTTTTGTAAAACAGAAAAAAAAATCAATTATGTGAACATTATCAAACCACGAACTTTTTCCAAATTTGCAAGCAATTTCTAAATCGGTACTTTCCCCCCAATTTGTGAACATTTTAAAAATCCGCAAATATTTTTTAAAAATTCGGGAACTTCCTAAATGCTTCGAATATTTTTAAAACAATTCAAATTTATGGGTTTTTTTAAATTCATGAAGTTATTTTCAAATTCATGAACTTTATAAAAATTTGTGCACTTTTTCCCAATTCATGATTTTTTTCGAATCTCGTGAAATTTTTCCAAATTCATGAACATTTCTCAAATTCATAATCTTTATTCAAATCCGTGATTCCCTTTAAAGAAAATCGTGGGTTATTTAAACGGGGAAACAATCAATAATTAACGATGAATTGTCAAAGACAAAGGTCAAGACCAAGTAGCCACATGCGTGACGGCTAAGACGCTAATGGGTGCCAAAGGCGTTGTAAATGAGGTCTCGGGTTTCTCCTGATCCATTTGTGTATGCTACATTGCTACTGCTAAAAAAATCCGACAACATGTTCCGCATAGCGTCATGCGCCTGCTAGGAGGGATGAAAAGGACACATCATGCTCCTTCTCCCGGTAGTACTACCGCGCCCCACTCAGCTGCAAGGACACATCATTATTCGCCTTCTGGAGGCAGCAGACCTTCCCTTTGTGCTCCCGAGCAAGGAGGTCTGCTGATCGAGCTTCTTCTTCAGAGTCTGGAGCTCGTTACCAAGGACACTTTGCCGCTCTTTGCTCCCTTATAGTTTGCCGCAAAGGGTGAGACATTCCTCCTAATCCTTTAGCAGGAAGGTCTCGAGCTCATGCTTTGCAACCACCAAGCTACCCAGCTCGCCCTTGGTAATGCGCATGGCCTCCTCCGCTTCTGTGGGCGGCTTTGTGGCCTCATCCAGGTCATGATGAATTGCGTTGGCCTGCTTGGGGGCTATAAGGAAAGGACAACAGATTTAGGAACAAGAACCCCAATTACCTGAGACATGCATAAAAGTGCAAGAATTAGGATAACAGTTACAAATGGCGCCATCACGAACATGTTGCAATCCCTAGGCATCTTAATGTTGGCCATCAAGTTGCTTCTGCAGGGCAGCAACCTGAGCAGCAAGGGTGCGGTTCTCCTCGACAAGAGCCTTCATCATCAACAAAGCACTCATGCCAAGACAAAAAATCCCATAAAGCCAAGATAATTCAAAGGACCCAAGCATGACTTCATATATTATGCCATACTCAGGCCCAGAATCTCACGCGTCATGCGGTCTATGCGACTGCGCCCGAGTCTATGGAATTCTTGGATTGGTTCGACTCCATCATATTCGAGCGCACCGACCACCCGACCCATGTCTCTCATCTAGGGAACTTCACCCCGATTGTAGATTTGATCGTCGACTGCTTCCGCCTCCTGATGTCTACTACACAACTTGTTCTTGTAAACTCATGTTGGGCCTCCACGCGCAAAGTTTTGTAGGACACTAGCAAATTCCCCTCAAGTGGATGAACTAAGTTTTATTAATCCGTGGGAGGCGTATGATGAAGATGGTCACTCTCAAACAACCTTGCAACCAAATAACAAAAAGTCTCATGTGTCGCCAACACAACAAATACAATATTAAATTGTATAGGTGGACTAGTTTGGCGAAGAGATGGTAGTACAAGTGTAGTAATGATAGTAGATATTGATTTTTGTAATAGGAGCAATAAAAACAGCAAGGTAGCAATTAACAAAACGGAGCACAAACAGTATTGCAATGCTTGAAAATGAGGCATAGGGTCTGTACTTTTGCTAGTGCAATCTCTCAACAATGCTAATATAATTGAATCATATAACCACCCTCAACGTACCATGAAGAATCACCCCAAAGTTTTTATCTAGCGCAGAAAATAAGAAGAAATTGTTTGTAGGGTACGAAAACACCTCAAAGTTATCATTTTTGATCCAAGAGTTCGTACTAAAATAACACCAAGTTATCCTTTCCGGTCAATCTATTTAAGAGTTCGTACTAAAATAACACCATATGATACACATCAACCAACTCTAATGTCATTAGATACTCCAATGTCACCGCGATTATCCGTGAGTTGATTATACCGTATGCTTCAAACAATTTTAGATTCATAATACTCAACCAACACAAAGAATCTCAAAGAATGCCCCAAGATTTCTACCGGAGAAACAAGGACGAGAACGTGCATCAACCCTATGCATAGATTGCCCCAATGTCACCTCGGGAATGCGTGAGTTGAGTGTCAAAACACACATATGATACCCCATTGTCACCACGGGTATTCATAATAAGACATACATTAACTGTTCTCAAATCTATAAAGTATTCAATCCGATAAGAACAAAATTTTAAAGGGAAACTCAATTCATCACAACAAGATAGAGAGGAGAAAACAACATATGATTCAACTATATTAACAAAGCTCATGATACATTAAGATCATGTCAAATTAAGAACACGAGAGAGAGAGAGAGAGAGAGAAAGGGGAGATTAAACACATAGCTACTGGTACAAACCCTCAGCCCCGAGGGTGGACTACTCCCTCCTCATCGTGGTGGCCGCCGGAATGATGAAGATGGCCACCAGTGACGATTTCCCCTTCGGCAGGGTGCCGGAACGGGGTCTAGATTGGTTTTTCGTGGCTATAGAGGCTTGCAGCGGCCGAACTTCTGATTTAGGGTCATTTTTGGGGGTTCCTGTATTTATAGGATTTTTTGCCTGTGTCTCACGCTAAGATGGGCCTCGAGGTGACCACAACCCATCAGGACGAGCCAGACCCCCCTGGCGCGCCCTGGTGTCTTGTGGGGCCCTCGTGGCTCTTCTGGCCCTCCCACAAAGTTTCTAGTGCCTCTTTTCTTCCAACAAAATCATAAAAAAATCGCTGCATTTGGAGAATTTTGATTTCTGCACAAAAAACAACACCACAGTAGTTCTGCTGAAAACAGCGTCAGTCCGGATTATTTCCATTCAAATCATACCAAAACCATATAAAATTGTTGTAAACATGGCATGAATACTTTATAAATTATAGATATGTTGGAGACGCATCACCTCCCCCGGGTTCTCATGGACGGGGGCAGCGGGGTTAACACGATCTTCCCCGACACATCGGCGAAGATGAGAATCTCCATGTCCTCGTCTGAACCCGTCATCTACCTGCTTCCACGGGTTCGTGTTGGGCAGAAAGGCACAAACCCTCAGACAAATCGAGGCGGCGGTGATCTTCGAGACGAAGAAAACTTCCGCTCAGAAGCACCGTGCTTCGAGATCGTGTCGTTCCCTACAGGCTAAAACGACATCCCCATCCCTTCTTCTTTGCATCTGTGTCTAGCTTACGTGCCGTGGCGAGTTCGTGGACAAACGAGGCCCATGAATAATCACCACGCGAGGTAGATCATCCAGGAAGGCGGTAGACTAGCTCCTTTTATAGGAGGAATAATCACAACCTCAATCATACCCTTTATTGTTCTTAAAATCTGAACCGTTTTATTTAATTTCTTACAATCATCAACTCCAACCACACTATTCGCTAATTATTATAACTAGGAAGGTTAGTGAGTCTGACAATCTCACTATCTAAGTTAAAAACTAAGAAGAAGTTCTCTAATTGTGTGCATTGGGTGATAATTGCATGTAGTCATGGGAACCATCAGATTGATATATAGGTTTCTACAGAGTAAAATACTTACCGTATGCTGCAAAACCTTGCTCTTCAGGGCTCACAAACTTCTATAGAGGAAAGCATAAACAATAGTGTCTATGCTGTCTCGGGTCCTTTGGTCCTGGGCGTGCACTTCGTGTGTCTTCGTGTTGCGGACCACGTAATGTTGTTCTTCTTCCTGCTACTTGTGGTGGTGGACTGGTGGTCTTGCGGGCAACCAACAGCTTCAACGACGGAAGACTGGCCCTTGGGTATCGGGGATTCTGGGTGATGTTGCCCCGCCCATTGTTTGCCTCTCTGAAAACATGGTTTTGATTTCCTTGTGTTTTCTGACATGTCTTGCATTGTTGAAGGTTTTTAATATAAATCAAGAGCTTCATTCGCAAAAGAAAAAAGATACCGTTGAGTGATCTGAATCCTAGTCGTTCTTGTTTAAGCGTCATCACCACGCAGAAATCTCCCCCGGCGTCGTTTTGCTGACCTCCGACCGAAAAAGATTTGACGATAACCGGCCATCAGAAAGCGAGATTCGACCGAAGAAGAAGTTGAGCAGTTGCTCTCCTCACGACGCACACCGCCGAGACTCTATCTTGTCGATACACGGCACGCACGTCGCGGCGACGACGACAGTCGCACCAGACACATCCCTGCGCCCGAGCGATTCCAACCAAGGGCCAAGTTGCCGTGCTTGCTGCCACCGACGGGCCAACTGAAGAGACTGATGGCACCAGCAAACGGCTAATCACCCGGCTGTTTCCTTCTGCCTCCCCAGAAACCTCCATTTGCTCCGTACTTCTGTTGAAGATGTCGCGTCGGACAGCTGAAAACTACTCGACGATACGTGCAGTGGCACACACTGACACTACGACACTGCGTCTGCATCAGAGTGGCCAGGTCCATCCAATCCAGCACGGCTTAATCGGCTTGTCCGAACGATCCTGGGCGGCTAAATGGAGGCCGGCTTGAATGCCAACCTGCAAGACCTCAGTTAATGCTGACAGCCTGTTTATGGGCGTTTGATGGCCTCCTTTAAGTGCGGAGACAAGTCGTGTGCTTGCCAACAGATTAACAATGACAGGCGATTAAGCCCGTCAAGTACTCTGCCCGTCATCCGTGCATCTTTTTCGTGTGCCTCTCTAGGTTTGCTCAAGCTTGCAAGCATGTGTATACTTGTATACTTGTCGACAAGGGTTTGCAGCGTGGTGCTATTCAATTCTAGCTACTAGCTAGTGGTGTTTTATTTCATTGGTCGTCTAGGGCACATCTATGTGTGCCTAATTGTTGCACATCTGAGTGACTCAATCGAATTTAAAGAAAAAAGAAAAAAGACAAAAAAAATGCTTGCACGAATCTTGACGTAAGATTAATGATATAAGACTTAAATGTGCAATACTTAGAGCACATGTAAATATGCTTTAGCAAAACTGTATTTCTTTTCTTATTTTAATAATTAAGCGTGTTGGTACACGGCTGAAGCTTGTTCGTTAGCTCTCTTGGTTTCTTGGCTGATGCAGCATGATCAAGCGCCATGCAAAAGATGTTGGAAATATTAGCACTTTTCCGATTAGACTTATCCACGAGTTAACAATAAGCATGGCATAAAATGTATGCATCTTATAGCGATACCTAAGCATACTAGCACGTGCGGAACATAGAATCGAACCTTCTATGAGCAGCACATATACGGCTAGCATAAGTACGAGTAAACGAGGGATGAACAAATCATACCCTCCGGTTGGCCAGGCCAACGCGGCGGCTGCAGCAGCAACTTCGGCGTCGTCCGTGGCCTTCTTCTTAGCGGCGGCGTCGTCCGTCATGGTGTCGATGCAGAGGAAGTAGTGGAAGCAGAAGCGAACAGAGTTGGGGACAGATCGGGAGCAGTCGCGTCGAGACGCTTCCCAAAAACCTTATTGCCGTTCTTCCGGGCAGGATCTCGAACGACAGGGTTCCGGAGGCACCTGCTCTCCCGACCAGCCGTGCACGCGGTCGTCGGGATGGGATCGCCGGAGGCAGCACAGAGTGAGGAACAGTAGATGACGGCTAGGTCACACGAGAGGGAGCGAGTGAACCGAACTAGGTTACTTCACTGGTCAGAGCCTTCTTATATAGTCCGTAAGGAAGAAAGTCGTGGGCCTTGACGAGGCCCACGACCGAGTCGGCCCACTCCCGGCAAGGGAGTCGTTGTTCCCGGTAAGGGTCGCACTCCCGGCAAGGGAGTCGACGAATCCCGGCAACGCAAGTCAGCCCACCGTCCAACGTCTTGGACAGTGACCCACATTTTAGCGACTCGTTAATTAATCCCTGATTAATTAATTCATTTTTGAGCGGCAAAAATAAGCTTCGGCTCATTCCCGCAACCCGCGGCGCGCGCGTCGTGGCGAGGCGGGCGGCGGCGGAGGAGGAGCCCGCGTGTACCACTCCTCTTCCCAAGCTCCCAATGGCAAATGGTAGAGCAACCCTTATAAAGGGGTCTCAACTCTTCTCAACTAGCAAGGTGAGACTAAACTTTCCACCACCTGCCATCTCATACGTGGGCCTCAAAATTAACCAGGGATTAGTGTCTTATATGGGCCTAAGCCCATCCATAATCCAACACAAGTGACATTTATAACTCATCTTTTTGTCCTGATTATCGTCTCCAAGTACTGAAGGACATATATTTTTTTTTTAAATGGAGGAAAGTTGAATGTATATTTCCTAGTTTTTTTTTTCTGGAGAAAACGGACAAAGAGTTAAGCTATTATCATGGGGAGGATGTGAAAAGGGAAGATGATACTACCGGTGGTGTTTTATTTCTTTCCCCCCCTTTAATTAAGCGTGCTGGTGCAAAGGCTGAAGCTTGTTCGTTAGCTCTCTTAATTTCTTGGCGGACCAAGTGCCATGCAAGTGACCTTAACTCATCTCCTTGTCCTGATCACCATCTCCGAATACTAACGGACAGATTTAGATTTCCATTGGGTGAACCCTCACGTCACTGAACAGGTCGAATGCTTCTTTCCGAGGAGGGGTTATGGGTGAAACGGACAAAGAGTCGATCTATCATGGGTGTGTGGAAAGGCAAGATGGTGGTACAATCAAAAAGAAGAAGAAGAAACGAAGATGCCAGGGAGAGAGTGGCGCAGGCAACCGACAGATCAAATGGTGCAAGTGCAACCCCAGCTTTATTTGGGAAGAGACATGGAAAATTGGCACTTATTAGAGAGTGATATCCCCTTCTCAAAAGGCAAAGGCAGCATAACATGCATGTGTGTACCAACATGCATGTATATACAAGAACTTGTTCGTTACACTATCAAATGGAAGAGCAGCTAAAATAACAGCTCCTTGCGATCCTCCCATGTGCACAGCTGGCTAATCTACGAGCCTAATGTGGCGCGAGGACCGTCGGATTCGGCGATATTTTAACATGACAGCACGCTAATCACACCCTTTTTTTTTATCCGATACGCTAGCTTGAGAAGAATCTCAGGAAAAGAGCAGTAGGCGAAGCTGGAGGAGGAATCTGATCTCTGACGAGAGGTGAATTTTGGCGCGCACACACACTAGCTAATAATTAACTAAGCTGGTTGAGTGCGTACCTTAATCGACCGACCGACGCTCCTAAAGCGTCGGTCGCGACCACTAAATTATGGTGCCATGATCGATGATTATGAGTCCGGGCATATATGCCCAGAAGCAAAAGCAAAGGCGGGCAGACGCTGATGATGGCCGGCAAAGCAGCTCGATCCGTCGATCGGCGGCATGATCGCTGGCTAAAGCCGGCGATTATATTCTTGCTTCATGCCTTGATCTTCCTGTATGTACTTTCGGACTTTCCCCTGTCCACAATGATACTATTTGTGGGTGGCAGTCCGGTCCTGACAGCAGCACGTTTGCGCGCTGCCGATCGAGATCTCGTGAAAGGGGTCACCGCGACGTGCGTGAATGCAGATTGCTGGTCGGTCAGTTATTAGTTAATCCATGCGCCTTGATCGGGTCACGAAGTTGACCCGGGGAAAGTGCAGACCGTGCGTGCACGCACGCAGACGCAGCTTTACTTTGATCATCATAAAGAAAAGAAGACACAAGGTGAAGCGGACCAGAGTACATTCATCTTTGTGTGAGGAGTTTTGCTTTGAAGATGATGGAAACACGCGGTGAACCAGAGCAGAGGACGTTTTAACCTGTGTCCATGCAGTGTAGAAACCCCATAATCATTCATCTCGCTTAAAAAAAAGTGTGAGGAGCGCTGTAACTGTCACCCTTTTCCCGTGATCCTACAGCTGGTTAGCTGTAGGAAGTACGAACAAGCTATAATGGGCAGTCAGAGTACGGGGGTCCGGCCGGCCGGTAGCAGGGCGGTACGGTGGCGCGATCGAGCTGGAGGAAGAGCGTTGCGGCGGCCAATTTATACCGGCGGCGAGTAAAAGTGGCATCATGGAACTGCGATGAAGCTGGCTAGATGTGTGTCCGTATGGTCCGTCCAGCTTCACTTTTGTTTTGTCCTTCCCTCATTTGCAAGCTGACACCACCCCCTGCAGCAGCTCCACGCCTCCATCTCCTTGGCCGCTTCAGGCGCGCACGCACGCCGGTCTATAGCAAGCCACCAACACTACACAACAATGCACATACTCCCTCCGTAAACTAATATAAAAGCGTTTAGATCATTATTTTAGTTATCTAAACGCTTTTATATTAGTTTACAAAGTAAATACATGTTACCGTTGATCGATCGATAATAAGAAAAGAAGGTCCGGTGTAGTAGTATTTATTTACTAGTAGTAGTATTTAGCTGGGGCCGGACATGCACTCGGCCGGGCCAAGGAGGTCAGCTCCAGCTCGCTCGCTCGCACGCACGCGGACGTGGGTGGGTGCCGCGTCGCCGGCGTGCGGGGGCCCCACCTGCCCTGCCCTGCCTCCGGAGTCCGGCCCGTAGGTTGCACGGTCGCTGTCCGATCACGTCGCCGCGCCGACGTGGGCGCATGGCGCGCCGCCGCGTGGCCGCGCTGTCGGTGCGGGCCTCTCGGCTTCGCTGGCAGTGACGGGCGGCTGTGCTGGTCTCGCTTGGCCGGCTTCGGCTTCGCGTGTGGTGACCGATGGATGACACACCGGGCCAGCCTCCCTTCTCCCACCGGCTTCTTCTTTTTCGTGCGCGTGGGCAAACCTGGGAATAGTTTGTGATCCAGATTAAATCCAGCCCAATCCATACAAGTATAAGCCCAACAATCAGACCAGACCAGACCAAACTGCAAATACTATAATCCAAACCAATCCAAACTGTACGTATTTTCCATTCCCCACATACAGTTTCAATCTGAAGTTTCAAACCAAGGGCGTGTCCAATTACTATGGGAAGAGAGGCGTTGGAAGGGTGATTAGCTGCTGCTGCATGTTACTCACCACCACAACGTACGTACATAGAACAAGCTATAATGCTAGATACTATATATATATATGTGACTAGCTGCACCCGTCCATCACGGTATAAACTAGCTCGGCCACCGCGTGCGCCACACATAGCCTGCAGTCCGCCACCGCCACCGAGCTGCGCCATGTCCATCGCCAGCCCCTTGTTCGCACCGTCGCCGGAGTCGACGGACATGAGCTTCATTGCACTTGGTTGAACGCGGCCAGATACATCAGTCCATGCCGGTGGCGTTCTGGGTGTTGAGAAGGTTGAGCATGTAGCCCGTGTCCGCACCGCCACGGCCAACCAGAGCATGCAGTCCTACCGCGGGACGTCGCCGCAGCACTGCGCAAGGCTCCATGTCGCCAAGGAGGAGCGGCCGGCGGTGGCCGTGGCGTAGCAGGCAGAGGCGTGCGGGACGAGGCCGCGAGAACCTGGTCGATGTTGGTATGTATCTCTACTGGAGCATGGATGTGCCATGGCGAGCAGGAGCATCATCATTGGCACCAGTAGTGGAGACGACAAGGAAGACGTTGCCAATGGGAGATTGCTTTTCCCGGCAAAAAAAAGGGTGATTGCTTTGATCGGGACCCTAACCTGGTCCTTGATTTAGTTTTCGGTCCATGGGTTAGAATGGTTTGAGACTGTTTGGTCTGTGACCAGACCGAACCAGACCAAACCGATAATAGGAAAAACCCAAACCAAACCAGCTTGCATTAGGAGCTCAGCCCATTTAATCCAAACTGTTAGACTATGTATAGTTTCTGTACCTATGTACGTATTGTAACAGAACCATTATATATAATGAGATAAGCCACCCTAGAGGGTGGTGCTGGTTCCCAAAACTTATTGTCCGGCGGCGTGGAGAAGACGGAGCCGATGCTCCTTGTCCCGCTCGATGCCGTCTCCGTTCCCGCTCCGATCGGGACAAGGAGCATCGGCTCCGTCTTCTCCACGCCGCCGGCGCCCTCGCTCGGGCGTGATCTCGTGGTCCACATCGCGGCGCCGCCGTCCGCTGCGGACTCCGCAGGCGTCGTCCCGCCGCTCCTGCCGCAAGCGGATCACACCGCCCCGCTGGCGGGGTTGGCGGCGTCCGCACCGGCCGTGAGCTTTGCGGCGCCCGCCCTGGCTGCGGTCCCGCCTCCTCCCGCCTCGGCTTCGGTGCCTCCGGCTGCCTCCATGGTGTTTGCACCCCAGGCAGCCTCCTCGATGGGATCGTCTTCGCCGCCGCCGTTTCAATTCGGTCATCTCATCACCATCAAGCTCTCCGCCGACAACTACATCTTCTGGCGTGCGCAGGTTCTCCCGCTCTTGGGGAGTCACTACCTGCTAGGCTACGTCGACGGATCGCTTCCCTGCCCACCCGCGCTGGTAGACAGCGTGCACGGTCCGGTCTACAATCCGGCCCATCGCGTCTGGACGGGGCAGGACCAGGCGAACCTCTCCTCCATCCAGGGGTCGCTCTCGCCGGCAGTTACCGGCCTTGTTGTCTTCGCGAAGACGTCTCATGAGGCCTGGACCATCCTTGAGCGCACCTTTGCAGCGCAGTCCCAGGCTCGTGTCTCTGCACTCCGTCGTCAGCTTGGAGAGTGTCAGAAGCTTGACTCCACTGCCACTGAGTTCTACAACAAGGTCAAGGGCCTCGCCGACACATTGGCCTCCATTGGACAGCCCCTAACCGACTCCGAGTTCAACTCGTTTATTGTCAATGGTCTTGATGAGGAGTATGATGCCTTAGTCGAGATCATCAACGAGCGGGGCAACTCGACACCCATGCTGGCACACGAGGTTTTCTCTCGGCTCCTTCTCACTGAGCAACGGGTCGAGACTCGCCGCACTAGGGGCACCGGCTCCCTCTCGGCCAACGCCGCCACCAAGGGTGGCCGCTCTTCTTCATCACCCCGGTCTCCCTTGGGGCTGCCACCGTCGCCCGCCTCGGCCCCCCCACCTACTGCGACCTTACCGGGGGCTGGTGGTCCACGTGTGTGCCAGCTTTGTGGCCGCGATGGGCACTGGGCCTCCAAGTGTCATAAGCGCTTCCAGCAAAGCTTCCTTGGTCTTGGCAATGACGGCAAAGATACACGCAGAAGAAGTACTCCTTGGAGTTGTTACAAAGAGCGGGCATGCTGAAGTGCAAACCGACCACCACACCCATGTCGTCTACTGACAAGATAACAGATGTTGATGGTGAGCTTTTGTCTCCTGCGGATGCCACAGAGTACAGGAGCATTGTTGGTGGACTTCAGTACTTGACGATCACGAGACCAGATATCTCTTATGCTGTTAACAGGGTTTGTCAGTATCTTCAGGCTCCCAGAGATACTCATTGGGCTGCTGTTAAACGCATTCTTCGTTATGTTCAGTTCACCCTGACATTTGGTATGCATATTCGGCCGACTTCCTCTCGGGTCCTTTCGGCCTTCTCTGATGCAGATTGGGCTGGTAGCCCAGATGACAGGCGATCCACGGGGGGTTATGCAGTATTCTTTGGCCCTAATTTGATCGCCTGGAGTGCTCGGAAACAGGCTACTGTGTCACGTAGCAGTACTGAAGCTGAGTACAAGGCTGTGGCTAATGCTACTGCAGAGATTATTTGGGTGCAGTCTTTGCTTCAGGAGTTGGGTTTGTCTCAACCACAGCCTCCTATTCTTTGGTGTGATAACATCGGTGCTACATACCTTTCTGCAAATCCAGTATTTCATGCCCGAACGAAACACATTGAAGTTGACTATCACTTTGTACGGGAACGTGTATCACAGAAGCAACTCCAGATCAAGTTTATCTCATCTAAAGATCAACTTGCAGACATCTTCACTAAGCCTTTACCACTGCCACAGTTTGAGGCTGGTAGGCGCAATCTTACCCTTCTCAGTTCTTTAGAAAGTGGCTAAGATTGAGGGAGGGTGTTAGACTATGTATAGCTTCTGTACCTATGTACGTATTGTAACAGAACCATTATATATAATGAGATAAGCCACCCCTAGAGGGTGGTGCTGGTTCCCAAAACTTATTGTCTTACACAAACCAAAAGAGACCAATAGGAAAAACCGATTTGAAATTGTGGTTTGTGTCCAAACTGTTCCCAGGTTTACGCGTGGGGAAGAAAAGCTAAGTCAAAAGCGATCGCATGAAGATGAACGTACGGCCGCCCCTGCTGACGGTCAATGTAAAACAGTGAGACGAAACGAAACGAAGACCGCGTGTCCGTACGATCGGACCCTTGTGCGCTCGCGGGCCGGTGCACACGGCCATGAGGAGCTACTACAGCAGCTGCAGCACGCGGCCATTCCCTTTGTCGACCCGCAGCTTCGCCTCATTGGGGGCTGTTGCCAGATACGCTCCAGGTATCAGTACGGCAGTATAAAGGCAAAAGCGTACAGGCACTCCCAGTCCAAGGGGCAGTAGAGTAGGTGTCGCCGCTGGCTGATACACGTACGTCGGCGCATGCATGCGCGATTCATTCTACTAGCGATTATTATTACCCAGGTCGGCAACGCTTGGGTCGGCGTACGTACTACACGTCGGCGTTGTGTTGGTTGCCGTCGGCTGCGGCCGCACCGCCGGATGTTTTACTTGCCCCGTCTCTTACTCCAGAATCCACCCACATGCGCACGACGGTTGCTTGGAGGCTCCTCTCCTCTCGGCCTGCTCCAGTATAAATATTCCGCTGCCGCCCTGTCCCTGAGCTGTATACTCTCCTCCTCCTCCTCCTCCTCCTCTGCGCTGTGTTTTCTTTCCCCACCTCTCCTCCTCCTACCTCCTACCCTCCCACCTACCTCTCCCCCTCCCCTGATCCCTCCTCCTTCATTCCCCAATTGAGTCGACGCCAGGGGAGGCACCTGCTCCGCACCCGCGATCGTGTCTCCTCGTCTGGTCTTGCCCCGATCCAGCAAATTCCCCTCTTTCTTGCTCTTGCCGCGGCGGAGCAGCCCCCGTCGGCGACAGGAGGAGAGATTTTCGGAGCTGAGACTCGGAGCTTCCGTCTCCTTCCTCGTGCTTGGATTGTTCTTGCTTCTTGCCGAGGGTAGCGCAGGCTGCTAGGGTTGCTCGCTTGATTCTTTGCTTGTGCGGTACATAGAGTACGTATCATGAGAAGATGATGCGCGCCAAGGGCAAAGCTACATTCTTGGACGCCATGAAGGAGACCACCTCCCCCGTCTCCCCCGCCGCCGCGGCCAAGGAGGCGCTCAAGGAGGACGAGTGGGAGGTGCGGCCCGGCGGGATGCTGGTGCAGAAGCGCGACCCGGGCTCCGACGCGCCCGCGGGCGCCCCCGTGCCCACCATCCGCCTCAAGGTCAAGTTCAACGCCGTCTCCCACGAGATCTACATCAGCTCCCAGGCCTCCTTCGGTAATGCACGCAAACCAATCAATCAATCAACCAATTGCTTTGCTTCGCCTTGCTCGCCGGATTTTTGGTTTGGCTCCTCTCGAGCTCGAGCTGGCTGCTGACTGAGCGTGAATGGTGGTGGGTGCAGGCGACGTGAAGAAGATGATGTCGGAGAAGACCGGCCTGCACCACGAGGACCAGAAGGTGCTCTACAAGGGCAAGGAGATGGACTCCAAGGCCTTCCTCGACATGTCCGGCGTCAAGGACCGCTCCAAGCTGGCGCTCCTCGAGGACCCCGACGCGCAGGCCAAGCGCCTCATCGAGCAGCGCCGCGCCGACAAGGCGCACCGCGCCTCCAAGTCCGTCTCCCGCATCAGCCTCGACGTCGACAAGCTCGCCACCAAGGTACCGACCACTCTGCTCGTGCTCGCGCCCTTCCCTTGTTTTTTGTTTCGCCGCCGTCGTCGATCGAGTTGGGTGCTGATCGAATTTGGGTGGCGCTCTGCAGGTGTCGGCGCTGGAGGCCATCGTGCGCAAGGGCGGGAAGGTGGTGGAGGCCGACGTGGTCGCCCTCACCGAGGCGCTCATGACGGAGCTGGTCAAGCTGGACGCCATCGCCGCCGACGGCGAGGTCAAGGCGCAGCGGCGATTGCAGGTCAGCACGTACGCTCGGCCGAATTAAGCTCCCCGCCGATTCCGTTGACGAGCACATTAATTAGCCGCGGGGCGGGCGAGCTGAACGGAACTGAATCTCTGGTGGTGCAGGAGAAGCGGGTGCAGAAGTACGTGGAGACGCTGGACGTCATCCGCGCCAAGAACGCGGCGGCGCCCAAGGCCAACGGCACCGGCAATGGCCAAGCCAAGGGCGACCGGTCGCTGCACCTGCCGCCGCGGCCGCCGCCCGTGTCGCAGCGGCGGCAGTTCAAGCAGCAGCCCGCGCCGGCGACCGGCAAGGCGGCGGCGGCGCCGCCCACGGCGAGCTGGGAGACGTTCGACCTGCTGTCGTCAATGCCGTCGACGTCCTCGGCCACGGCGACCACCACCATGGCGGCCGCGACGACCACGACGAAGCCGGCCAGCAACAACAACAGCACCTCGCCGATCCCGCGGTTCGACTGGGAG
This sequence comes from Triticum aestivum, assembly GCF_018294505.1. Classification (NCBI taxonomy): domain Eukaryota; kingdom Viridiplantae; phylum Streptophyta; class Magnoliopsida; order Poales; family Poaceae; genus Triticum; species Triticum aestivum. The sequence continues at coordinate 524,720,201 of NC_057806.1, read as the reverse complement.
CTCTTCTAGCGGCGACGCGCGTACCGCCCGTGACGGCGGCATGGTACATGCCTCTGCCTAGTTTGATTCCTTTCTCGTGCGTCCATCCATCAATCGACCTCTCTGCCCTGCTCTGCTCGATCCGATCCGACCAATCTAGTGCCGATTGTTTGCTCCGGTCTGTTTATTCTTTCCTTTTTCTCGATGGTTTCTTCTTCCACCTCCATTTTTCTTTTACATTTGTTCCGAGTGTATGTATGTATGTATGTACATCAAACAACACAAGATGAACAGGCCCTGGCCGGTGAAGTGGCGAGCGTGTTCGTCCATTCCGTCCCGTCCGTGCAGAGAATAAGCGCCGGTGGTGGTCTTAATGTGAAGGATTTTTCATGGCACAACCAACATATATGGAAATAGCATGTATATGTGATTCATACCTACATACTACATCAATCGATTCCTCTATGATTGGATTGCTTGGTTGATGACTTGATTCCCCCATTGCCATCGCAAGTGGTGATCGTACCGCTGGGTGATCATCGGGGTGTGAGATTTGGTGCTCTGGATTCCCAATGCACCATGGATTGATTGATTGACTGGGGTTGCTGACGTGCTTGTGTCGTGTGGGGCGCGGGGCACGAATTACTGTTGGCCATGAGAGCGCGCGCACGGACACGGAGCACGGGGCCGGGCCGGGGGCCATCGACGGTGTGGTGGTTCGTGCACGTCGTGCCCGGACGCGCTCGCCTGCCGCTGTACTCTCTTGTGTGGCTCTAGTGGCAGATGATGGTTGCGTTTGGCCGGTCTGATTAGTGGAAGGTTCCATTAGTTTTGTCGGCGGCAACACGCCATGTTCCTGGGTGCTAACCTGAACTGGCCAGCTGCATTTGCTCGAGTCCGACCTACAGCTGCAGGGCTGTTCCAAATTTGTACTGCGGCTACTGCCCACGATGTCAGTCCAGCTCGCTTGATTAGCTGGGTTACGCCACGAGGACAAATGGTTTTGGCAGGGTGTGCTCACATTGCACCTACTAGCTACTTTTCTCTTCAGTTATTATGACAGCTCCAGCAGTAGATGTGGATCTGATCTGATCTGACAGCTCCAGCAGTTTTATACTGCTTCAGTTATTATGACAGCTCCAGAATAGTAGCGCTGCTGCATCGGGAGCTCCTCGTGTGGAGAGAGGGAGAGAGTTGTTTTGGCCGGGCAGCTACCTACGGATGGGGTATAGAATATCTGCACGAGCGAGGGAGGAATAGCAATAGGGAGGGAGAGAGATGCGTTGCTTGCTTCAGGCGAGGAACAAGGGAGGGTCCGAGTGTGGGTGGGCACGGAAAGAAAGGGGGAATGAGTTGGCAAATGGTGAGGTCCGAGTGGACTTTTCGGAAGGTTCGGGGCCCGTGCAGCGCATAGGTGCATAGGCCGGTGTTTCGGCTACTGCTGGTTCGAGGGGCAACAAATGAAATTCCGGCCGACTCACTCCGTTCGATGAGAGCTACAAAAGTGGTATTAGGCTGGTCATACTGGGGGTAACTTGTACTACTCCCTCCGTTCCTAAATACTTGTTTTTCTAGATATTTTAACAAATGACTACATACGGAGCAAAATGAGTGAATCTACACTCTAGAATATGTCTACATACATCCGTATGTAGTAGTCATTTGAAATGTCTAGAAAGACAAATATTTAGGAACGGAGGGAGTAGTTGACACTAGTCTAAGTTATCACCTTTGTAGTAACATAGTATTAGGCTGGTCATAGTGGGGAGTAATTTAGACTAGTGTCATATACATCACATTAGTCTAAGTTACTACCCCCATGGTGCAAAGTATCTTAGTAGTAGTGTCATAGTTTTTTTTTCATTTATTGTCATATAGACTCATTTTACCTCGGGAAGCGCTCTGTTACAGTAACATATTATGTTATTCCAAGCACCTCTCTCCTCATTAAATGCTTGCCACATAAGCAAAATTGTCTTGAAATGTGTTAAGTTACTACCTAAGTTATCCCCACTATGGCTAGCCTTAGTGTCATAGAAGACTTCATTTATTAACTTGTAGACTCATTTTGTCTTGAAAACCGCTATGTTACAGCAACATATTATGTTACCATTTCTCATTAACTAAATGTCACATAAGCAAAAAAAAATTGGAGTGCGCTATGTTACTAGCTAAGTTACTCCCACTATGACTAGCCTTATAGTCTGACTACATGGCATTTTTGTTTACGTGAAGGAGAGAGACACTGAAAAATGATGAGGTAAATAATGAGGATGAACTCTCATACATGAACCTAACTATATGTGCATTCCTAAACAAAAGTAAGAAATACAATGAAAGAGAAAATAAGAAGGTAAAAAAGAATAGTAGTCTAATAGCCAACCTTATTGTATGAGTGCGAACCAACCTGTGGTTGGATGGTTAGAGGGACTGTGGTATCCCCAGCCCACCAAGGTTTAAATCCTGGTGCTCGCATTTATTCCTGGATTTATTTCAGGATTTCCGGCGATGCGCATTCAGTGGGAGGAGACGTTCCCGTCGGCGATGAGGCGCCTACGGTGACTTCGTAAATCTCAAGATGATATGCCGACTCAGTCTTTCGGAGGTGCTCATAGGGATAGGGTGTGCGTGTGTGCGTTCATAGGGGTGAGTGTATGCGCGTGTATATGAGCGCTTGTGTTTGTACTCATGTTCAAGAAAACCCTTACTGTATGAGTGACTACACACAATGACTCTAGCTGACATGGCAGCAACTGACTATACTATTAACCATGCTCTGAAAAGTGTACATATAGAAATTTTAGGACAAATGTAAAAAGTGCATCGAAAAGGTGCAAACCATCATCTCTCTCATCTTTCATAACCCAACCTCCAATGAGCTAATTGTTCGGAAACGTAGCATGCAATTTCAAAAAAATTCTACGCTCACGCAAGATCTATCTAGAAGATGCATAGCAACGAGAGGGGGAGAATGTGTCCACGTACCCTCATAGACCGAAAGCGGAAGCGTTTGACAACGTGGTTGATGTAGTCGAACTTGTTCTAGATCCAACCGATCAAGCACCGAACGTACGACACCTCCGAGTTCTACACACTTTCAGCTCGATGACGTCCCTCGTCCTCTTGATCTAGCAGAGGTGTCGAGGAAGAAGATGAGTTCCGTCAGCACGACGGTGTGGTGAGGATGATGGTGAAGTAATCTGCAGAGGGCTTCGCCTAAGCACTACGAAGATATGACCACAGGCGTAAACTGCGGAGGGGGCGCCGCACACGACTAGCAATTGTTGGTGTGTGTCCTAGGCGCCCCTCCCCACGTTTATATTTTCGGAGGGGAAAGGAAGGAGGAGGGAGGAGGGAAGGAAGGGGGAGGTCGAATCCCTCCCCTTCCTTCTCTCTTCTCCTCTTTCCTCTCTCCTATGGTTCGGCCCATATGGGGGGTGGGGGGAGGGGGCAGCAGCCCCTGCCGGCTGCTGTGTTTCCCCTTTTGGCCCATTAGGCCCATATCTTTTAACGGGGGTGCCCGAAACCCCTTCTGGTGACCCGATATGTACCCGGTACCCTCCGGAACACTTTCGGTGTCCGAATATTATCGTCCTATATATCAATCTTTATCTCTCGACCATTTCGAGACTCCTCGTCATGTCCGTGATCTCATCCGGGACTCCAAACAACATTCGGTCACCAAATCACATAACTCATATAATACTAAATCATCATCGAACGTTAAGCGTGCGGACCCTACGAGTTCGAAACTATGTAGACATGACCGAGACACCTTTCCGGTCAATAACCAATAGCTGAACCTGGATGCTCATATTGGCTCCTACATATTCTACGAAGATCATTATCGGTCGAACTGTTATGACAACATACGTTATTCCCTTTGTCATCGGTATGTTACTTGCCCGAGATTCGATCGTCGGTATCTTCATACCTAGTTCAATCTCGTTACCGGAAAGTCTTTTTACTTGTTCCGTAATACATCATCCTGTAACTAACTCATTAGTCACTTTGCTTGCAAGGCTTCTTTTGATGTGCATTACCGAGAGGGCCCAAAGATACCTCTCCGATATCTATACCAACCCAACAAACACCTTCAGAGATACCTATAGAGCATATTTATAATCACCCAGTTACGTTGTGACGTTTGATAGCACACAAGGTATTCCTCCAGTATCCGGGAGTTGCATAATCTCATAGTCGAAGGAGTATGTATTTGACATGAAGAAAGCAATATCAATAAAACTAAATGGTCAATATGCTAAGCTAACGGATGGGTCTTGTCCATCACATCATTCTCTTAATGATGTGATCCCGTTCATCAAATGACAACACATGTCTATGGTTAGGAAACTTAACCATCTTTGATTAACGAGCTAGCCTAGTAGAGGCTTACTAGGGACACAGTGTTTTGTCACCTCATAAATGAGAAACATATCCTTAGTCCTTTTCAGGTATTTCAGGATGTTCTTGACTGCTGTCCAGTGATCCACTCCTGGATTACTTTGGTACCTCCCTGCTAAACTAATAGCAAGTCACACATCAGGTCTGGTACACAACATTGCATACATGATAGAACCTATGGCTGAAGCATAGGGAATGACTTTCATTTTCTCTCTATCTTCTAAAGTGGTCGGGCATTGAGTCTGACTCAACTTCACACCTTGTAACACATGCAAGAACCCTTTCTTTGCTTGATCCATTTTGAACTTCTTCAAAACTTTATCAAGGTATGTGCTTTGTAAAAGTCCAATTAAGGGTCTTGACCTATCTCTATAGATCTTGATGCCTAATATATAAGCAGCTTCACTGAGGTCTTTCATTGAAAAATTCTTATTCAAGTATCCTTTTATGCTATTCAGAAATTCAGTATTATTTCCGATCAGCAATATGTCATCCACATATAATATCAGAAATGCTACAGAGCTCCCACTCACTTTCTTGTAAATACAAGCTTCTCCAAAAGTCTGTATAAAACCATATGCTTTGATCACACTATCAAAGCGTATATTCCAACTCCGAGAGGCTTGCACCAGTCCATAAATGGATCGCTGGAGCTTGCACACTTTGTTAGCACCTTTTGGATCGACAAAACCTTCTGATTGCATCATATACAACTCTTCTTTGAGATATCCATTAAGGAATGCAACTTTGACATCCATTTACCAAATTTCATAATCATAAAATGCGGCAATTGCTAACATGATTCAGACGGACTTAAGCATCGCTACGGGTGAGAAGGTCTCATCATAGTCAACTCCTTGAACTTGTCGAAAACCTTTTGCAACAAGTCGAGCTTTATAGACACTAACATTACCGTCAACGTCACTCTTCTTCTTGAAGATCCATTTATTCTCTATGGCCTGCCGATCATCGGGCAAGTCAACCAAAGTCCACACTTTGTTCTCATACATGGATCCCATCTCAGATTTCATAGCCTCAAGCCATTTTGTGGAATCTGGGCTCATCATCGCTTCCTCATAGTTTGTAGGTTCGTCATGGTCAAGTAACATGACCTCTAGAACAGGATTACCATACCACTCTGGTGCGGATCTTACTCTGGTTGACCTACGAGGTTCGGTAGTAACTTGATCAGAAGTTTCATGATCATCATCATTAGCTTCCTCACTTACTGGTGTAGAAATCACTGGAACTGATTTCTGTGATGAACTACTTTCCAATAAGGGAGTAGGTATAATTACCTCGTCAAGTTCTACTTTCCTCCCACTCACTTCTTTCGAGAGAAACTCCTTCTATAGAAAGGATCCATTCTTAGCAACGAATATCTTGCCTTCGGATCTGTGATAGAAGGTGTACCCAACAGTCTCCTTTTGGTATCCTATGAAGACACATTTCTCCGATTTGGGTTCGAGCTTATCAGGTTGAAGCTTTTTCACATAAGCATCACAACCCCAAACTTTAAGAAATGACAACTTGGTTTTTTTACCAAACCACATGTGTCGTCTTTAAAGTGAATGCACCCGTCTTTAAAGCATAACCCCAAAAAGATAGTGATAAATCAGTAAGAGACATCATAGATCGCACCATAACTAATAAGCGGTTACAACGTTCGGACACACCATTACGCTGTGGTGTTCCAGGTGGCGTGAGTTGCGAAACTATTCCGCATTGTTTCAAATGAAGACCAAACTCGTAACTCAAATATTCTCCTCCACGATCAGATTGTAGAAACTTAATTTTCTTGTTACGATGATTTTCCACTTCACTCTGAAATTCTTTGAAGTTTTCAAATGTTTCAGACTTATGTTTCATCAAGTAGATATACCCATATCTACTTAAATCATCTGTGAAGGTAAGAAAATTATGATACCTATCGCGAGCATCAACACTCATCGGACCGCATACATCAGTATGTATTATTTGCAACAAGTCTGTCGCTCGCTTAATTGTTCCGGAGAACGGAGTCTTAGCCATCTTGCCCATGAGGCATGGTTCACAAGCATCAAGTGATTCATAATCAAGTGATTCCAAAAGTCCATCAACATGGAGTTTTTTCATGCGCTTTACACCAATATGACCTAAATGGCAGTGGCACAAATAAGTTGCACTATCATTATTAAACTTATATCTTTTGGCTTCAATACTATGAACATGTGTATCAATACTATCAAGATTTAGTAAAAATAGACCACTCATCAAGGGTGCATGACCATAAAAGAAATTACTCATATAAATAGAACAACCATTATTCTCTGATTTAAATGAATAACCGTCTCGCATCAAACAAGATCCAGATATAATGTTCATGCTCAACGCTAGCACCAAATAACAATTATTTAGGTCTAAAACTAATCCCGGAGTTAGATGTAGAGGAAGCGTGCCGACGGCGATCACATCGACTTTGGAACCATTTCCCACGCGCATCGTCACCTCGTCCTTAGCCAATCTTTGCTTAATCCGTAGCCCCTATTTCGACTTGCAAATATTGGCAACAGAACCAGTATCAAATACCCAGGCGCTACTGCGAGCATTAGTAAGGTACAGATCAATAACATGTATATCAAATATACCTTTCACTTTGCCATCCTTCTTCTTCGCCAAATACTTGGGGCAGTTCCGCTTCCAGTGACCAGTCCCTTTGCAGTAAAAGCACTCAGTCTCAGGCTTAGGTCCAGACTTGGGCTTCTTCACTTGAGCAGCAACTTGCTTTCCATTCTTCTTGAAGTTCCCCTTCTTCCCTTAACCCTTTTTCTTGAAACTGGTGGTCTTGTTGACCATCAACACTTGATGCTCTTTCTTGATTTCTGCCTCTGTAGCCTTTAGCATGGCGAAGAGCTCGGGAATCGTCTTATCCATCCCTTGCATATTATAGTTCATCACAAAGCTCTTGTAGCTTGGTGACAGTGATTGAAGAGCTCTGTCAATGACACTATCATCCGGAAGATTAACTCCCAGTTGAGTCAAGTGGTTGTGGTACCCAGACATTCTGAGTATACGTTCACTGACAGAACTATTCTCCTCCATTTTGCAGCTATATAACTTATTGGAGACTTCATATCTCTCAGTCCGGGCATTTGCTTGAAATATTGACTTCAACTCCTGGAACACTCATATCCTCCATGATGTTCAAAACGTCGTTGAAGTCCCGGTTCTAAGCCGTAAAGCATGGCACACTGAACTATCGAGTACTCATCAGCTTCGCTCTGCCAGACGTTCATAACATCTGGTGTTGCTCCTGCAGCAGGTTTGTCACCTAGCGGTGCTTCCAGGACGTAATTCTTCTGTGCAGCAATGAGGATAATCCTCAAGTTACAGACCCAGTCCGTGTAATTTCTACCATCATCTTTCAACTTAGCTTTCTCTGGGAACGCATTAAAATTCAACGGAACAACAACACGGGCCATCTATCTACAACAACATAGACATGCAAACAACCCTCTAATCATCTAAGTGATCATGTGATCCATATGAACTAAACCATGTCTGATCATCACGTGAGATGGGGTAGTTTTCAATGGTGAACATCACTATGTTGACCATATCTACTATATGATTCACGCTCGACCTTTCGGTCTCAGTGTTTCGAGGCCATATCTGCATATGCTAGGCTCGTCAAGTTTAAATCGAGTACTCCGCGTGTGCAAAACTGGCTTGCACCCGTTGTATGTGAACGTAGAGCTTATCACACTCGATCATCACGTGCTCGACACGACGACCTGTAGCAACGGTGCATGCTCAGGGAGAACACTTGTACCTTGAAATTTAATGAGAGATCGTCTTATAATGTTACCGCCGAACTAAGCAAAATAAAATGCATAAAGGATAAACATCACATGCAATCAATATAAGTGATATGATATGGCTATCATCATCTTGTGCCTTTGATCTCCATCTCCAAAGCACCGTCATGATCACCATCGTCACCGGCTTGACACCTTGATCTCCATCGAAGCATCGTTGTCGTCTCACCAACTATTGCTTCTACCACTATCGCTACCGCTTAGGGATAAAGTAAAGCAATTACATGGCGATTGCATTTCATACAATAAAGCGACAACCATATGGCTCCTGCCAGTTGCCGATAACTCTGTTACAAAACATGATCATCTCATACAATAAAATTTAGCATCATGTCTTTACCATATCACATCACAACATGCCCTGCAAAAACAAGTTAGACGCCCTCTACTTTGTTGTTGCAAGTTTTACGTGGCTGCTATGAGCTGAGCAAGAACCATTCTTACCTACGCCTCAAAACCACAACGTGGTATAGTGATTTCTTTTTGATCTTCAGAAATAACTCTGTTCATTGAATCTGATTCAACTAAAGTTGGAGAAACCGACACCCACTAGCCACCTGTGTGCGAAGCACGTCGGTGGAACCAGTCTCGCATAAGCGTACGTGTAATGTCGGTCTGAGCCGCTTCATCCAACAATACCGCTAAATCAAGAATCAACTAGTGACGGCAAGCAATATGTATATGCCCATGCCCACACCTCCTTTGTGTTCTACTCGTGTATATAACATCTACACATAGACTTGGCTTGGATGCCACTGTTGGGGAACACAGTAACTTTAAAAAAAATTCCTACGCACACGCAAGATCCATCTAGGTGATGCATAGCAACGAGAGGGGAGAGTGTTGTCCACGTACCCTCGTAGACCGTAAGAGGAAGCGTTATGACAACATGGTTGATGTAGTCGTACGTTTTGATGAGCCGACCGATCCTAGCACGAAAGGTACGACACCTCCATGATCTGCATACGCTCAGCTCGGTGACGTCCCAAAAACTCTAGATCCAGCTGATTGTTGAGGGAGAGCTTCGTCAGCACGACGGCATGATGACGGTAATGATGAAGTTACCGACGCAGGGCGTCGCCTAAGCACTACAACGATATGACCGAGGTGGAAATCTATGGAGGGGGCACCGCCCACGGCTAAACAATCAACTTGTGTGTCTATGGGGTACTTCCCCTCCCCCGTATATAAAGGAGTGGAGGAGGGGAGGGCCGGCCCTCTATGGCGCGCCCAAGGGGGGGAGTCCTACTCCCAGTGGGAGTAGGATTCCCCCTTTCCCTTGTTGGAGTAGGAGAGAAGGAAGGGGGAGAGAGAGGGAAGGAAGGGGGTCCGGCCCCCACCCAATTAAAATTGGGCTAGGGGGCACCCTCCACCTTGGACTTCCCCTCCTCTCTTCCACTGAGGCCCAATAAGGTCCATATACTCCCCAGGGGGTTCCGGTAACCCCCCGGTACTCCGGTAAATGCCCGAACGCACCCGGAACCATTCCGATGTCCAAACATAGCCTTCCAATATATCGATCTTTATGTCTCGCCCATTCTGAGACTCCTCGTCATGTACATGATCATATCTGGGACTCCGAACTACCTTCGGTTCATCAAAACACATTAACTCATAATATTGATCGTCACCGAACGTTAAGCGTGCGGACCCTACGGGTTCGAGAACTATGTAGACATGACCAAGACTCATCTCCGGTCAATAGCCAATAGCGGAACCTGGATGCTCATATTGGTTCCTACATATTCTACGAAGATCTTTATCGGTCAAACCGCATAACAACATACGTTGTTCCCTTTGTCATTGGTATGTTACTTGCCTGAGATTCGATCGTCGGTATCTCAGTACCTAGTTCAATCTTGTTACCGGCAAGTCTCTTTACTCGTTCCGTAATGTAACATCCCGTAACTAACTCATTAGTCACATTGCTTGCAAGGCTTATAGTGATGTGCATTACCGAGAGGGCCCAGAGATACCTCTCCGATACATGGAGTGACAAATCCTAATCTCGATCTATGCCAACTCAACAAACATCATCGGAGACACCTGTAGAGCATCTTTATAGTCACCCAGTTACGTTGTGACGTTTGATAGCACACTAAGTGCTCCTCCAGTATTCGGGAGTTGCATAATCTCATAGTCATAGGAACATGTATAACTTATGGAGAAAGCAATAGCAGTAAACTAAACGATCAAAATGCTAAGCTAACGGATGGGTCAAGTCAATCACATCATTCTCTAATGATGTGATCATGTTCATCAAATGACAACTCTTTGTCCATGGCTAGGAAACTTAACCATCTTTGATTAACGAGCTAGTCAGTTAGAGGCATACTAGTGACACTCCGTTTGTCTATGTATTCAAACATGTACTAAGTTTCCGGTTAATACAATTCTAGCATGAATAATGAATATTTATCATGATATAAGGAAATATAAATAACAACTTTATTATTGCCTCTAGGGCATATTTCCTTCATGGACATCTCTCCCCGTCAGTACCATGCGTGTCTGCAGCTACCGAGATCGTGGCAAGTGGAGGAGGCAGTGACTTCAATTGGATGGTGCTGCTCGAGTACCATGCTTCGTGGTTTGGGGGTGAAAACCCTAGGTACTACCCTAGTTGGTTATACATAGCAATGGTGCTCTCTACGTTGTTACCTTGACGAAGTCATTGCTCGGAGTTTGCTCAAATTTGTCTCCTTAAGTCTCAAAAACATCATCCACACAAAACTCAACAAGAACTCGTGAGATAAGTTAGTAGAAATCAACTCAAAGCCTTATCATTCTCTACTGTAACAAATTACTAAAATTATAATTAAACATTGCACACTAAATGCCTCTTTATATTTAATACTCCTATCCTCAAATAGAATCATTAAAGAAGCAAACATAGTCAAAGTGGACTTTTTGTAAGGTTTGAGGCCCGTGCAGTGCACATGTGCATATGCTGGTGTTTCGTTTATTGGTTCAAGGGGCAAGAAATTCCGACCTACTCACTCCGTCCAGTGAGAGGTACAACAATGGGCTTATAGTCCGCCTACATGGCATTTTTATCTACGTGAAGGAGAGAGACATTGAAAAATGTTGAGGGTAAATGATGAGGATGAAGTCTCATGCATGAGCCTAACTATATGCATATTCCTAGACAAAAGTAATAAATATAATGAAAGAGAAAGAGAGAAGGTAAAAAAAGAATAGTAGTCTAATAGACAACCTTATTATACGAGTGAATACACATAATGACTTGAGATGACATGGCAGCTGCATATAGTCAGTAGGTGGCTATACTATTAACCATGCTTTGAAAAGTGTACATATAGAAATTTTAGGACAATTATGAAGTGGAGGAAAAAGTGCATTGAAAAGGTGCAAGCCATCATCTCTCTCATCTTTAATTACCCAACCCCCAATGATCCAAGTGCATGTAGAAAGTAAGGATACCATGTATAGAATGTTAGGGCCTACCCAATGCTCCACCATGTACATGTGCTAAGCATGCCACATAGGCAAAAAATAATGTGGCAAAGCAATTAAGGAGGAGAAAGAGCATTTTCGTGACCCCAAGAAGACTACCCATAGTGGGAGTATCAGGGCATCTCCAACAATTGTAAGATAGGTGTTGGTAAATTTGCCACCTAGGACTTAGTGATGATGTGGCATGTAATAAATGTGGAGAGAGAGAGAGCAAAGTTGTATGTAGATTAACCAACAACCTTTGCACAAGCTCCAAGGTGAAATAGAGAGCAATCACATTTATTTTCTCACCATCTATTGGATAACTTAGATACAACCTATTGGAGTAGTTGTATGATAGCTTGTTGGTTGATGACATGGACATTTTACCAACAAGACTGACATACAACCTATTGGAGATGCCCTCATAGAGAATAACATAGATGACACCTAAGCAAAAAAATGGTGTGTCAACTAATTAATGAGGAGAGAGACAAATTGAGTAATATAGCTAGTTATGCACACTATGAGCAACATCACACATATAAAGACAAGATGAGTCGATAACCTAATAAATGAAGTGTTGTATGACACAACGCATATGTTACTCCCCACTATAGAGGTAGTAACATGGACTAGTAACATATGCACGTTACAAGTATAAGTTACTCCCCACTATGGGTAGTGGAAGAACCAATGCCAAGCGCGTAGTTGAGTATGTGATGCAATTGTGAAAGACTAAATGATGGTTGAGTATGTGAACTTGCTAAATAAAAGCTCTTACATTGACTCTTTTTGACATTAATGACAAATTGCAATTGCATCAATGACTGAGATCATAGTTTGTTAGTTTTCTTGAAGTTTTTGGTTCATACTTTACCTTGTGAACGAATTATCACTTTAGCATGAGAAGTTATATGACAATATATTGCTATTCTAAAGATGATCATGATACCCTCATGTCCATATTTTGTTTTATCGACACCTCTTTCTCTAAACATGTGGTCATGATTATCGATTTCGGCTTTCGCTTGAGGACAAGCGAGGTCTAAGCTTGGTGGAGTTGATACGTCCATTTTGCATCATGTTTTTTATGTTGATATTTATAGCATTATGGACTATTATTACATTTTATGATACAATTCTCATGTCTTTTCTCCCTTGTTTTCCAAGATTCACATGTAGAGGGAGAATGCTGATAGCTGGAATTCTGGATCACAAAGGAGCAAATATGAGATCCCTATTCTGCACAACTCCAAATGTACTAAAACTTTACGGGGAATTATTTTGGAATATATAAAAAATATTGGGCGAAGAAATAACAGGAGGGGACCCACCAGGTGTCCACAAGCCTGGGGGCGGGCCCTACCCCACAGGGTGCGCCCCCTGAGCTTGTGGGCCCCCTCGCCAGCCTCCAATGCCCATATTAGGCTATATGAAGGGTTTTAACCTAGAAAAAATAAAGAGAAGACTTTTGGGATGAAGCGCCGCCGTCTCGAGGCGGAACCTGGGCAGAAGCAATCTAGGTCTCCAGCGGAGCGATTTCGCCGGGGAAGCTTCCCTCCGAGAGGGGGAAATCGAAGCCATCATCATCACCGACGATCCTCTCATCGTGGGAGGACCAGTCTTCATCAACATCTTCACCAACACCATCTCATCTCAAACCCTAGTTCATCTCTTGTATTCAATCTTTGCCTCAAAACGTCATGTTGGTACCTATGGGTCGCTAGTAGTGTTGATTACTCATTGTAGTTAATGCTAGTTGGTTTATATGGTGGAATATCATATGTTCAGATCCTGAATGATATTCAACACCCCTCTGATCATGAACATGAACATGCTTTGTGTGTAGTTACTTTTGTTCCCGAGGACATGTGAGAAGTCTTGTTATAAGTAATCATGTGAATTTGGTATTCGTTTGATATTTTGATGAGATGTATGTTGTCTTTTCTCTAGTGGTGTTATGTGAACATCGATTACATGACACTTCACCATGATTTGGGCCTAGGGAAGGCATTTGGAAGTAGCAAGTTGATACGTCCCCAACATATCTATAATTTTTTATTGTTCCATGCTATTATATTGTCTGTTTTGGATGTTTTATATGCATTAATATGCTATTTTATATGATTTTTGGGACTAACCTATTAACCTAGAGCCCAGTGCCAGTTCCTAATTTTTCCTTGTTTTAGAGTTTCACAGGAAAGGAATACCAAACGGAGTCCAAACGGAATGAAACTTTCGTGATGATTTTTCTTGGACCAGAAGACATTCAGAGGGTTTGGAGTGCACATGAGGAAAGCCACCATGGCGACCACAAGGACGGAGGGCGTGCCCAGGGGGTAGGGCGCGCCCCCACCCTTGTGGGCCCCTCGTTACTCCACCGACCTATTTCTTCCGCCTATATATTCTCAAATATCCCAAAACCAACCAGGGGAACCACGAAACCACTTTTCCACCACCTCAACCTTCTATACCCGTGAGATCCCATCTAGGGGCCTTTTCCGGCATCCTGCCAGAGGGGGATTCGATCACAGAGGGCTTCTACATCAAGATCATTGCCTCTCCGATGAAGCGTAAGTAGTTTACCACAAACCTACGGGTCCATAGCTAGTAGATGGATGGCTTCTTCTCTCTTTGATTCTCAATACCATGTTCTCATCGATGTTCTTGGAGATCTATTTGATGTAATATTTTTTTGCGGTGTGTTGGTCGAGATCCGATGAATTATGGATTTATGACCAGCTTATCTATGAATATTATTTGAATCTTCTCTGAATACTTATGTGCATGATTTGATATCTTTGCAAGTCTCTTCGAACTATTGATTTGGTTTGGCCAACTAGATTGGTTTTTCTTGCAATGGGAGAAGTGCTTAGCTTTTGGGTTCAATCTTGCGGTGCTCGATCCTAGTGATAGAAGGGGAACCGCACGTATTGTATTCTTGCCATCGAGGATAACAAGATGGGTTTTTCATCATACTGCTTGAGTTAATTCTGCTACATCATGTCATCTTACTTAATGCGTTACTCTGTTCTTATGAACTTAATACTCTAGATGCAGGCAGGAGTCGGTCGATGTGTGGAGTAATAGTAGTAGATGCAGAATCGTTTTGGTCTACTTGATACGGACGTGATGCCTATATTCATGATCATTGCCTTAGATATCGTCATAACTTTGCGCTTTTCTATCAATTGCTCGGCAGTAATTTGTTCACCCACCGTAATATTTTCTATCTCGAGAGAAACCTCTAGTCAAACCTATGGGCCCCAGGTCTATTTTCCATCATATAAGTTTCCAATCTACAATTTTAGTTTCCTATTTACTTTCTTTGCAATCTTTTACTTTCCGTTCCATAAACCAAAATTACCAAATATATTACTTTACCGTTTATCCATCTATATCAGATCTCATTTTGCAAATAACCGTGAAGGGATTAACAACCCCTTTGTCGTGTTGGGTGCAAGTTGGTGTTTGTTTGTGCAGGTATTCGGTGGCTTGTTGCGTTGTCTCCTACTGGATTGATACCTTGGTTCTCAAAAGCTGAGGAAAATACTTACTCTACTTTGCTGCATCACCCTGTCCTCTTCAAGGAAAAAACCAATGCAAGCTCAAGAGGTAGCACGAAGAATTTCTGGCGCCGTTGCCGGGGAGATCTACGCCAAGCCGAGAGATACCAAGTACCCATCATAAACTCTCATCCCTCGCATTACATTATTTGCCATTCGCCTCTCGTTTTCCTCTCCCCCACTTCTAAAACGGTTTTCAAAAAGATTTACCCTTTTTCTTCGCCCTTCTTCCGTTCGTCCTTCTGTTTAATCGTGTTGCCATGTGCCTTCAATTTTCTTGCATCTTCGCTTGCCAAAAATCAATTGGTATGGATCCTCATCCACCGGCTAATCTTTTTAAAATATCCAATTATGATGAACCAATTGCTAGTGAGTTGAGTGCACCAGATTATCTTTATGAGGTTTTGCTTGAAATTCGTGAATCTGAAAATTGTGATGAAGTGTTGAAAGAAGAAATTTATGAAGTGATTCATGATAGCTCCTTGAATGAAAAGCATGATTGCAATGATATTGTTATAAATTCTATTAATGCCAATTATGGTAATGATATGCAAAACCCTAAGCTTGGGGATGCTAGTTTTGCTATGTCCGCTACTTGTTGCAATAATCATGATTGGGTTGATATATCTTACAATCTTGAAAATTTATTTAAGCCCCATGATGAATATGAGATTGATAATAATGTTTGCAATAATACTGAAAGTGGGTTTGGAAGAGTGTCAACTTTAGATCCCCCATATTTGGATAATGTCCAATCTTATGAAGTTTTTGATAAAAGTGGGTTCTGAGAGGTCATGACTTTATTTTATGATAATCCCACTATTTCGTAAGAGTGTCAACTTTGCATGCATGTGAATCATGTTGAGAATATTTTATGCGATAGTTATATTGTTGAATTTGATTATGATCCTACATGTAATTATTATGAGAGAGGAAAATATGGTTGTAGAAATTTTCATGTTACTAAATTACCTCTCGTTATGTTGAGATTGCTATTGTTTCTTTCCTCTTCCTTGCATATGCTAGTTTTTGCTTGTTTTCATAATTTGTTTGCTTATATAATGCCTATGCATAGGAAGTATGTTAGACTTAGATGTGTTTGTCACGTGTTTTATGATGCTCTCTTTGTGCTTCAATTATTGTCTTTCGTGTGAGCATCATTGAAATCTCAATGCCTAGCTAGGGGCGTTAAACAATAGCGCTTGTTGGGAGGCAACCCAATTTTATTTTTGTTTTTGCTTTTTGGGTCCTGTTTTGCATTAAATAATTCATCTAGCCTCTGGTTAGATGTAGTTTTCTGTTTTAATTAGTGTTTTGTGCCAAGTAAGACCTTTGTGATAGCTTACGGTGATAGTTGATTTGATCCTGCTGAAAAACAGAAATTTTTGCGTCAAGGAGATTAGTTTTGATTTTTGACACAAGCGCGATAAAATACAGAAGTATTCGAAATCTCCAGATTGCTACAGACTGTTTTGGTTTTGGCAGATTCTGTTTTTCGCGTGTTGTTTGCTTATTTTGATGAATCTATGGCTAGTAACGGGGGGTATGAGCCATGCAAAAGTTGGAATACAGTAGATATTACACCAATATAAATAAATAATGAGTTCACAACAATACCAAAAGTGGTCATTTATTTTCTTATACTAACGGAGCTTACGAGATTTTCTTTTGAAGTTTTGTGTTGTGAAGTTTTCATGTTTCGGGTAAGGATTTGATGGACTATGGAATAGCGAGTGGCAAGAGCCTAAGCTTGGGGATGTGATGACCCACAAGTATAGGGGATCTACCGTAGTCCTTTCGATAAGTAAGAGTGTCGAATCCAACGAGGAGCAGAAGGAAATGTCAAGCGGTTTTCAGTAAGGTATTCTCTGCAAGCACTGAAATTGTCGGTAACAGATAGTTTTGTGATAAGGTAATTCGTAATGGGTAACAAGTAACAAAAGTAAACAAGGTGCAGCAAGGTGGCCCAATCCTTTTTGTAGCAAAGTACAAGCCTGGACAAACTCTTATATAAAGGAAAGCGCTCCCGAGGACACATGGGAATTATCGTCAAGCTAGTTTTCATCATGCTCATATGACTCGTGTTCGTTATTTTGATAATTTGATATGTGGGTGGACCGGTGCCTGGGTACTTCCCTTCCTTGGAGAAGCATCCCACTTATGATTAACCCCCCTCGCAAGCATCCACAACTACGAAAGAAGAACTAAGGTAAACCTAACCATAGCATGAAACATATGGATCCAAATCAACCCCTTACGAAGCAACGCATAAACTAGGGTTTAAGCTTCTGTTAATCTAGCAACCCATCATTTACTTATTACTTCCCAATGCCTTCCCCTAGGCCCAAACAATGGTGAAGTGTCATGTAGTCGACGTTCACATAACACCACTAGAGGAAAGACAATATACATCTTATCAAAATATCGAACGAATACCAAATTCACATGACTACTTATAGCAAGACTTCTCCCATGTCCTCAGGAACAAACGTAACTACTCACAAATCATATTCAAGTTCATAATCAGAGGGGTATTAATATGCATACACTACTGGGGAAAAGCCTATACACAGAATCTTACCAGCAACGCGCTTTAAAATAAGGCGCTGCTGCTAACTAGCAGTAGCGCGCGCACAAATCTCACTGCTGAAATAAATGTATCAGTAGCGCTCCCTCTCAAAGACGCGCTACTGCTAGAATTGCCATGACGCCGCCGCTAGGCTAGTTCTAGCAGCAGCGCGCTAATATGAAGAGCGCTACTGCTAGGGACCATAGCAATAGCGCATTTACACAATAACCGCTACTGCTAAGTTTACTAAAAAAAATAGTCCCACCTCGCTTCGTGAAGAGAGTTTGTACCACCTTAAATATGTTGCTTCTCAAACTTTCACAACCACTTGGTCTTCATTGAACTCTATGTGTAGAATTTGTGGCCGCAATATGAGTGTTCACCAGTTCCTAAACTGGTGAGGACTCATATTGACAAATCAGATTGTACACAAAAAATTATTGATGATCAATGTATTTTTGATGTCTATTTTTACATGCTGACACATAGCAGTAGCGCACTCTTTGTGAAAGGCGCTACTGCTAGGTCGTTTAGCAGTAGCGCCTTTTGCTGTAGCGCGCAACTGCTAAGACATTCCATCTCCCCACTCTCCGATCTATCCGATCCAAACACACTCACACTCACTCGATCTCCCCCTCAACCCCCATGCCGGTCCTCCCCTGTCGCCCCTCCTCTGATCTGTGCCGCCGCCACCTTCTCCTGCTCGCTGGACTCGGTACCGGCCTCCTCTTCCGTCCTCCCTCTAGTCGCCGCTGGCCGGCCCCTCCTCGCTCTGCCTTCCTCCTTCGTCCTCCCTCCACTCGTCACCGGGTGGCCCCTCCTTGCTCCGTCTTCCTCCTTTGTCCTACTCTCTTCTCCATCCTCGAGTCGCCCCTCCTTCTCCCTCCTCGAGTTGCCCCTCCTTCTCCCTCCTCCCTCCTCCCTCCTCCATCCACAACCCCTCCTCCCTGCTATGTTTTGATTTAGGAGGCTAGTTGATTTAGAACATTTTGGTTTAGTTGATTTAGTATGTAGTTGATTTAGAACATCTTGATTTAGTTGATTTAGTAGGCTAGTTGATTTAGTTGATTTAGAACATTTTGATTTAGTTGATTTAGTATGCTAGTGGATTTAGTAGGCTAGTTGATTTAGTTGATTTAGTATGCACCATTTTATTGTTATTTTTTCTGTACATGGATAGGTAGATGCTTTTGTTTTTTTGTAATAAGTTATTTTTTTTGCAAAATGTAGTGCCAATTTAGTTAAATTTGCCACTTGTTTTTTAATCAATTATCTTAGGCAATAGGGGCCAAATGAGATGAAATGTCTTGGTAGGTGGTACCCTTATTTGGTAGATATTTGTGAAAAGTTTTTTCGGCAATAGGTGCCACCGAAATGCTTTGTCCATAAAATTGCTTCTCGCGGAAGAACCAAAAATATCACGTGCTACTTTTTTCTTTCCTGTTAAGTGAATTGTTAATCCTTTGCTCATATTGCTTTAGGAAAATGGCGCCACCACCACCACCACTATGTCGACTGTGCAAGTCAAGGTGCGCCAGCAGCCTTGCAACTGGCAAGCTGTTCGGCATCTACTTCCAGCCGAGTTTTCGTCATGCGGCGGTAAGAAATTAGATGAAATGTAACAAATGCGTAGTACTGTGTCTTTTGATAGTGTAGAAATCTAGACTTAATAGAAATATATTTGCAAGAGTATGTGCGAGGCTATTTATTAATTGATATGTTTTTCTTATTCAGAAATTGCCAAAGAACCTATCTGTGAGTTGTGGTATCGAGCCTGATGAAGAAGGCTCAGCTGGACTACGCCTTACTGCAAGGGGCTCCGTCACCACCTGTACTTACCGCATGGACACAGACGGTTGCACACACTTAAACTCGGTTGGGTGGAAGAGATTCCTCGTTGGCAAGAATCTTCGTGTTGGACAGGCCATCCTAATTATTATCAGGAACACCCACCGCCTAGGCTTGAGGATGATGATCGTCGTCGATATCATCTAGAACTACATATGTGTGTGTGTGGCTATATCATCTAGAACTACATATGATGATCGTCGTCGATATCATGTAGAACTACATATGATGATCGTCGTCGATATTATCTAGAACTACATATGATGATCGTCGTCGATATCACCTTGTACTGCTTCAGGATGCATGTTGAGTATATATGAAATTATTATCTAGTACTCCCTCCATTCCAATTTACTCGTCGTGGTTTTAGTTCAAATTTGAACTAAAACCACGACGAGTAATTTGGAACCGGGGGAGTACTACCTAGTACCTATAATGCTTTATGAAATTGATATCTAGTAGTACCTAGTATCTAGAAATTGATGTTCATTGAAGCTGAAACGGGGTAGGAAGCTGGGGGGATGATGAAAGATATAGCAGTAGCGCGGGGCCAGGAAATCGCTACGGCTAATTAATAGTAGCGCGTTCCGGAAACGCGCTGCTGATATAGTCCATAGTAGTAGCGTGGGTGCAGACCGTCCTACTACTAATTGTTAGCTGTAGCGCCTTATTGATAGCCTCAAAACCTACGCTACTACGAGGGTTTTCCCTAGTAGTGATAAAGGATCTAAACATATAATGTTCCACCGAATAAACCAACTAGCATCAACTACAAGGAGTAATCAACACTACTGGCGAACCACAACTACCAATCTGAGGTTTTGAGACAAAGATCGGATACAAGAGATGGGGTAGGGTTTGACAGGAGATGGTGCTATTGAAGATGTTGATGGAGATTGACCCCCTCCCGATGAGAGGATCGATGGTGATGACGATGGTGACAATTTCCCCCTCCCAGAGGGATGTTTCCCCGGCAGAACAGCTCCGCCGGAGCCCTAGATTGGTTCCGCCAAGGTTCCACCTCGAGACGACGGTGCTTCGTCCTGAAAGCTTCCTTCTGATTTTTTCTAGGGCAAAAGACACCTTATACCAGAAGATAGGCATCGGGGGCCTGCCAGGTGGCCCACGAGGCAGGGGGCGCGCCCAGAGGGTAGGGCGCACCCCCACCCTCATGGACGGTGGCTGATACGTCTCCAACGTATCTATAATTCTATATTGCTCCATGCTATTATATTATCTGTTTTGGATGATAACGGGCTTTATTTTACACTTTTATATTATTTTTGGGACTAACCTATTAACCAGAGGCCCAGCCCAAATTGCTGTTTTTGCCTATTTCAATGTTTCGTAGAAAAGGAATATCAAACAGAGTCCAAACGGAATGAAACCTTCGGGAACGTGATTTTTGGAACAAACATGATCTAGAGGACTGGGAGTGGACGTCAAGCAATCAACAAGACGGCCACGAGGCAGGGGGCGGCCTACCCCCTGGGCGCGCCCTCCACCCTCGTGGGCCCCTCGTTGCTCCACTGACCTACTTCCTCCTCCTTTATATATCCATATACCCCGCAAACATCCAGGAGCACCACGAAACCCTATTTCCATAGTCGCAACCTTCTGTACCCAAGCGATCCCATCTTGGGGCCTTTCCGGAGCTCCGCCGAAGGGGGCATTGATCATGGAGGGCCTCTACATCAACTCCATGGCCCCTCCGATGATGTGTGAGTAGTTTACTTCAGACCTTCGGGTCCATAGCTAGTAGCTAGATGGCTTCTACTCTCTATTTGGATCTCAATACAAAGTTCTCCTTGATTCTCTTGGAAATCTATTCGATGTAATCTTCTTTTGCGGTGTGTTTGTTGAGATCCGATGAATTGTGGGTTTATGATCAAGTTTATCCATGAACAATATTTGAATCTTCTCTGAATTATTTTATGTATGATTGGTTTATATTTGCAAGTCTCTTCGAATTATCAATTTGGTTTGGCCTACTAGATTGATCTTTCTTACAATGGGAGAAGTGCTTAGCTTTGGGTTCAATCTTGCGGTGCTCGATCCCAGTGACACAAAGGGAAACGACACGTATTATATTGTTGCCATTGAGGATAAAAAGATGGGGTTTACATCATATTGCATGAGTTTATCCCTCTACATCATGTCATCTTGCTTAAGGCGTTACTCTGTTCTTATGAACTTAATACTCTAGATGCATGCTGGATAGCGTTTGATGTGTGGAGTAATAGTAGTAGATGCAGAATCATTTCGGTCTACTTGTCACGGACGTGATGCCTATATACATGATCATGCCTAGATATTCTCATAATTATTTGCTTTTCTATCAATTGCTCGACAGTAATTTGTTCACCCACCGTAATACTTATGCTCTTGAGAGAAGCCACTAGTGAAACCTGTGGTCCCCGGGTCTATTTTCCATCATACAAGTTTCCAATCTATTTTATTTGGCAATCTTTACTTTCAATCTATATCATAAAAATACCAAAAATATTTATTTTATTATTATTATCTCTATCAGATCTCACTCTTGCAAGTGGCCGTGAAGGGATTGACAACCCCTTTATCGTGTTGGTTGCGAGGTTCTTATTTGTTTGTGTAGGTACGAGGTGACTCGCGCGTGGTCTCCTACTGGATTGATACCTTGGCTCTAAAAAACTAAGGAAAATACTTACGCTGCTTTACCGCACCACCCTTTCCTCTTCAAGGGAAAACCAATGCAGTGCTCAAGAGGTAGCAAGAAGGATTTCTAGCGCCGTTGCCGGGGAGATCTATGCCAAGTCAAGACATACCAAGTACCCATCACAACCCTTATCCTTCGCATTACATTATTTGCCATTCGCCTCTCGTTTTCCTCCCCTCACTTCACCCTTGCCGTTTTATTCTCCCTCTTTTCCTTTTGCCCTCTTTTTCCGTTCCCCTTCTCTTTTTCAATTTGCCTCTTTTGCTTCTTTGCTTATTTGCTTGCGTGTTGGATTGCTTGCTTGTCACGATGGCTCAAGATAATACTAAATTGTGTGGCTTTGCCAATACCAACAATACTGATTTTATTAGCACTCCGATTGCTCCTCTTACCGATGCTGAATCTTGTGAAATTAATACTACTTTGCTGAATCTTGTCATGAAAGATCCGTTTTCTAGCCTTCCTAGTGAAGATGCCGCTACCCATCTAAACAACTTTGTTGATTTGTGTGATATGCAAAAGAAGAAAGATGTGGACAACGATATTGTTAAACTTAAGCTATTTCTGTTTTCTCTTAGAGATCGTGCTAAATCTTGGTTTTCGTCTTTGCCTAAAAATAGTATTGATTCATGGAATAAGTGCAAAGATGCTTTTGTCTCTAAGTATTTTCCTCCTGCTAAGATCATCTCTCCTAGAAACGATAATATGAATTTTAAGCAACTTGATCATGAACATGTTGCACAATCTTGGGAGAGGATGAAATTAATGATACGTAATTGCCATACACATGGTTTGAATTTATGGATGATTATACAAAAATTTTATGCCGGATTGAATTTTGCTTCTAGAAATCTTTTAGATTCGGCCGCGGGAGGCACTTTTATGGAAATCACTTTAGGAGAAGCTACCAAACTCCTAGATAATATTATGGTTAATTATTCTCAATGGCACACTGAAAGATCTACTAGTAAAAAGGTGCATGCAATTGAAGAGATTAATGTTTTGAGTGGAAAGATGGATGAACTTATGAAATTGTTTGTTAATAAGAGTGCTCCTACTGATCCTAATGATATGCCTTTGTCTACTTTGATTGAGAATAATAATGAATCTATGGGTGTGAATTTTGTTGGTAGGAACAATTTTGGTAATAACGCGTATAGTGGTAATTTTAATTCTAGGCCGTTTCCTAGTAATTCCTCTAATAATTATGGTAATTCCTACAACAATTATTACGGAAATTATAATAAGATGCCCTCTGATTTTGAATTTAGTATTAAAGAATTTATTACTTCGCAAAAGAGTTTCAATGCTTTGATTGAAGAAAAATTGCTTAAGATTGATGAGTTGGCTAGGAACGTGGATAGAATTTCTCTTGATGTTGATTCTTTGAAACTTAGATCTATTCCACCTAAGCATGATATCAATGAGTCTCTCAAATCCATGAGAATTTCCATTGATGAGTGCAAAGAAAGAACCGCTAGGATGCGTGGTAAGAAAGATTGCTTTGTGAAAGCGTGTTCTTCTAGTTTTCATGACAATAAAGATGAAGATCTAAAAGTTATTCATGTGTCCCCTATTAAATCTTTGTGTTGCAGTATTAATCTTGATAATGATGGGAGTGGAAGATGAGTCAACTTTAGTTAGAAGGCGTCCCAAAAATTCGGAGTTTATAGATCTTGATGCAAAAATTGTTAAAAGTGGGATTGAAGGGGTTAAAATTTTAAATAGAAACGAACCCACTATATTGGATTTCAAGGAATTTAATTATGATAATTGCTTTTTGATAGATTGTATTTCCTTGTTGCAATCCGTGCTAAATTCTCCTCATGCTTATAGTCAAAATAAAGCTTTTACTAAACATATCGTTGATGCTTTGATGCAATCTCATGAAGAAAAACTTGAGTTGGAAGTTTCTATCCCTAGAAAACTTTTTGATGACTGGGAACCTACTATGAAAATAAAAATTAAAGATCATGAATGGTATGCTTTGTGTGATTTGGGTGCTAGTGTTTCCACGATCCCGAAAACTTTGTGTGATTTGCTAGGTTTCCGTGAATTTGATGATTGTTCTTTAAACTTGCACCTTGAGGATTCCACTATTAAGAAACCCATGGGAAAGATTAATAATGTTCTTATTGTTGCAAATAGGAACTGTGTGCCTATAGATTTCATTGTTCTTGATATAGATTGCAATCCTTCATGTCCTATTATTCTTGGTAGACCTTTCCTTAGAACGAGTGGTGCAATTATTGATATGAAGGAAAGGAATATTAGATTCCAATTTCCGTTAAGGAAAGGCATGGAACACTTCCCTAGAAAGAAAATTAAATTACCTTATGAATCTATTATGAGATCCACTTATGGATTGCCTACCAAAGATGGCAATACCTAGATCTATCCTTGCTTTTATGCTTAGCTAGGGGCGTTAAACGATAGCGCTTGTTGGGAGGCAACGCAATTTTATTTTTATTCCTTGATTTTTGCTCATGTTTAGTAATAAATAATTTATCTAGATTCTGTTTTGGTTGTGTTTTTTGTGTTTAATTAGTGTTTGTGCCAAGTAGAACCGTTGGGAAGACTTGGGCAAAGTCTTTTGATCTTGCTGTAAAAAATAGAAACTTTAGCGCTCGCAAGAATTGCTGCCATTTTTTATTGTAGAGTGATATTGTAACACCCTCGATGCGACTATAGCTCCCACGTGTCGAGGCACGACTTAGAGACATAATCGCATTGAAGGCATATGTCGCAAGTTAGGCAATCTTCACAACATCCCATGTAATGCAAATAATAAAGTGGAGAGAACATAGTTGGCTTACACTCGCCACGTCAATCAAGTACATAAATAACATTACATCATCCAAACACTCATGGCCCGACTATGGCGCCAAAATAAAAGAGAACCCAACATGCGACACGGTCCCAATCACCCCTAACTGGGCACCACTACTGATCATCGGGAAAGGAAACATAGTAACGTTGAGAGTCTTCGTCGAACTCCCACTTGAGCTCATACGCGTCTGCTAGAGCGGAAACATCAGGCCCTGCATCTGGTGTAATACTAATCTGTGAGCCACAGGGACTCAGCAATCTCGCACCCTCGCGATCAAGACTATTTAAGCTTATAGGTAAGGCAAGGTAAATATATGTGGAGCTGCAGCAAGCGACTAGCAAGTATGGTGGCTAACTTATTCGCAAAAGAGAGCGAGAAGAGGAGGCAAAGCACGAGCAAGAAACTAGAGAGCAACCTGCGCAAACATTACTCCAACACCGTGTCCGCTTCCCGGACTCTGCCGAGAAGAGGCCATCACGGTAACACACTCAGTTGATTCATTTTAATTAAATTAAGGTTCAAGTTATCTACAACCGGACATTAACAAATTCCCATCTGCCCATAATCGCGGGCACGACTTTCGAAAGTTCAAATCCCTGCAGGGGAGTCCCAACTTAGCCCATGACAAGCTCTCACGGCCAATGAAGGAATAGACCTCCTCCCAAGATGTTCCGATCAGACTCGGTATCTCGGTTACTCAAGACACTTCAATAGGTTAAAACAAGACCAGCAACACCGCCCGAATGTGCCGACAAATCCTGATAGGAGCTGCACATATCTTGTTCTCAGGGCACACTCAGATAGGTCAAGCTACGAGTAAAACCAACCCTCAAGTTTCACCGAGGTGGCCCCGCAGGCTGCCCGGTTCGGACCAACACTCAGAGGGAGCACTAGCCGGGGGGGGGGGGGGGGGTAAAATAAGATGACCCTTGGGCTCCGGTAACCCAAGGGAAAAAGAGGCTAGGTGGCGAATGGTAAAACCAAGGTTGGGCATTGCTGGAAAAGCTTTAATCAAGGCGAACTATCAAGGGGTTCCCATTATAACCCAACCGCGTAAGGAACGCAAAATCCGGGAACATAACACCGATATGACGGAAACTAGGGCGGCAAGAGTGGAACAAAACACTAGGCGAGAGGCCGAGCCTTCCACCCTTTACCAAGTATATAGATGCATTAAGATAACAAGATAATATATTGATATCCCAACAAGTAAATAAATGTTCCAACAAGGAACGGCCTCCAATCTTCACCTGCAACTAGCAACGCTATAAGAGGGGCTGAGCCAAGCGGTAACATAGCCAATCAACGGTTTGCTAGGACAATGATGGGTTAGAGGTTTGACATGGCAATTTGGGAGGCTTGCAAGCAAGTGGTAGGCATCGTAGCATTGGCATAGCAAAAGAGTGAGCAAACTAGCATAGCAAAGATAGTAGTGATTTCGAGGGTATGATCATCTTGCCTGCACAGTTGTCAGAGTTGACTGGATCCTCGAAAGCAAACTCAACGGGCTCCTCGTTAGAGAACTCGTCTCCCGGCTCTACCCAAACAAGACAAACAAGCAATAAGGATACAATCAACCACGTGCAAACTCAAATAACACAATGCAAAGATGATATGCTATGCGGGATGTGATGCGGGATGCAAAATGCAAGATATGACAGGAAATGCATGAACCTGGCCTCAACTTGGAAAACCAAGTGTTCCACTGGAAAGATGAGACGAAATCGCTTGAAAACGATATAAAGAACGCCGGAATGGAGTTACGGTTTGGAAATGGCAAGCGATTCAAAAATGACACCGGTCTGCGATTTACAGCAAGTAGCCCTCTAAATGCAATGAAATGAACATGCTACAGCACCCAAACATGACAACAAAATATATGGAAGGAATGCACACAAGATGCTTAACAAAAGTCTAGCACTGAGCTACGGCCAATTCATCCATTAACAGGTTCAAACAAGCATGGCAAAAATGCATATGGCAAACATATCTCAGACTTAGTGAAATTAACACTTGTCTGGAATTTCAGATCAGGTAGCCCTCTTCGGAGCAACAAAACTACATGCTACAGGATCTGAAGAAGGCAAAGTAAAGCATGGCATGGAGCTACTCAAAGAGCTTAACAAAAGTCCCTTAGTGACCTTGAGCCAAAAGGGATCAGAAAATACAATTGCAAGCATGTGAACATAGCAAAAACATAATCAGTTTTCATACTTAGTGAAAACTGGAACATGCTGAAATATAACTCAAGTAGGCATGTTTACGAGCTCGATGCACTCACTACGGTGCAAGTCATGGCAAGACAAGCATACACCCATCAAGAAGGCACAAAATGCAATCTAGACATGGCAAGAACAATAGCATATCATGCATGGATCAACTACAACATCACCGGCAAAATCGCAAACAAGTTGACAATCTGCCCAGATTCACAAAGTAGCAAAAGTAGAGGTCGATTGACTCAAGCTACGGTGCTCCATAATTGCAAACAAAGACATGGATGGATAGAGCACTACAATATTAAAAAAAATCTTTACTGATCATCTACAAAAAAGGCACGGATCACTAGGAAACATCATGAACATATGGCATCATGAGATAAACAACTCAAGGACTTAGTGGAAATGCTAATTCCCTGAAAACAGAATTAGTAAGTGCACTACTTTGCAAGCTTGCACTAGTCACCATACACATCACAAAAATACATGGGTTGCACCTATGGAAAGATGACAAAACCCTTAACAAAACATATGTAGAGCACATGGGCATAGCATGCACACAATAATCATGGCAAAAATGACAAAAAGCTAAATGGAGTAGCAGATCTGACAATTATCTCAAGTAGCCCTCTTCTAATAGCATTTCGGGCATCAAGATGAACTCTAATGAACATGATGCAATGGAATGAAATGATGTACTCTCTGAGGTGAACATTTTGGTATGCTATATGCACGAATCGGAGTTACGGATGCAAAGTTACGGAGTTACGAACAGGGGCACTTGAAACGGAAATTTTAGGGACTTGGACGAAAATTCAATCTCCCAGATTTAGGGTTTGACCCGAGGCACGCGAACCGAGGACGGCGGCGCGCACTGTAGCTGGCCGGATCCGAGGTCGCCGGAGCCGACGTTGAGGAGGGAGGAGGTGGCCGGCGAGGGCGCGGTCGTCGGTGGCCGGGGCGGCGGCGCAGGGGCCCGCGGTGGCCGGAGCTGGGGCGACGCCGGCGAGCTCCTGCGGCTACTCGGGGCGGCGACCCCAACGACGAGGCGGCGGCGGACCGGGACGGCAGCGGCGGACGGCTGGGCGGCGACGGCGGCGCGAGGCGGCGCGGGCAGGCGGGAGGCGGCGGTGGCGCGTGGGCCCGAGTGGCGGCGGGGAGGGCCTGCGATGGGCCACGGCGGGCCTGCAGAGGAGGCGGCACGGGGAGGCCACGTGGCAGCCTCTGATAGGCGCGGGCGGGTGGCAGCAGCGTGTCCGGCCGGAACGGACACGTCCGGTGCGGCACGAGGTGGATTTTTAGGGTTTGGACGGGGGAGGATCCGGATTTCTCGAGAGGGGTCTATTTATAGCCATAGAGGGGGCTAGGAGAGTCCAAATGAGGTGCGGTTTTTAGCCACGCGATCGTGATTGAACGCTCTAGATGATAGAGCAGAGTTAGGTGGGTTTTGGGCCAAATTGGAGGGGTGTTGGGCTGCAACACACACGAGGCCTTTTCGGTCCCTCGGTTAACCGTTGGAGTATCAAACGAAGTCCAAATGGTACGAAACTTGACAGGCGGTCTACCGGTAGTAAACCAAGGCCGCTTGGCAAGTCTTGGTCCAATCCGGCAATGTTTAATCCCCACACACGAAAGAAAGGTAGAAATGACCACCGGAGGAGAACGAAGCGCCGGAATGCAAAAGGGGCAACGGGGAAAATGCTTGAATGCATGAGACGAACACGTATGCAAATGCAATGCACATGATGACATGATATGAGATGCATGACAATGACAACAACACACGGGGACAAAGACCCAAACCCGAGAATATAAATTAACTTAACGCCGGAAACGGCAAGAGTTGGAGTACAAATTAGGAAAGTTACATCCGGGGTGTTACAACACTCCACCACTATGAAAGGATCTCGTCCCGAGATCTAGGACTGAAAGAACGCCGGGTACTCAGAACGGAGGTGATCCTTGCATTCCCAGGTAGCTTCATGGTCGGAATGGTGTGACCACTTGAATTTGAGAAATTTGATTGACTTGTTGCGAGTCTTGCGTTCAGTCTCTTTAAGAATAGCAACTGGGTGCTCACGATAAGAGAGATCTTCTTGGAGCTCAATGTCCTCGAAGTTGACTGTGCGGTCAGGAGTCTTGAAGCACTTTCGAAGCTGAGAGACATGAAACACATCATGAACATTTGCAAAGTTTGAAGGAAGCTCGAGTTGATAGGCGAGGTCGCCTCTCTTGCTGACAATCTTGAAAGGTCCCACGTATCTAGGGGCAAGCTTCCCTTTGATACCGAAGCGACGAGTACCTTTCATAGGAGAGACGCGGAGGTAAACATGATCTCCAATCTCGAAAGCCAAATGACGGTGCTTACTATCATAGTAGCTCTTCTGACGGGATTGGGCTGCTTTGAGGTTATCACGAATGACTTTGCACATTTCTTCTGCCTCTATGATTAAGTCATTACCCAAAAGCTGACGTTCATCGGTTTCAGACCAGTTGAGAGGGGTACGGCACTTCCTGCCATATAGAATTTCAAATGGGGCCTTGCCCGAACTTGCTTGAAAACTGTTGTTGTAGGAGAATTCAGCATAGGGAAGACAATCCTCCCACTTCATGCCGAAGGAGATCACACAAGCCCTGAGCATATCTTCAAGAATCTGGTTGACACGCTCGACTTGACCGCTAGTTTGAGGATGGAAAGCTGTGCTAAAGCGGATGTTGGTGCCCATGGCCTTCTGAAAAGAATCCCAAAACTTCGAGGTAAAGATGCTGCCACGGTCTGAAGAGATCACTTGAGGAATACCGTGCAGAGAGACAATACGAGAGGTATAGAGTTCCGCCAATTGAGCTGCAGTGATCGACTCTTTGATAGGCAGAAAGTGAGCCACTTTGGTGAGTTTGTCGATGACAATGAATATAGCATCATTTCCACGCTTGGACTTTGGAAACCCAGTCACGAAGTCCATCTCAATGTGGTCAAACTTCCATTCTAGAATGGCAAGAGGTTGGAGGAGACCTGCTGGCCTTTGGTGTTCTGCCTTCACTCTTCTGCAGACATCACATTCATTCACGAATTAAGCAATCTCGCACTTCATTCGAGTCCACCAATAAGCCTGCTTAAGGTCCTGATACATCTTCGTGCTCCCAGGGTGGATGGAGAGGAGAGAATTGTGAGCCTCGTTCAAGATCACTTTATGGAGGTCACCTTTGGGTACAACAATACGATCCTCGAAGAAGAGAGTGTCCTTGTCATCAAGGCGGTAGCACTTGTACTTGGGTTGACTGTTGGCAATCCCAATCTTCACCTTTTTCACCATAGCATCAAGAAGCTGGGCTTGGCGAATCTAGTCTTCTAAGGTAGGAGAGACCTGAAGGTTGGCGAGGAAACCTTGAGGAACAACTTGCAGATTAAGTTTGCGGAAAGCTTCACAAAGCTCGGGTTGATAAGGCTTGAGAATCAGACTGTTGCAGTAAGCTTTCCTGCTCAATGCATCAACAATCACATTGGCCTTGCCTGGAGTATACTCAATACTCGGATTATACTCTTGAATCATTTCGACCCATCGAGTTTGCCTGAGGTTGAGATTAGGCTGAGTGAAGATGTACTTGAGACTCTTGTGATCAGTGAAAATGTCCACTTTTCTTCCCAATAGAAGATGTCTCCAAGTCAAAAGAGCATGCACAACTGCCACCAACTCGAGATCATGAGTGGGGTAGTTCTTCTCATTAGGCTTCAACTGGCGAGATGTATAAGCAACAACTTTCTTCTCTTGCATCAATACTACGCCAAGACCTTGGAGAGAGGCATCACAAAAGACCTCGTACGGCTTGGATTCATCAGGCGGAGTCAGAAATGGAGCAGTGATCAATTTCTCTTTCAAAGTGTTGAAAGCAATGCCACACTTCGGAGACCAAACGTACTTGACGTGCTTCTGGAGAAGATTTGAGAGAGGCTTCGCGATCTTAGAAAAGTTTTCAACGAATCTTCGGCAATAGCTTGAGAGACCGAGGAAGCTACGGAGTTGCTTCACGTTCTGAGGAGGTTCCCAATTCACAATTGCAGACACCTTCTCAGGATTCACGGCAATGCCCTTGGCAGAGATGATATGACCAAGATAAAGAACCTCATCGAGCCAAAATTCACACTTGGAGAACTTGGCGTAGAACTGATGTTCCCTGAGCTTATCAAGAACCAAACGCAAGTGCTTGGCATGATCTTCCTTGTTCTTGGAGAAAACCAGAATGTCGTCGAGATAGACCAAAACAAAGTCATTGGTGTAGGCGTTGAAGATGAAGTTCATCATGCGAGAGAACGTCGGAGGAGCGTTGACGAGGCCAAAAGACATGACAGTGTATTCATATGAACCAAAGCTTGTCCTGAAAGCCGTCTTGGGAATATCTTGCTCACGGATTCGAATCTGATGATAACCCATACGGAGATCAAGCTTGGAGAATACTTGGGCACCTTTGAGTTGTTCGAATAGCTCATTGATGTTGGGAAGTGGATATTTGTTCTTGATAGTCTTCTTGTTCACTGGACGGTAATCAACACAAAGTCGGTCCGTTCCATCCTTCTTCTTCACAAAAAGAACACCACAACCCCACGGAGAAGAACTAGGCCGGATAAGACCCATTTTCTCTTGAATATCGAGTTGCTTCTTCAGCTCTTTCAACTCTTCAGGTCCGAGCTTGTAGGGACGCTTGCAAACAGTTTCCGTGCCAGGCTCAAGATCAATAACGAATTCAACTGGCCGGTGCGGAGGCATTCCTGGAAGCTCTTCTGGAAAGACGTCTTGATATTCGCAAACGACTGGAATTTGAGAGATAGCATCCAATTCACCCTTATCATTGAGAGAAAATAGACAGATGGTATCATCACGAGCGGCAAAGACAATTACATCCTCAGACAAATGAGTCAATTGAATCTGCCTGGCTGCACAATCAAGTTGAGCCTTGTGCTTAGAAAGCCAATCCATTATGAGAATAAGATCAATATCCAAGTTACCAGGAACCATTGGGGAAGAAAGGAACTTGTAGTTGCCCAATGTGATAGTAACATCTGGCACCTCCAGACTAGCACTCAAATGTTTGCTAGGAGAAATGATATCCATTTGTTTACCCAAATGAGAAGAAACAAACTCATGCTTGGTAAAAAATGTCTTTGACATGAAACAATGCGATGCACCCGTGTCAAAAAGAACTCTTGCAGGAATATGATTAACAGGAAGGTTACCCATGATGACATCTGAAGAATCCTCTGCCTAAGCTGCATTCATCAAATTGACCTAGGCGTGCTTGGGGTTATGCTTGACCACAACTGTACTTGCCGATCTGACAGGAGGAGGAGGAGGAAGACGCCTCTGGTTGAAACACTTGTTGGCATAGTGACCCTTCTGTTGGCACTTGTTGCACGTGACCTCTGAAAGCGGACAGTGATACGGAGCACTCAATCTTGGAGGTTGAGACGAAGTCTTGTTCTGAAAGCCAGGGTTGGGTGGGTGGGAAGAACCACTGCCACCTTCGCTCTTCTATTGATACGGCTGACGGAACGGAGGAGGAGGAAGCCAATACTTCTGCTGCTTGGCCACTTGAGTAGAGGAAGAAGGAGTAACATCTCTGACTCGCTTCTTGGAAGCATCACACTTCAACTGAGCAGCCTCTTGCTTCAATGCCATGTTGTAGAACTCATCGTATCTCAAGGGTTCAAAGAGAACAAGAGCGAGCTGGATTTCTTCTCTGAGACCACCCCTGAACTGGTATATCATGCTCTTCTCATCATGGACGTCCTTCTTGGCAAAGCGGGCGAGCTTCTGGAACATCTTGTTGTAGTCATAGACAGACAAAGAGCCTTGCTTCAGATTGCGGAATTCCTCACACTTGCTTTCAACCACGCTCTGAGGGATATGATGAGCTCAGAAATCTCGACGGAAATCATCCCAAGTGATAACACGTCCACCTCTGGAATCCTTGTACTGCTGGAACCATTCTGCAGCTTGATCTTTGAGTTGGAAGGAAGCGAACTTAACAAAGTCCTCAGGCCTGACGTTACTGCACTCGAAATGCTTGCACAGATCCACAAGCCAATCGTCAGCATCGGTTGCCTCAACACAATTGCTGAAAGTCTTTGGCCCATTAGCAAGGAACTGGTTGAGTGTAGCAAAGTGATTCTGATTGCTGCCATGATTCCCTTGGTTACCTTGATTGCGCTCTTGAAGAATTTGCATGATCAACTGTGTGTTTGCATTGGTTGCGGCCATCACAGCTTGCCATGCCTCCGGAGGAGGTCGAGGTGGTGGCGGATCAGGATTCGGAGTCGTGCGCGTTGGAGGAGCCATCCTGAAGAGGTTGACCACCATTAGCACATTGGCAGACAAATATTGAAGCTGAATCCAACGGAATGAAAATTGCAACATATAGTCTTCACGTCCGAACAAAATGAACGAATGCATTCCTCTTGAAATGGTCACATATCCATAAATAGAGAAGCCACGTAGAATTAAGGTAGAGAAATAAATCAACAAGGTACGGATCAAGAACGAATAATCGGTAAGAAATCCCAATCTCAAACCAATATCCGTGGAAGAAGAACTAGAGCTACTAGAATTCCCACCTATGAAACTCCCGAACCTTTCCGGTTATGCAATCAGGTGTTGGGGATACAGGGGAAGCATAATATCTCACCCAAACTAGCAAATCCTACATCCAGCTGTATCCATCCTTCAACACATAACCAAGAAACCTACAGAAACCATCTACCTCAACCTTCGAAAAGCATCCGTTATACAAGTTATGGCGATACTCCTGAACTCCCGCCCCAGTACTAGGTGGCGTCGAGGTTATCTCACCAACGAACTGCATAAAAGAGATTTTCGATGTCGGCGTACTAGACTCAGGTATTCCAGAACTGCAATGATAAAATTATGATGACAACACCTCAGAGCTCAACTCCCCGGGACACTTCCACTAAACCCCTGACAGGAGGCACCAAGACAATGTTCTCATCATAAAACCATCGGGACGATTCCAAGATACCCGCGTGATCCTAAATTTTTTTTAGTGAAATTTGAGAAGAGAAGAGTCAAAACTCTACGTCGGGATGCCTTACCAGAGCGATGAGGAGACTGGGAAGTAAAAAGAATTCCTAAACTCTCTGATATATAATTCCTAATGACTCAAAACATTTTTCTAGACACAACTCGGCCGCTAATAACGATCAAGCAATGGGGCTCCTAAGGTCGGGGAAGGCTCTGATACCAACTTGTAACACCCTCGATGCGACTATAGCTCCCACGTGTCGAGGCACGACTTAGAGACATAATCGCATTGAAGGCATATGTCGCAAGTTAGGCAATCTTCACAACATCCCATGTAATGTAAATAATAAAGTGGAGAGAACATAGTTGGCTTACACTCGCCACGTCAATCAAGTACATAAATAACATTACATCATCCAAACACTCATGGCCCGACTATGGCGCCAAAATAAAAGAGAATCCAACATGCGACATGGTCCCAATCACCCCCAACTGGGCACCACTACTGATCATCGGGAAAGGAAACATAGTAACGTTGAGAGTCTTCGTCGAACTCCCACTTAAGCTCATACGTGTCTGCTGGAGCGGAAACATCAGGCCCTGCATCTGGTGTAATAGTAATCTATGAGCCACAGGGACTCAGCAATCTCGCACCCTCGCGATCAAGACTATTTAAGCTTATAGGTAAGGCAAGGTAAATATATGTGGAGCTGCAGCAAGCGACTAGCAAGTATGGTGGCTAACTTATTCGCAAAAGAGAGCGAGAAGAGGAGGCAAAGCACAAGCGAGAAACTAGAGAGCAACCTGCGCAAACATTACTCCAACACCGTGTCCGCTTCCTGGACTCCGCCGAGAAGAGGCCATCACGGTAACACACTCAGTTGATTCATTTTAATTAAATTAAGGTTCAAGTTATCTACAACCGGACATTAACAAATTCCCATCTGCCCATAACCGCGGGCACGGCTTTCGAAAGTTCAAATCCCTGCAGGGGAGTCCCAACTTAGCCCATGACAAGCTCTCACAGTCAACGAAGGAATAGACCTCCTCCCAAGACATTCCGATCAGACTCGGTATCTCGGTTACTCAAGACACTTCGACGGGTTAAAACAAGACCAGCAACACCGCCCGAATGTGCCGACAAATCCCGATAGGAGCTGCACATATCTTGTTCTCAGGGCACACTCAGATAGGTCAAGCTACGAGTAAAACCAACCCTCAAGTTTCACCGAGGTGGCCCCGCAGGCTGCCCGGTTCGGACCAACACTCAGAGGGAGCACTGGCCCGGGGGGGGGGGGTTTAAAATAAGATGACCCTTGGGCTCCGGTAACCCAAGGGAAAAAGAGGCTAGGTGGCGAATGGTAAAACCAAGGTTGGGCATTGCTGGAAAAGCTTTAATCAAGGCAAACTATCAAGGGGTTACCATTATAACCGAACCGCATAAGGAACGCAAAATCCGGGAACATAACACCGATATGACGGAAACTAGGGCGGCAAGAGTGGAACAATACACTAGGCGAGAGGCCGAGCCTTCCACCCTTTAACAAGTATATAGATGCATTAAGATAACAAGATAATATAATGATATCCCAACAAGTAAATAAATGTTCCAACAAGGAACGACCTCCAATCTTCACCTGCAACTAGCAACACTATAAGAGGGGCTGAGCCAAGCGGTAACATAGCCAATCAACGGTTTGCTAGGACAATGGTGGGTTAGAGGTTTGACATGGAAATTTGGGAGGCTTGCAAGCAAGTGGTAGGCATCGTAGCATTGGCATAGCAAAAGAGCGAGCAAACTAGCATAGCAAAGATAGTAGTGATTTCGAGGGTATGATCATCTTGCCTGCACAGTTGTCAGAGTTGACTGGATCCTCGAAAGCAAACTCAACGGGCTCCTCGTTAGCGAACTTGTCTCCCGGCTCTACAGTAACAAGACAAACAAGCAATAAGGATACAATCAACCACGTGCAAACTCAAACAACACAATGCAAAGATGATATGCTATGTGGGATGCGATGCGGGATGCAAAATGCAAGATATGACAGGAAATGTATGAACCTGGCTTCAACTTGGAAAACCAAGTGTGCCACTGGAAAGATGAGATGAAATCGCTTGAAAACGACATAAAGAACGCCGGAATCGGAGTTACGGTTTGGAAATGGCAAGCGATTCAAAAATGACACCGGTCTGCGATTTACAGCAAGTAGCCATTTAAATGTAATGAAATGAACATGCTACAGCACCCAAACATGACAACAAAATACATGGCAGGGATGCACACAAGATGCTTAACAAAAGTCTAGCACTGAGCTACGGTCAATTCATCCATTAACAGGTTCAAACAAGCATGGCAAAAATGCATATGGCAAACATATCTCAGACTTAGTGAAATTAACACTTGTCTGGAATTTCAGATCAGGTAGCCCTCTTCAGAGCAACAAAACTACGTGCTACAGGATCTGAACAAGGCAAAGTAAAGTATGGCATGGAGCTACTCAAAGATCTTAACAAAAGTCCCTTAGTGACCTTGAGCCAAAAGGGATCAGAAAATACAATTGCAAGCATGTGAACATAGCAAAAACATAATCAGTTTTCATACTTGGTGAAAACTGGAACATGCTGAAATATAACTCAAGTAGGCATGTTTACGAGCTCGATGCACTCACTACGGTGCAAGTCATGGCAAGACAATCATACACCCATCAAGAAGGCACAAAATGCAATCTAGACATGGGAAGAACAATAGCATAGCATGCATGGATCAACTACAACATCACCGGCAAAATCGCAAACAAGTTGACAATCTGCCCAGATTCACAAAGTAGCAAAAGTAGAGCTCGATTGACTCAAGCTAGGGTGCTCCATAATTGCAAACAAAGACATGGATGGATAGAGCACTACAATATTAACAAAACATCTTTACTGATCATCCACAAAAGAGGCACGGATCACTAGGAAACAACATGAACATATGGCATCATGGGATAAACAGCTCAAGGACTTGGTGGAAATGCTAAGTCCCTGAAAACAGAATTAGTAAGTGCACCACTTTGCAAGCTTGCACTAGTAACCACACACATCACAAAAATACATGGGTTGCACCTCTGGAAAGATGACAAAACCCTTAACAAAACATATGTAGAGCACATGGGCATAGAATGCACACAATAATCATGGCAAAAATGACAAAAAGCTAAATGGAGTAGCAGATCTGACAATTATCTCAAGTAGCCCTCTTCTAACAGCATTTCGGGCATCAAGATGAACTCAAATGAAAATGATGCAATGTAATGAAATGATGTACTCTCTGAGTTGAACATTTTGCTGTGCTACATGCATGAATCGGAGCTACGGATGCAAAGTTACGGAGCTACGAACAGGGGCACTTGAAATGGAAATTTTAGGGACTTAGACGAAA
This sequence comes from Triticum aestivum, assembly GCF_018294505.1. Taxonomy (NCBI): domain Eukaryota; kingdom Viridiplantae; phylum Streptophyta; class Magnoliopsida; order Poales; family Poaceae; genus Triticum; species Triticum aestivum. Next base: position 524,682,323 of record NC_057806.1, on the reverse strand, counting down.
ATTCAACCTCCCAGATCTAGGGTTTGACCCGAGGCACGCGAACCGAGGACGGCGGCACGCACTCTAGCTGGCCGGATCCGAGGTCGCCGGAGCCTGCGTTGAGGAGGGAGGAGGCGGCCGGCGAGGGCGCGGTTGCCGGTGGCCGGGGCGGCGGTGCAGGGGCCCGCGGTGGCCGGAGTTGGGGCGACGCCGACGAGCTCCTGCGGCGGCTCGGGGCAGCGACCCCGACGATGAGGCGGCGGCGGCCCGGGACGGTGGCGGCGGACGGTTGGGCGGTGACGGCGGCGCGAGGCGGCGCGGGCAGGTGGGAGGCGGCGCGGGCAGGCGGGAGGCGGCGGCGGCGCGCGGGCCCGAGTGGCGGCGGGGAGGGCCCGCGATGGGCTGCGGCGGGCCGGCGGAGGAGGCGGCGCGGGGAGGCCACGTGGCAGCCTCTAATAGGCGCGGGCGGGCGGCGGCGGCGTGTCCGGCAGGAACGGACACGTCCGGCGCGGCGCGAGGTGGATTTTTAGGGTTTGGACGGGGGAGGATCCGGATTTCTCGAGAGTGGTCTATTTATAGCCATAGAGGGGGCTAGGAGAGTCCAAATGAGGTGCGGTTTTTGGCCACGCGATTGTGATCGAACGCTCTAGATGATAGAGCAGAGTTAGGTGGGTTTTGGGCCAAATTGGAGGGGTGTTGGGCTGCAACACACACGAGGCCTTTTTGGTCCCTCGGTTAACCGTTGGAGTATCAAACAAAGTCCAAATGGTACGAAACTTGACAGGCGGTCTACCGGTAGTAAACCAAGGCCGCTTGGCAAGTCTCGGTCCAATCCGGAAATGTTTAATCTCCACACACGAAAGAAAGGTAGAAATGACCACCGGAGGAGAACGAAGCGCCAGAATGCAAAACGGACAATGGGGAAAATGCTCGAATGCATGAGACGAACACGTATGCAAATGCAATGCACATGATGACATGATATGAGATGCATGACAATGAAAACAACACACGGAGACAAAGACCCGAACCCGAGAATATAAATTAACTTAACGCCAGAAACGGCAAGAGTTGGAGTACAGATTGGGAAAGTTACATCCGGGGTGTTACAGATATTTAGTTAATTATTTTTGCAGATGATTAATAGATAAATTATTCACGTACGTCAATTTATTTTAGAATTTTTGGGGTTCTAGAAGTATTCGAAACCTATAGATTACTACAGACTATTCTGTTTTTGACAGATTCTGTTTTTCGTATGTTGTTTGCTTATTTTGATGAATCTATGGCTAGTAATAGAGTTTATGAACCATAGAAAAGTTGGAATACAGTAGGTTTAACACCAATATAAATAAATAATGAGTTCATTACAGTACCTTGAAGTGGTGGTTTGTTTTCTTTTACTAACGAAGCTCACAAAGATTTTCTTTTAAGTTTTGTGTTATGAAGTTTTCAAGTTTTGGGTAAGGATTTGATGGATTATGGAACAAGGAGTGGCAAGAGCCTAAGCTTGGGGATTACCAAGGCACCCCAAGGTAAAATCCAAGGACAACAAAAAGCCTAGGCTTGGGGATGCCCCGGAAGGCATCCCCTCTTTCGTCTTCGTCTATCGGTAACTTTACTTGGAGCTATGTTTTTATTCGCCACATGATATGTGTTTTGCTTGGAGCGTCTTGTATGATTTGAGTCTTTGATTTTTATTTTACCACAATAATCCTTGCTGTACACACCTTTTGAGAGAGACACACATGAATTGGAATTTATTAGAATACTCTATGTGCTTCACTTATATCTTTTGAGCTATATAGATTTTGCTCTAGTACTTCACTTATATCTTTTAGAGCACGGTGGTGGTTCTATTTTATAGAAATAATTAATCTCTCATGCTTCACTTATATTATTTTCAGAGTCCTTTAGAACAACATGGCAACTTGCTTTTAGGCATAATAAAAACTTCCATATAAGTGGATTGAATACTAAGAGAAGTTTGATACTTCATGATTATTTTGAGATATGGAGATAGTGATATCAAAGTTGTGTTAGTTGAGTAGTTGTGAATTTGAGGAATACTTGTCTTGAAGTTTGCAAGTCCCGTAGCATGCACGTATGGTAAATGTTGTGTAACAAATTTGGAACATGAGGTGTTATTTGATTGTCTTCCTTATGAGTGGCGGTCGGGGACGAGCGATAGTCTTTTCCTACCAATCTATCCCCCTAGGAGCATGCGCGTAATACTTGGTTTTTGATGACTTGTAGATTTTTGCAATAAGTATGTGAGTTCTTTATGACTAATGTTGAGTACATGGATTATACGCACTCTCACCCTTCCATCATTGCTAGCCTCTTCGGTACCGTGCATTGCCCTTTCTCACCTAGAGAGTTGGTGCAAACTTCGCCGGTGCATCCAAACCAGTGATACGATACGCTCTATCACACATAAACCTCCTTATATCTTCCTCAAAAAAGCCACCATACCTACCTATTATGGCGTTTCCATAGCCATTCCGAGATATATTGTCATGCAACTTTCCACCGTTCCATTTATTATGACACACATCATCATTGTCATATTGCTTTGCATGATCATGTAGTTGACATCATATTTGTGGCAAAGCCACCGTTCATAATTTTTTCATACATGTCACTCTTGATTCATCGCAATCCCGGTACACCGCCGGAGGCATTCATATAGAGTCATATCTTGTTCTAGTATCGAGTTGCAAATAAATAAAAGTGTGATGATCATCAGTAATAGAGCATTGTCCCATAAAAAGAAAAAAAGAAAGGCCAAATAAAAAAAGGCCCAAAAAATTAAAAAATTAAAAATGGTGCAATGCTACTATCCTTTATTCCACACTTGTGCTTCAAAGTAGCACCATGATCTTTATGATAGAAAGTCTCTTGTTTTGTCATTTTCATATACTAGTGGGAATTTTTCATTATAGAACTTGGCTTGTATATTCCAACAATGGGCCTCCTCAAGTGCCCTAGGTCTTCGTGAGCAAGCAAGTTGGATGCACACCCACTTAGTTTCTTTTGTTGAGCTTTCATACATTTATAGCTCTAGTGCATCCGTTGCATGGCAATCCCTACTCCTTGCATTGACATCAATTGATGGGCATCTCCCTAGCCCATTGATTAGCTGCATCAATGTGAGACTTTCTCCTTTTTTGTCTTCTCCACATAACCCCCTTCATTATATTCTATTCCACCCATAGTGCTATATCCAGGGCTCACGCTCATGTATTGCGTGAAAGTTGAAAAAAGTTTGAGATTACTATAGTATGAAACAATTGCTAGGCTTGTCATCGGGGTTGTGCATGATGAGAGCATTCTTGTGTGACGAAAATGGAGCATGACCAAACTATATGATTTTGTAGGGATGAACTTTCTTTGGCCATGTTATTTTGAGAAGACATGATTGCTTAGTTAGTATGCTTGAAGTATTATTATTTTTATGTCAATATTAAACTTTTATCTTGAATCTTTCGGATCTGAACATTCATGCCACAATAAAGAAAATTACATTGAGAAATATGTTAGGAAGCATTCCACATCAAAAATTCTGTTTTTATCATTAACCTACTCGAGGACAAGCAGGAATTAAGCTTGGGGATACTTGATACGTCTCCAACGTATCTACAATTTTGATTGTTCCATGCTATTATATTATCTGTTTTGGATGATAACGGGCTTTATTTTACACTTTTATATTATTTTTGGGACTAACCTATTAACCGGAGGCCCAGCCCAAATTGCTGGGTTTTTTTTCTTCCTATTTTAGTGTTTCGTAGAAAAGGAATATCAAACGGAGTCCAAACGGAATGAAACCTTCGGGAACATGATTTTTGGAACAAACGTGATCCAGAGGACTTGGAGTGGACGTCAAGCAATCAACGAGGTGGCCACAAGGCAGGGGGCGCGCCTACCCCCCTGGGCGCGCCCTCCACCCTCGTGGGCCCCTCATTGCTCCACCGACCTACTTCTTCCTCCTATATATATCCATATACCCCGCAAACATCCAGGAGCACCATGAAACCCTATTTCCATCACCGCAACCTTCTATACCCAAGAGATCCCATCTTGGGGCCTTTTTCGGAGCTCCGCCGGAGGGGGCATTGATCACAGAGGGCCTCTACATCAACTCCATGGCCCCTCCGATGATGTGTAGTAGTTTACTTCAGACCTCCGGGTCCATAGCTAGTAGCTAGATGGCTTCTTCTCTCTCTTTGGATCTCAATACAAAGTTCTCCTCGATTCTCTTGGAGATCTATTCGATGTAATCTTCTTTTGCGGTGTGTTTGTCGAGATCCGGTGAATTGTGGGTTTATGATCAAGTTTATCTATGAACAATATTTGAATCTTCTCTGAATTCTTTTATGTATGATTGGTTTATCTTTGCAAGTCTCTTTGAATTATCAGTTTGGTTTGGCCTACTAGATTGATCTTTCTTGCAATGGGAGAAGTGCTTAGCTTTGGGTTCAATCTTGCGGTGCTCGATCCCAGTGACAAAAAGGGAAATGACATGTATTGTATTGTTGCGATCAAGGATAAAGAGATGGGGTTTACATCATATTGCATGAGTTTGTCCCTCTATATCATGTCATCTTGCTTAAGGCGTTACTCTGTTCTTATGAACTTAATACTCTAGATGCATGTTGGATAGCGGTCGATGTGTGGAGTAATAGTAGTAGATGCAGAATCGTTCCGGTCTACTTGTCACAGACGTGATGCCTATATACATTATCATGCCTAGATATTCTCATAATTATTCGCTTTTCTATCAATTGCTCGACAGTAATTTGTTCACCCACCATAATACTTATGCTCTTGAGAGAAGCAACTAGTGAAACATATGGCCCCGGGTCTATTTTCCATCATACAAGTTTCCAATCTATTTTATATTGCAATCTTTACTTTCAATCTATATCATAAAAATACCAAAAATATTTATCTTATTATTATTATCTCTATTAGATCTCACTCTTGCAAGTGGCCGTGAAGGGATTGACAACCCCTTTATCGCGTTGGTTGCGAGGTTCTTATTTGTTTGTGTAGGTACAAGGTGACTCGCGCGTGGTCTCTGAGGGAGTCCTGGACTAAGGGGTCTTCGAGCGTCCGGCTTGTTATCTATTGGGCCGGATTGATGGGCTGTGAAGACATGAAGACGGAAGACCATACATGTGTCCGGATTGGACTCTCCTTGGCGTGGAAGGCAAGCTTGGCGACCAACTATGAAGATTCCTTCTTATGTAACCGACTCTATGTAAACCCTAGATCCCCTCGGTGTCTATATAAACCTGAGCGGACAGTCCAGAAAGGACACATTCATTACCATAGTCATACAGGCTAGGCTTCTATGGTTTAGCCATCACGATCTCGTGGTAGATCAACTCTTGTAACACTCATATTCATCAATAACAATCGAGCAGTTGTAGGGTATTACCTCCATAGAGAGGGCCTGAACCTGGGTAAACATTGTGTCCCTTGTCTCCTGTTACCATCGATCCTAGACGCACAATTCGGGCCCCCCTACACGAGATCCGCCGGTTTTGACACCGACATTGGTGCTTTCATTGAGAGTTCCACTGTGCCATCGACGAAGGGTTCGATGGCCCCTTCAATCGTCTATAGCGACACTGTCCAAGGAGAAACCTTCCTCCCCGGATAGATTTCCTGTTTGGTGGCTTCGTACCGCGGGCCAACTCACTCGGCCATCTGGAGCAGATCAATAGCTACGTCCCTGGCCACCAGTTCAGATTTGGGAACTTGAACTACGTCGCAGATATCCGTGGAGACTTGATCTTCAATGTATTCGAGACCGCAGCGATTATTCCCCTTTGCTCCGAGGAACATGACTTAAATCTGTCATCGGATCACATCCAGGAGATGGTCCCTGTTGCTGTAATGGCCTTAGAACCAAAGCAGATCATGACATCCGAATCCACAGAGTCCGCGGTGTTGGTGCCGCACACGGACTCGGCACCCCGCGATATCTGCGTTAGTGGAACTCCGGATTCGTCTCCGGCTATAAATTCCGGGCCATATACTCCTGCGAACACTGAGCTAGATCGGTTATAGATCTTCGAATTCAGTGCCGCAGACGTCTTTCAGCACTCACCTTTGGGCGATGTGCTAAACTCTTTAAGGAACCTATCATTCACGGGAGGCTCACTACCGAACTATGTCCGGTTCGAACTAGGGGCTGACAACGGAGAATTTTTCTTCCCACCCGCCACCCACTTCATAGCCACTGTCGAGGACTTAACCGACATGCCCACTCCTGGCTCCGCAGACATTTACGGCCCAGACAACGATGCAGATAAGGAGCAAGGCCAAGATCCGCCAGTCATCAGGCGCAAAATGGCCACCCCTTTACATGACGTGTACATGATCGATACACTCAAAAAGCCTCGCGGCAGAGATAAGGGAGACCTAGTTAAAACTCCTGAGTCACAGTCTAAGTTCCAGCGCCCCAAGCCACACCGCAGCAACAATGGCGCTAGAGAAAATAGTACTCCGGATGGCGCCGAAAGCAATGAAGACCCTGTGGGAGCAACATTCGAGCAGGAGGAACAGGAAAACGGGCAAGCCAGCCCCGACAAACAGGCCCTGCACAGCGATGGATCGGAGGAAGACAACTACCTTCCGCTCTCCGAAGATGAGGAAAGCCTCGGCGACGAAGACTTCATCGTACCCGAAGAGCCCCTCGAACAGGAGCGCTTTAAGCGCAGGCTGATAGCTACGACAAGGAGCCTGAAAAAGAAGCAGTAGCAGCTTCAAGCTGACAAAGACCTACTCAACGACCGATGGACCGAAGTCCTGGTTGCCAAAGAATACGACCTCAGTGGCCTAGCCAAAAGCTACCCAAAGCACAGATCGCTCTACCAGTCCGATGACAAGGCGTTGGGGCCCATACCATCGTCACACAACACGGTAGGTTGCCGGCAACTTTGTCCGGATAAAAAGGCAACTCAAGATGAACACCAGACTGCCCCACCTCGCCATAAAGGCAAGAACAACGCAGGCCAGGATTACCCAAACAACCTGCAGAGAGACTGGGACAATAGAGCAGGAAGTTCTAGACCGATCTACGGATCACAAAAACATGCTTCGACACGCGACGATGGCTACCTATTCGGACGTGTCACACCTCGCCGCGACCAGGCCGAAAACTGCAATGGGACTCCTTCGGAATTATGCCACAGTGTAGCCCAACATAGAGGCGCCGCACACCCGTTTTGCTTCACTGATGAGGTAATGGATCATGAATTTCCCAAAGGATTCAAACCCGTCAATATTGAATCATACGACGGGACAACCAATCCCGCGGTATGGATAGAAGATTTCATCCTCCACATCCATATGGCCCGTGGAGACGACCTCCATGCCATTAAATACCTCCCACTAAAACTAAAAGGACCAACTCGGTATTGGTTAAACAGCTTGCCTGAAAATTCCATAGGCAGATGGAAGGACTTGGAAGAGGCTTTCCTCGATAACTTCCAAGGAACACATGTCCGGCCACCGGAGGCCGATGACCTAAGTCACATCGTCCAACAGCCCGGCTAATCAGCTAGGGAGCTCTGGACCCGGTTCTTAGTCAAAAAGAACCAAATTGTCGATTGTCCGGACACAGAAGCCCTCGCGGCTTTCAGACATAGCGTCCGGGACGAATGGCTTGCATGCTACCTCGGCCAAGAAGGACCTAAATCCATGACAACTCTCACTGCTCTGATGACTCGCTTTTGCACGGGAGAAGATAGGTGGCTTGCTCGTAGAATCAATAGCTCCAGCAACCAGGGAACCTCCGAAATCTGAGAGCCAACGGCAAGCCATGGGGAAGCAAAAACAACAGTCACACTGACAATGAAAGATCAGGCAACACAGTGGTCAACGCTTCAGCAACCCCAAGCCCGGTCAATGGAAGAAGCCATCTAGGGCGAACCGAGATGAACCATCCAACCTGGACAGGATTTTGGACCGACCCTGCCAGATTCATGGCCACCCCGATAAACTAGCCAATCACACCAACAGAAACTGCTGGGTCTTTGAACAGGCCGGCAAGCTCAATGCCGAACACAGGGGAAGGAAGCCGCCAAGCGACAGGGATAACGGGAAGGTTCACCAATGAAAAAACGGGGGTCTGAAGCAGTCTCCACCCGAGGATCGACTACCCCTAGAACGGCAATAGCAACCCGGCTTCCGCCGCCCACTCCGTACACCTACAAAGTTTGTACCACGCGTACATCATTACACACTCAAGATACCATGGGCATCGGCGGAAGCACAATACGGACAAGCATGAGAGCGCTCCAGTAACCTTTTTCTATGTACAACTATTTACTTTCTTTTTTTATTTCCTCTTTCGATATCCTTTAAAAAACAGGTGACGAACAGGATAAAAATCGAAAACCGGCTCTATCGTAGTACAGATCCGTATACTCACCTAAGGGGCTTTGTCCATCAAGGACTCCCCCCACTGAGGACTGGCGGCGCAGACGTGCGACAGGAGGTCCAAAATAACTTTTTGTAGACCACACTCTCTATTTTTCGAGCCTGTACTATGCCTGTTCCTCCGCCTCCAACCCCGAGCATGTCAAATAGCTGGGGGGTGGCTTTTATATACATATATCATAAGTAATTATCGGCGTATCGCTCAATTACTAGTAAACAATATCCGAGTTACTCATCTGTATGGTTTTCCCGACAAATATGGCTCCTACGGTTATTTCACAAAAAATACCTTGGCCTAACTTGCCAGGGGCTCGGTGTGGGAACAAATGAGTTGCCAGTAAAAGTCCGAACAACTCTATAGCACACTTCGGCGTCGCAAGTTTGGCCTTATATGCATCAGCTCCGAATCATTGTCTTGGGTCAATAGTTGGGTTGCCCGGCTCCTGTGCTTGCTACCCTACGTTCCGCTCTATCGGCTAGGGTAGTAAAGGGAGAACTACTGCGATTGTGCCCTGGTCTAAACCGGACGAGCACCTCAGTAGAGAAAGCCGAAAACTGACTGTCATGATGCGGCGTGAGCTGGTCAACCACTTGACGACTTATTAGAATCTTTAGCGATTCTCCGTGTCACACAAGGGATCTTTTTCAGGTCAAATATGTAAGGTACCATACGCCGCATACATACCAGGGGCTATGTCGTAGCTCCGCCATAAAACTCCTATGGCTAAGTAAAAGTGTTAACGTCCTATAGTCTGATTTCCTGGTTCGCCACATTATCACCTCCTTCATGGACCAAGACGTTGGATAAAGAGTGATTAAATGCTTTTCCGAACACCCCCGTACTTCCTACGAGGGGGTTGAAGCCGACGACTGGAAAACTTTCAGATTATATCAAAACGGCCGCACAAGAGGAATTCAAGCTTTCAAGCAAAACATAAATAGATTAACTATAAAATTGTTTTTAGAATTTTTCATACACCTCACTCGAACATTATGTCTTTTGAGCACTGACCCTCTACAAAGAGGGCGACCTCTAGGACGTCTTCAAAATAATGCTCCAGTTCCGGACGGTCCTTGCCTTTGGGTGGACCCTTCGTCGCAACATCAATGGCCTTCATCTTCCCCCAGAACGTATTGACTCGGGCAAAAGCCATCCGTGCACCCTCAATGCACGCAGACCGCTTCACAACATCGATACGCTGCACTGCGTCAACAAGCCTTTGCACTAAACCGAAATAGCTATTCGGAACAGGCTCGGTTGGCCACAACCGAACTACGACGTCCTTCATGGCAGCGCCAGACATCCTATGAAGTTCGGCCCACTGGGACATCTGTTCATTAAGCAACAAAGGGCGCTTTGATGCGCCAAACTGCGACCAAAAAAGCTTCTCCGTTGCATATCCAGCCCGCGCTTGGTAATATTGCGCCGCATCAGCAGAACTCTTCGGCAAATCCAAGAACTCATCCGAAGAACTCCATACTTGGTTGAGCTAGGCATAGTTCGGGTCGCCGAACTTAGTTTGTAGCAGAAAGGGCTTTCCAGCCGCAGTCTCCCTTGCCTGTCGAACCTCCTCACGGGCCGCTCCGCATTCTGACCGCACTCCTCTTGCCTCTTGTAAGGCCTTCTCTAAATCAGCCGTCAAGGCTTCATTCTTCTTCTCTAGAAATTCACAGCGGCCAGTAGCATTCTCCAGCTGGAGCGTCACCTTGGATATCTTCTCCTCATCTTGGCGCCGTGCAGCTCGTTCGGCTTCTAATTCAGTCGATGCCTTTTCAGCTGCAGCATTGCTACGCCGGGCCTGCTCCTTGGCCCAGGCCTGCTCCGCTCGAAGAACTTCAACGGCGGCAGCACTATCTGCAGCCAAATTTCAGCGTTATGCTTACACTATAAAAATGTATGAGGATTGCACCGAATACATACCTTGCGACTCATCAAGACGCATATTGAGTAAAGCAAGATCATCCCCTGCCACATCAAGCTTCCGCTGCAAATTGGCAATCTCCATAATCCGGGAAGTGGCTGCTACCTCTTGAGCACTACGTTGGTCTTCCCCGAAGAGGAAGGGATGATGCAGCAAAGTAGCGTAAGTATTTCCCTCAGTTTTTGAGAACCAAGGTATCAATCCAGTAGGAGGCTACGCGCGAGTCCCTCGTACCTGCACAAAACAAATAAATCCTCGCAACCAATGCGAATAGGGGTTGTCAATCCCTACATGGCCACTTACGAGTGAGATCTGATAGATGTGATAAGATAATATTTTTTGTATTTTTGTGATAAATATGCAAAGTAAAATAAAGGCAATGTAAAAAGCAAGGAAATAACTAAGTAGTAGGAGATTAATATGATAAAGATAGACACAGGAGCCATAGGTTTCACTAGTGGCTTCTCTCGAGAGCATAAGTATTCTACGGTGGGTGAACAAATTACTGTTGAGCAATAGACAGAATTGAGCATAGTTATGAGAATATCTAGGTATGATCATGTATATAGGCATCACGTCCGAGACAAGTAGACCGACTCCAGCCTGCATCTACTACTATTACCCCACTCATGGACCGCTATCCAGCATGCATCTAGAGTATTAAGTTAAAAACAGAGTGACACCTTAAGCAAGATGACATGATGTAGAGGGATAGACTCATGCAATATGAAGAAAACCCCATCTTGTTATCCTCGATGGCAACAATACAATACGTGCCTTGCTGCCCCTACTGTCACTGGGAAAGGACACAGCAAGATTGAACCCAAAGCTAAGCACCTCTCCCATTGCAAGAAAGATCAATCTAGTAGGCCAAACCAAACTGATGATTCGAAGAGACTTGCAAAGATAACCAATCATACATAAAAGAATTCAGAGGAGATTCAAATATTGTTCATAGATAAACTTGATCATAAACCCACAATTCATCGGTCTCAACAAACGCATCGCAAAAAGAAGATTACATCGAATAGTTCTCTACAAGAGAGGGGGAGAACATTGTATTGAGATCCAAAAAGAGAGAAGAAGCCATCTAGCTACTAACTATGGACCCGTAGGTCTGAGGTAAACTACTCACACTTCATCAAAAGGGCTATGGTGTTGATGTAGAAGCCCTCCGTGATCGATGCCCCCTCCGGCGGAGCTCCGGAACAAGCCCCAAGATGGGATCTCGTGGATACAGAAAGTTGCGGCGGTGGAATTAGGTTTTTGGCTCCATATCTAATCGTTTGGGGGTACATAGGTATATATAGGAGGAAGGAGTACGTCGGTGGAGCAACAGGGGCCCACGAGGGTGGAGGGCGCGCCTGCGAGGGGGGGGGGGGTAGGCGCGCCCCCTACCTCGTGGCCTCCTCTTTTGTGTCTTGACGTAGGGTCCAAATCTCCCGGGTCTTGCTTGTTGAGAAAATCATGTTCCCGAAGGTTTCATTCCTTTTGGACTCCGTTTGATATTCTTTTTCTTCGAAACCCTAAAACAGGCAAAAAACAGCAATTCTGGGTTGGGCCTCCGGTTAATAGGTTAGTCCCAAAAATAATATAAAAGTGGATAATAAAGCCCAATAATGTCCAAAACAGTAGATAATATAGCATGGAGCAATAAAAAATTATAGATACGTTGGAGACGTATCAGTGGCCAAAGGGGAAGCGGCCTGCGTTCAAGGTTTATCATGTTAGTCCTCAAATGATCATTTTTCGATCCTCCGTTTTGCTTCCCAATGGAAGCCAACCCGAGTATCAGGGGCTACTACCTATACACATGCGTATCTTCACAAATGACACATAATTGAAAACGTTATGTTACAAACCTCGAAGCCCTTCAGTAGGCTCATGAAGGCTTCGTTTAATCCGCTCTTCGCGGACGAAATCTTCTCAATCACTGTACCCATCAAGGTACGCTGTTCCCCCGAGACGGATGCTTTCCGCAACATGTCTCGCAACATATCTGGAGTCTCCGGGTTTCCGGAAACTGCTCCAACAGCACGATCATCCTTTGAAGGAATCTGCTCGCCTGCCTCCAAAATCGCTGTCGGCTGTGAATCGGACAGTTCGGGGCCCTTGTTACCATCAGCCCCGGAATCCCGGATGGTCGGAGGTCCACCTTGGGGTACCACCTCTTCTGTCCCCTGGTCTAAAGGAACCCTCCGTGATGACACTTCAGAGTCATCCGCCTTGATGAGCGAGGAGATTGGAGGTGGCGTCTCGCTCTCCATCATCTCTGGAAGGAGACTCCCCGAAGAAGAGGATCGCCCAGAAAAACACTATGCCGACCTGTAAAAATGCATGAATGTGTTACGGTAACAACAACGAAACAGGACGCTATCAAGGCACTCCGGATTCTCTTACAGTTCGGCTGAGGGTTTGCCCCCCTGTTCGAGCTGCTCAACGGCATTGTCTTCCAAGCCGAAGCTGGTCAACGGCGGCATCTTGCCCTTCTTGAAAGGCCGCCCCTCCTCACCTTCAGAGGCAGCCCTTTTCCTCCTGTTTGGAGAAGGAACGCTGGGTCCTTTCCTTCCTCCATCTTTGGGCGAGGAAAGGTCGATTTCTCCGAACTCAGTGTCTGACTTGCCTCCAAAACCAGAAAAAGGTCATCTTGGGTCTTCTCACCCTTCCCTGCTGATACCTGGTACGGCACCGAGGCCAGCTGTTGGGGAACGTAGTAATTTCAAAAAAATTCCTACGCACACACAGGATCATGGTGATGCATAGCAATGAGAGGGGAGAGTGTTGTCTACATACCCTCGTAGACCGAAAGCGAAAGCTTTAGCACAACGCGGTTGATGTAGTTGTACGTCTTCACGATCCAACTGATCCAAGTACCGAACATACAGCACCTCCGAGTTCAGCACACATTCAGCTCGATGACGTCCCACGAACTCCGATCCAACAGAGCTTCACGGGAGAGTTCCGTCAGCACGACGGTGTGATGACGGTAATGATGTTTCTATCGATGCAGGGCTTCGCCTAAGCACCGCTATGATATGATCGAGGTGGAGTATGGTGGAGGGGGCACCGCACACGGCTAAGAGATCAACAGATCAACTGTTGTGTCTAGATGTGCCCCCTGCCCCCGTATATAAAGGGCCAGGGGGGAGGAGGCAGCCGGCCAGGGGAGGGTGCGCCAGGGAGGAGTGCTACTCCCACCGAGAGTAGGACTCCCTTCTTTTCCTAGTTGGAGTAGGAGGGGGAAAGGAAGGGAAGGAGAGAGAGGAAGGAAAGGGGGGCACCGCCCCCCCCTCCTTGTCTAATTCAGACTAGAGGGGGAGGGGGCGCGCGGCGTGCCCTAGCCACCCCTCCTCTTCTCCACTAAGGCCCATCTTGGCCCAATAAATTCCCCGGGGGGTTCCGGTAACCCCTCGTACTCCGGTATATGTCCGAAACTCCCCGAAACCATTCTGGCATCCGAACATAGTCGTCTAATATATCGATCTTTATGTCTCGACCATTTCGAGACTCCTCGTCATGTCCGTGATCACATCCGGGACTCCAAACTACCTTCGGTACATCAAAACACAAAAACTCATAATACAATCGTCATCGAAACTTTAAGCGTGCGGACCCTACGGGTTCGAGAACTATGTAGACATGACCGAGACATGTCTCCGGTCAATAACCAATAGCGGAACCTGGATGCTCATATTGGCTCCTACGTATTCTATGAAGATCTTTATCGGTCAAACCGCATAACCACATACGTTGTTCCCTTTGTCATCGGTATGTTACTTGCCCGAGATTCGATCGTCGGTATCTCAATATCTAGTTCAATCTCGTTATCGACAAGTCTATTTACTCGTTCCATAATACATCATCCCACAACTAACTCATTAGTTACAATGCTTGCAAGGCTTATAGTGATGTGTATTACCGAGTGGGCCCAGAGATACCTCTCCGACGATCGGAGTGACAAATCCTAATCTCGAAATACGCCAACTCAACAAGTACCTTCGGAGACACCTGTAGAGCACCTTTATAATCACCCAGTTACGTTGTGATGTTTGGTAGCACACAAAGTGTTCCTCCGGTAAACGAGAGTTGCATAATCTCATAGTCATAGGAACATGTATAAGTCATGAAGAAAGCAATAGCAACATACTAAATGATCAAGTGCTAAGCTAACGGAGTGGGTCAAGTCAATCACATCATTCTCCTAATGATGTGATCCCGTTAATCAAATGACAACTCATGTCTATGGTTAGGAAACTTAACCATCTTTGATTAACGAGCTAGTCAAGTAAAGGCATACTAGTGACACTATGTCTGTCTATGTATTCACACATGTATTATGTTTCCGGTTAATACAATTCTAGCATGAATAATAAACATTTATCATGAAATAAGTAAATACATAATAACTTTATTACTGCCTCTAGGGCATATTTCCTTCAGTCTCCCACTTGCACTAGAGTCAACAATCTAGTTCACATTGCCATGTGATTTAACACCAGTAGTTCACATCACCATGTGATTAACACCCATAGTTCACATCGTCATGTGACCAACACCCAAAGGGTTTACTAGAGTCAATAATCTAGTTCACATCATTGTGTGATTAACACCCAAAGAGTACTAAGGTGTGATCTTGTTTTGCTTGTGAGGGAAGTTTAGACTACGGGTCTGCCACATTCAGATCTGTATGTATTTTGCAAATTTCTATGTCAACAATGCTCTGCACGGAGCTACTCTAGCTAATTGCTCCCACTTTCAAAATGTATCCAGATTGAGACTTAGAGTCATCTGGATCAGTGTCAAAATTTGCATTGACATAACCCTTTACGACGAACCTTTTTTCACCTCCATAATCGAGAAACGTATCCTTATTCCTCTAAGGATAATTTTTACCACTGTCAAGTGAGCTACCCCTAGATCACTATTGTACTCCCTTGCTAAACTCAATGTAGGGTATACAATAGATCTGATACACAGCATGGCATACTTTATAGAAACTATGACTGAGGCATAGGGAATGACTTTCATTCTCTTTCTATCTTCTGCCGTGGTCAGACTTTGAGTCTTACTCAATTTCACACCTTGTAACACAGGTAAGAACTCTTTCTTTGACTGTTCCATTTTGAACTACTTCAAAATCTTGTCAAGGTATGTACTCATTGAAAAAACTTATCAAGCATCTTGATATATCTCTATAGATCTTGATGCTCAATATGTAAATAGCTTCACCGAGGTCTTTATTTGAAAAATCCTTTCAAATACTCCTTCATGCTTTCCAGAAAATTCTACATTATTTCCGATCAACAATATGTCATTCACATATATTTATCTGAAATGTTGTAGTGCTCCCACTCACTTTCTTGTAAATACAGGCTTCACCACAAGTCTGTATAAAACTATATGCTTTGATCAACTCATCAAAGCGTATATTCCAACTTTGAGATGCTTGCACCAGTCCATAGATGGATCGCTGGAGCTTGCACATTTTGTTAGCACCCTTTGGATCGATAAAACCTTCAGGTTGCATCATATACAACTCATCTTCCAGAAATCCATTCAGGAATGCAGTCTTTACATCCATTTGCCAAATTTCATAATCATAAAATGCGGCAATTGCAATTCAGATGGACTTAAGCATCACTACGGGTGAGCAGGTCTCATCGTAGTCAACTCCTTGAACTTGTCGAAAACCTTTTGCAACAAGTCGAGCTTTGTAGACAGTAATATTACCGTCAGCGTTTGTCTTCATCTTGAAGATCCATTTATTCTCGATGGCTTGTCGATCATCGGGCAAGTCAACCAAAGTCCACACTTTGTTCTCATACATGGATCCCATCTTAGATTTCATGGCCTCAAGCCATTTTGCGGAATCTGGGCTCATCATCACTTCCTCATAGTTCGTAGGTTCATCATGGTCAATTAACATGACCTCCAGGAAAGGATTACCATACCACTCTGGTGCGGATCTCACTCTGGTTGACCTACGAGGTTCTGTAGTAACTTGATCTGAATTTACATGATCATCATCATTAGCTTCCTCACTAATTGGTGTAGGAGTCACAGAAACAGATTTCTATGATGAACTACTTTCCAATAAGGGAGCAGGTACAGTTACCTCATCAAGTTCTACTTTCCTCCCACTCACTTCTTCGAGAGAAACTCCTTATCTAGAAAGGATCCATTCTTAGCAACAAATATATTGTCTTCAGATCTGTGATAGAAGGTGTACCCAACAATTACTTTTGGGTATCCTATGAAGATGCACTTCCCCGACTTGGGTTTGAGCTTATCAAGATGAAAATTTTTCACATAAGCATCGCAACCCCAAACTTTAAGAAACGACAGCTTAGGTTTCTTGCTAAACCACAGTTCATATGGTGTCGTCTCAACGGATTTAGATGGTGCCCTTTTTAATGTGAATGCAGTTGTCTCTAATGCATAACCCCAAAACGATAGTGGTAAATCGGTAAGAGACATCATAGATTGCACTATATCAAATAAAGTA
Source organism: Triticum aestivum (assembly GCF_018294505.1). Lineage (NCBI taxonomy): Eukaryota > Viridiplantae > Streptophyta > Magnoliopsida > Poales > Poaceae > Triticum > Triticum aestivum. Next base: position 524,665,460 of record NC_057806.1, on the reverse strand, counting down.
CGGTTATGACGTTCGGACACACCATTACGCTGTGGTGTTCCAGGCGGCATGAGTTTGTGAAACTATTCCACATTTTTTTATTGAAGAACAAACTCATAACTCAAATATTCGCCTCCGCGATCAGATTGTAGAAACTTTATTTTCTTGTTACGATGATTTTCCACTTCACTCTGAAATTCTTTAAACTTTTAAAATGTTTCAGACTAATGTTTCTTCAAGTAGATATACCCATGTCTGCTCAAATCATTTGTGAAGGTCAGAAAATAACGATACCCGCCGCGAGCCTCAACACTCATCGGACCTCATACATCAGTATTTATTATATCCAATAATTTAGTTGCTCGCTCCATTGTTCTGGAGAACGGAGTCTTAGTCATCTTTGCCCATGAGGCATGGTTCGCAAGCATCAACTGATTCATAATCAAGTGATTCCAAAAGCCCATCAGCATGGATTTTCTTCATGCGCTTTACACCAATATGACCTAAATGGCAGTGCCACAAATAAGTTGCACTATCACTATTAACTTTGCATCTTTTGCCTTCAATATTATGAATATGTGTATCACGACGATCGAGATTCAACAAACCATTTTCATTGGGTGTATAACCATAGAAGGTTTTATTCATGTAAACAGAACAACAATTATTCTCTAACTTAAATGAATAACAAATAACACTTATTTAGGTTCAACACTAATCTCGAAAGTATAGGGAGTGTGCGATGATGATCATATCATTCTTGGAACTACTTCCAACACACATCGTTACTTCACCCTTAACTAGTCTCTGTTCATTCTGCAACTCCCGTTTCAAGTTACTACTCTTAGCAACTGAACTAGTATCAAAATACCGAGGGGTTGCTATAAACACTAGTAAAGTACACATCAATAGCATGTATATCCAATATACCTTTGTTCACTTTGTCATCCTTCTTATCCGCCAAATACTTGGGGCAGTTCCGCTTCCAGTGACTAGTCCCTTTGCAGTAAAAGCACTTAGTCTCAGGCTTAGGTCCAGACTTGGGCTTCTTCACTTGAGCAGCAACTTGCTTGTCGTTCTTCTTGAAGTTCCCCTTCTTCCCTTTGCCCTTTTCTTGAAACTAGTGGTCTTGTTAACCATCAACACTTGATGCTTTTCTTGATTTCTACCTTCGTCAATTTCAGCATCACGAGGAGCTTGGGAATCGTTTCTGTTATCCCTTGCATATTATAGTTCATCACGAAGTTCTAGCAACTTGGTGATAATGACTAGAGAACTCTGTCAATCACTATCTTATCTAGAAGATTAACTCCCACTTGATTCAAGTGATTGTAGTACTCACACAATCTGAGCACATGCTTACTGGTTGAGCTATTCTCCTCCATCTTGTAGGCAAAGTAATGTCAGAGGTCTCATGCCTCTCGACACGGGCATGAGTATGAAATACCAATTTCAACTCTTGGAACATCTTATATGCTCCATGGCGTTCAAAATATTTTTGAAGTCCCGGTTCTAAGCCGTAAAGCATGGTGCACTAAACTATTAAGTAGTTATCATACCGAGCTTTTGTCAAAACGTTCAAAATGTCTGCATCTGCTCCTGCAATAGTTCTGTCACCTAGCGATGCATCAAGGACACAATACTTCGGTGCAGCAATGAGGATAATCCTCAGATCACAGAGCTAGTCCGCATCTTTGCTACTAACATCTTTCAACTTATTTTTCTCTTGGAACATATCAAAAATAAAACAGGGGAGCTAAACGTGAGCTATTGATCTACAACATAGACATGCAAAATACTATCAGGTACTAACTTCATGATAAATTAAAGTTCAGTTAATCAAATTATTTAAAGAACTCGCACTTAGATAGACATCCCTCTAATCCTCTAAGTGATCATGTGATCCATATCAACTAAACCATGTCCGATCATCACGTGAGATGGAGTAGTTTCAATGGTGAACATCACTATGTTGATCATATCTACTATATGATTCACGCTCGACCTTTAGGTCTCAGTGTTCCGAGGCCATATCTGCATATGCTAGGCTCGTCAAGTTTAACCTGAGTATTCCGTGTGTGCAACTGTTTTGCAGCTATTGTATTTGAACGTAGAGCTTATCACACCCGATCATCACGTGGTGTCTCAGCACGAAGAACTTTCGCAACGGTGCATACTCAGGGAGAACACTTATACCTTGAAATTTAGTGAGAGGTCATCTTATAATTCTACCGCCAATCTAAGCAAAATAAGATGCATAAAAGATAAACATCACATGCAATCAATATAAGTGATATGATATGGCCATCATCATCTTGTGCTTGTGATCTCCATATCTGAAGCACTGTCATGATCACCATCGTCACCGGCAAGACACCTTGATCTCCATCATAGCATCGTTGTCATCTCGCCAACTATTGCTTCTATGACTATCGCTACCGCTTAGTGATAAAGTAAAGCAATTACAGGGCGATTGCATTGCATACAATAAAGCGACAACCATATGGCTCCTGCCAGTTGCCGATAACTCGGTTAGAAAACATGATCATCTCATACAATAAAGTTTAGCATCATGCCTTGACCATATCACATCACAACATGCCCTGCAAAAACAAGTTAGACGTCCTCTACTTTGTTGTCGTAAGTTTTTACGTGGCTGCTATAGGCTGAGCAAGAACCGTTCTTACCTACGCATCAAAACCACAACGATAGTTCGTCAAGTTAGTGTTGTTTTAACCTTCTCAAGGACCGGGCCACACTCGGTTCAACTAAAGTTGGAGAAACTGACACCCGCCAGCCACCTGTGTGCAAAGCACGTCGGTAGAACCAGTCTCGCGTAAGCGTACGTGTAATGTCGGTCCAGGTCGCTTCATCCAACAATACCGCCGAACCAAAATATGACATGCTGGTAAGCAGTATGACTTGTATCGCCCACAACTCACTTGTGTTCTACTCGTGCATATAACATTTACGCATAAAACCAGGCTCGGATGCCACTGTTGGGGAGCGTAGTAATTTCAAAAAAATTCCTACGCACACACATGATCATGGTGATGCATAGCAACGAGAGGGGAGAGTGTTGTCTATGTACCCTCGTAGACCGAAAGCGGAAGCGTTAGCACAACGCGGTTGATGTAGTCATACCTCTTCATGATCTGACCAATCAAGTACCGAATGTACGGCACCTCCGAGTTCAGCACACGTTCAGCTTGATGACGTCCCACGAACCCCGATCCAACAGAGCTTCACGGGAGAGTTCCGTCAGCACGATGGTGTGATGACGGTGATGATGTTGCTACCAACGCAGGGCTTCGCCTAAGCACCACTACGATATGATCGAGGTGGAATATGGTGGAGGGGGGCACCGCACACGGCTAAGAGATCAAGAGATCAACTGTTGTGTCTAGAGGTGCCCCCTGCCCTCGTATATAAAGGACCAGGGGGGAGGCGGCCGGCCAGGGGAGGGCATGCCAGGTAGGAGTCCTACTCCCACCGGGAGTAGGACTCCCTTATTTTCCTAGTTGGAGTAGGAGGGGGAAAGGAAGGGAAGGAGAGAGAGGAAGGAAAGGGGGGTGCTGCCCCCCCCCTCCTTGTCCAATTCGGACTAGAGGGGGAGGGGGCGAGCGGCCTGCCCTAGCCGCCCCTCCTCTTCTCCACTAAGGCCCATCTTGGCCCATTAAACTCCCCGGGGGGTTCCGGTAACCCCCTGGTACTCCGGTATATGTCCGAAACTCCCCGAAACCATTCCGATGTCCAAACATAGTCGTCCAATATATCGATATTTATGTCTCGACCGTTCCGAGACTCCTCGTCATGTCCGTGATCACATCCGGGACTCCGAACTACCTTCGGTACATCAAAACACAAAAACTCATAATACAATCGTCACCGAAACTTTAAGCGTGTGGACCCTATGGGTTCGAGAACTATGTAGACATGATCGAGACATGTCTCCGGTCAATAACCAATAGCGGAACCTGGATGCTCATATTGGCTCCTACATATTCTACGAAGATCTTTATTGGTCAAACCGCATAACAACATACGTTGTTCCCTTTGTCATCATTATGTTACTTGCCCGAGATTCGATCGTCGGTATCTCAATACCTAGTTCAATCTCGTTACCGGCAAGTCTCTTTACTCATTCCGTAATACATCATCCCGCAACTAACTCATTAGTTACAATGCTTGCAAGGCTTATAGTGCTGTGTATTACCGAGTGGGCCTAGAGATACCTCTCCGACGATCGGAGTGACAAATCCTAATCTCGAAATACGCCAACTCAACAAGTACCTTCGGAGACACTTGTAGAGCACCTTTATAATCACCCAGTTATGTTGTGACGTTTGGTAGCACACAAAGTGTTCCTCCGGTAAACGGGAGTTGCATAATCTCATAGTCATAGGAACATGTATAAGTCATGAAGAAAGCAATAGCAACATACTAAACGATCAAGTGCTAAGCTAACGGAATGGGTCAAGTCAATCACATCATTCTCCTAATGATGTGATACCGTTAATCAAATGAGAACTCATGTATATGGTTAGGAAACTTAACCATCTTTGATTAACGAGCTAATCAAGTAGAGGCATACTAGTGACACTATGTTTGTCTATGTATTCACACATGTATTATGTTTCCGGTTAATACAATTCTAGCATGAATAATAAACATTTATCATGAAATAAGGAAATAAATAATAATTTTGTTATTGCCTCTAGGGCATGTTTCCTTCACCAGCATCCTTGTTAACAAAGGAGTTGTTGAGTCTTCGGGAAGGGGAGACGGACAGCTAATCAATTGCACCTTCTTTATCCAGCCCTGAAAAAGGATGACACCATTGGTTTCTTGCCACTGGATATCTGACTGTGAGGTATTCGGTAATGTGTACTTACCGGGGTGTCCGGATGGTTGCAATCTGGCCGACATCTCTGGCAGTGTCCGGCCATTGCCTTCGTTTTCCAAAGACTAATCTCCACATTCCTTCGTGCGTTGTGCCGAAGAAGTTCTGAAGAGTCCGCGGGCCTTCTGGGTTGAACTCCCATAGGCGGAGAGGCCGTCGCTGGCATGGCAAGGTCTGACAAACTAGCATTATATGAATGGCGCTGGCTATGTCGATGTCCCTCTCAATGAGGTTCTGGATGCGACTTTGTAGAGTTTGCACATCATTTGTTGATCCCCAATCTAGCCCCTTATTAATCCACGATGCAAGTTGAGTTGGAGGGTCGGGTCGAAATACGGGCACGGTCGCCCGCTTGGGGTTGCGAGGCTCAGTGATATAGAACCACCCCAGCTGCCACAGATCGGAAGATTTGGCGAAGGATCCTTTCAGCCAAATGGCGCTAGCCAGCTTGCTTACTGCAGCGCCGCCGCACTCGGCCTGCTCCCCCTCTACCACTTGTGGCTTCACATCGAAGGTCTTGAGCCACAACCCGAAGTGCGGAGGAGTTCGGAGGTGGGCTTCACACGTGACGATAAACATCGAGATAAGAAGAATAGAGTCCGGGGCCAAATCGTGGAAGTCTAGCCCATAATAATACATGAGCCCTCTAACGAAGGGGTTAAGTGCAAATCCCAACCCGCAGAGGAAGTGGGACACAAATGCGACCCTCTCACCGGATTTGGGGGTGGGAATGAGCTGCCCCTCGGCGGGAAGCCGATGATGGATTTCAGCGGTCAGGTACCGCGTTGCCCGAAGGTTTGCAATATCTTCCTCTGTGACAAAAGAGGCTACCCATCGGCCTTGATGGCTAGATCTGGACATGGTTGGGGATGGTGGCGACGGAAGCCCGGGAGTTGGAGCTCGGGGTAGCAGGAGTTGAGGAAGAGGCAAGCGTGGAAGAAAAAGACGGGTTTGTACCCCTATATAAAGGCTGCAAATATCAAATGTCTCCTCTTAGGCCTCAAAAACTTGCTTGTTTCCAAGGAATTGTACCAAAGTGACGGTTGGGTTACCCATGTTCGGGTCGATAGGAATCCCTTAAAAAAGGGAGGCACGATCTCCGTTTGGATAAAATACGCCAATAATGCCACGTCCTGGGACGTGCGGCGACGGGCCGGCTAAAATGGTTCGCAAGTAAAGGCTGGGCGTGGTGTTATATTACCAAAAAGTGGTTAGTGGGTTGAACCCATGAAATATTATATCCTCTACGGTTGTGCATACAAGTCCGGATACAATCGCTATCTTGAAGTTCGGATAACAAGGAACCCGCCTTGCAATGCCGAAGACAATCCGCGCGCCGAACTCCTCGTCATTGAAGCCAGGTTCAGGGGCTACTGAGGGAGTCTTGGACTAAGGGGTCTTCGGGCGTCCGGCTTGTTATCTATTGGGCCGGATTGATGGGCTGTGAAGACATGTAGACCGAAGACCATACACGTGTCCGAATTGGACTCTCCTTGGCGTGGAAGGCAAGCTTGGTGACCGACTATGAAGATTCCTTCTTATGTAACCGACTCTATGTAAACCCTATATCCCCTCGATGTCTATATAAATCGGAGGGGATAGTCCGGAAAGGACACATTCATTACCATAGTCATATAGGCTAGGCTTCTAGGGTTTAGCCATCACGATCTCATGGTAGATCAACTCTTGTGACACCCATATTCATCAATATCAATCGAGCAAGACGTAGAGTATTACATCCATAGAGAGGGCCCAAACCTGGGTAAACATTGTGTCCCATGTCTCCTGTTACCATCGATCCTAGATGCACAGTTCGGGACCCCCTACCCGAGATCCGCCAGTTTTGACACCGACAGTCTCCTACTAGATTGATACCTTGGTTCTCAAAAATTGAGGGAACTACTTATGCTGCTTTACTGCACCACCCTTTCCTCTTCAAGGGAAAACCAACACAGTGCTCAAGAGGTAGAAGTGGCTGGCCCCCCTCTGGTGCTTTCTTCGCCCAATATTTTTAATATATTCCAAAACTGACTTTCGTGGAGTGTCAGGACTTTTGGCATTGTGCAGAATAGGTCTCTAATATTTTCTCCTTTTCCAGCCCAGAATTCCAGCTACCGGCATTCTCCCTCTTCATGTAAACCTTGTAAAATAAGAGAGAAAAGGCATAAGTATTGTGACATAGTGTGTAATAACAGCCCATAATGCAATAAATATCGATATAAAAGCATGATGCAAAATGGACGTATCAACTCCCCCAAGCTTAGACCTCACTTGTCCTCAAGCGGAAGCCGATATCAAAAAAATATGTCCACATGTTTGGAGATAGAGGTGTCGATAAAATAAAATACGAACATGAGGGCATCATGATCATTCTTAGAACAGCAACATATATATAGTCATATGATTTCTTATGCTAAAGTAGCAACCTATTTACAATGTAAAGTATGAATCATAAACTTCATTGAAAACTAGCAAACTATAATCTAAGTCATTGAAGCAACTGCAATTTATCATAACATCGAAAAGTGTCAATATAAGAGCATTTCAATAAGTCCACATACTGAACTATCATTTAGTCATTCACAATTGCTAACACTCACGCAATACTTGTGGGTATGAAGTTTTAATCGGACACAGAGAAAGATAGGGGCTTATAGTTTTGCCTCCCAATCTTTTACCTCAAGGGTAATGTCAACAATAATGCTTTATGAAAACCCACATCCAATTAGCTATATATATCAGGATCTCTCCAACACATAGTGCTTGCCAAAGGATAAAGTGTAAAAAGGAAAGGTGAAGATCACCATGACTCTTGTATAAAGTAAGACAAAAATAAAAGATAAGCCCTTCGCAGAGGGAAGCAGAGGTTGTCATGTGATTTTATGGTTGGATGCAAAAAAATCTTAATGCAAAAGAACGTCACTTTATATTTCCATTTGTGATAGGGACCTTTATTATGCAGTCCATCGCTTTTATTTCTTCCATATCACAAGATTGTATAAAGCTTATTTTCTCCACACTAATAGATCATACATATTCAGAGAGCAATTTTTATTGCTTACAACAATGACAACTTACTTGAAGGATCTTACTCAATCCACAGGTAGATATGGTGGACTCTCGTGGCAAAACTGGGTTAAGGATATTTAGAGGCACAAGTAGTATCTCTACTTATGGGTATGGAGTTTTAATCGGACACAGAGAAAGATAGGGGCTTATAGTTTTGCCTCCCAACGTTTTACCTCAAGGGTAATGTCAACAATAATAGTTCATGAAAACTCACATCCAATTAGCCATATATACCAGGATCTTTCCAACATACTGTGCTTGCCAAAGGATAAAATGTAAAAAGGAAGGGTGAAGATCACCATGACTCTTATGCAAGGTAGGAGATAAAAGTAAAAGATAGGCCCTTCACATAGGGAAGCAGAGGTTGTCATGCGCTTTTATGGTTGGATGCACAAAATCTTAATGCGAAAGAACGTCACTTTATATTGCCACTTCTGATATGGACCTTTATTATGCAGTCTGTCGCTTTTATTTCTTCCATATCTCACGATCGTATAAAGTTTATTTTCTCCCACACTAATAAGTCATACATATTTAGAGAGCAATTTTCTATTGCGTACACCGATGACAACTTACTTGGAGGATCTTACTCAATCCATAGGTAGGTATGGTGGACTCTCATGGCATAACTGGTTTAAGGGTATTTGGAAGCACAAGTAGTATCTCTACTTGGTGCGATGAATTTGGCTAGCATGAGGGGGAAAGGCAAGCTCAACATGTTGGATGATCCATGACAATATAATTTATTTCGGATACAAGAAAACATAAGACATTACGTTGTCTTCCTTGTCCAACCTCAACTTCTTGGCATGTCATATTTTAATGAGTTCTCACAATCATAAAAGATGTCCAAGATAGTATATTTATATGTGAAAACCTCACTTTCTTTATTACTTCCTATTAATTGCAATGATGACCAAAACTATATTTCTCAACCCTCAACAACTTTTATTCATCATACTCTTTATATGTGAAGTCATTACTCTCCATAAGATCAATATGATCTCTTTATTTCTTTTTATTCTCTCTTTTATTCCCTTAAGATCCTTGCAAGATAACCAAGCCCTTGACTCAAGACTAATCTTTATTATATATATCTCACGGACTTGATTACATAGATAAGGATCAACACAAAACTCAAAGCTAGATCATACTAAACTTTATTCTACTAGATCAAGATATAATCAAAAGGATCGAACTTAGAAAAATGGTAAATATATAAGTGTGATGGTGATACGATACCGGGGCACTCCCCCAAGCTTGGTAGCTGCCAAGGGGAGTGCCCGTACCCATGCATTTATGTCTCTTTCTTAGGAGGTGGTGATGTAATATTTTTGGTGATGATGCCCCTTAGGATATGATTCTATTCCTCGAGCTTATCGGCTTGCTTCTTGAGATCCATTATTTCCCTATGGAGCTTACCCGTGACGGCTAAAGCTCCTTGCACCCATGGATGTTGCATAGCTGCGGGAGAACAAGTAACTGTTGGAAATATGCCCTAGAGGCAATAATAAAATGATTATTATTGTATTTCCTTGTTCATGATAATTGTCTATTGTTCATGCTATAATTGTATTAACTGGAAACCGTAATACATGTGTGAATACATAGACCACAACATGTCCCTAGTAAGCCTCTAGTTGACTAGCTCGTTGATCAATAGATGGTTATGATTTCCTGACCATGGACATTGGATGTCGTTGATAACGGGATCACATCATTAGGAGAATGATGTGATGGACAAGACCCAATCCTAAGCATAGCACAAGATCGTATAGTTCGTCTGCTAAAGCTTTTCTAATGTCAAGTATCATTTCCTTAGACCATGAGATTGTGGAACTCCCGGCTACCATAGGAATGCTTTGGGTGTGCCAAACGTCACAACGTAACTGGGTGGCTATAAAGGCACACTACGGGTATCTCCGAAAGTGTCTGTTGAGTTTGCACGAATCGAGACTAGGATTTGTCACTCCGTGTGACGGAGAGGTATCTCTGGGCCCACTCGGTAATGCATCATCATAATGAGCTCAATGTGACTAATGAGTTAGCCACAGGATCATGCGTTACGGAACAAGTAAAGAGACTTGCCGGTAACGAGATTGAACGAGGTATGGGGATACCGACAATCGAATCTCGGGCAAGTAACATACCGATAGACAAAGGGAATTGTATACGGGATTGATTGAATCCCCGACATCGTGGTTCATCCGATGAGATCATCGTGGAACATGTGGGAGCCAATATGGGTATCCAGGTCCCGCTATTGGTTATTGGCCGGAGAGATGTCTCGGCCATGTCTGCATGGTTCCCGAACCCGTAGGGTCTACACACTTAAGGTTCGGTGACGCTAGAGTTGTTATGGGAAATATTATGTGGTTACCGAAGGTTGTTCGGAGTCCCGGATGAGATCCCGGATGTGACGAGGAGTTCCGGGATGGTCCGGATGTGAAGATCGATATATTGGACAAAGGGTATTGGAGTCCGGAATTGTTCCGGGGGTACCGGGTGACGACCAGCGTGTCCGAAAGTGGTTTCGGAGGCCCCGGCAAGCGTTGGGGGGCCTTATGGGCCAAGGGGAAGGGGCACACCAGCCTACTAAGGGGCTGTGCGCCCCTCCCACCCCATCTCACGTAACTTGGAGAGGTGGGGGCTCCTCCCCTAGGGCAGCCACCCCTCCTGGCTTGGGGGCAAGTTTCCTAGGGGTGGGGGCGCCCAAACCCATCTAGGGTTTTCCCTGTGGCCGCCGACCCTCCCCTAGGGAACCCTAGGGCGCCTCCTCCACCCCCCTTCCCCCTATATATAGTGAGGGAGAGAGAGGGCAGCCGCACCCCCTTCCCTGGCACAGCCCCTCCCTCCTTCAACTCTTCCTTCTCCTTCGTAGAGCTTGGCGAAGCCCTGCAGGAACACCACAAGCTCCAGCACCACACCGTCGTGCTGCTGGAGTCCTCCCTCAACTTCTCCTCTCCCCTTGATGGATCAAGAAGGAGGAGACGTCCCCGGGCTGTACATGTGTTGAACGCGGAGGCGCCGTCCGTTCGGCGCTAGATCAGATCTTCCGCGATTTGAATCGCCGCAAGTACGACTCCATCAACCGCGTTCTTGTAACGCTTCCGCTTAGCGATCTTCAAGGGTATGAAGATGCACTCCCACTCTCTCGTTGCTAGCATATCCTAGATTGATCTTGGTGACACGTAGGAAAATTTTGAATTATTGCTACGTTCCCCAACAGTAACACTCTTTTCATATTTTCATAAGAAAGAAATCTAACATTGGGAGGGATGACCGAGTTTGGAATTGCCGAGCTCTAAAGTTCCTCCATCGTGAATTTGTCTTGGAGACGAGAGGTAACTTTTTGATCCTCCTCCATGGCATCTATCCTTTTCAAGTCGGCCTCCATCTCTTCCTCCATTGATGGCAAAAAGTGGTCAGCACCACTGTTTTCTCCTGGCCCCGGTGTCGTATGAGACACCCGACTCTTCCCGACTGACTCTTGAGAAGACATCTTGCTCTAAATCTGCAGCAGAGACAACTCGAAACAAAAACATGAGATATTTGCATGGTACAGTGGTCAAAACCTTAGGGAGATTATATAATGAATTTTTACCGATCAAAAGAAGTATCGTGCAAGAAAACAGAGTCCGGAGGGCACACGAGGTGCCCACGAGGCAGGGGCACGCCCATAGGGGGTAGGGCGTGCCCTCCACCCTCGTGGATGCCTCATGTCCTTTCTGGACTGCTTCTTATTTTCCTATTTTCTTAAATATTACAAAATGGAGAGAAATTGCCATTAGAATTGTTTTGGAGTCGGATTACTTACCATACCACATACCTATTCCTTTTCGGAGTCTGAAACGTTCTGGAAAGTGTCCCTTATGTACTCCTCCGGGGTTACGGTATTAATAACATTGGTTTCAACATTTATAGGGTTACCTGAGATATAATGTTTGATTCTTTGACCGTTCACCACCTTCGGATTTGTGCCTTCGAAGTTGTTGATTTTTATGGCACCAGAACGGTAGACCTCCTCAATAACGTAAGGACCTTCCCATTTAGAGAGGAGTTTTCCTGCAAAAAATCTTAAACGAGAGTTGTATAATAGAACATAATCACCTACATTAAACTCACACTTTTGTATCTTTTTGTCATGCCATCTTTTAACTTTTTTCTTTAAACAGTTTGGCCTTCTCATAGGCCTGGGTTCTCCACTCATCAAGTGAGCTAATGTCAAATAGTCTCTTCTCACCAGCAAGTTTGAAATCATAATTGAGCTCTTTAATGGCCCAATATGCCTTATGTTCTAGTTCGAAGGTAAGTGACATGATTTTCCATAAACCACTTTATATGGAGATATATCCATAGGATTTTTATATGCATTTCTATAGGCCCATAATGCATCATCAATTTTCTTGGATCAATTATTTCTAGATCTATTAGCAGTCTTTTGCAAAATTAATTTAATCTCTCTATTACTCAGTTCTACTTGACCACTAGACTGTGGGTGGTATGGAGATGCAATTCTATGATCAACATCATACTTAGCAAGCATTTTACGAAAGGCACCATGAATAAAATGTGAACCACCATCAGTCATTAAGTATCTAGGGACTCCAAACCTCGGAAAAATAACTTCTCTAAGCATCTTAATAGAGGTGTTATGAATAGCACTACTAGTTGGAATAGCTCCTACCCACTTAGTAACTAATCAACGACAACTAAAATATGTGTATACCCATTAGAGGAAGGAAACGGTCCCATATAATCAAAGCCCCAAACATCAAATGGTTCAATAACAAGTGAATAGTTCATAGGCATTTCTTGACATCTACTGATATTACAAATTCTTTGACATTCATCACAAGACAAGACAAACTTACGGGCATCTTTGAAAAGAGTAGGCCAATAAAAATCGGATTGCAATACCTTATGGGCAGTTCTATCTCCAGCGTGGTGTCCTCCATAAGCCTCGGAGTGACACTTGCGTAGGATTTGTTCCTGTTCATGCTCAGGTACACAATGTCTAATAACACCATCTACTCCTTCTTTATAAAGGTGTGGGTCATCCCAGAAGTAATGTCTTAAATCATAGAAAAACCTTTTCTTTTGCTGGTATGTGAAACTAGGTGGTATAAATTTAGCAACAATGTAATTAGCATAATCAGCATACCATGGAGCAGTACGAGAAGCATTTATGACAGCTAATTGTTCATCAGGAAAGCTATCATGAATAGGTAGCGGGTCATCAAGAATATTCTCTAACCTAGACAAGTTGTCTGCAACGTTGTTCTCAGCTCCCTTTCTATCAATAATATGCAAATCAAATTCTTGTAGCAAGAGAACCCATCTAATAAGTCTAGGTTTAGCATCTTTCTTTTCCATAAGATATTTAATAGCAGCATGATCAGTGTGAATAGTAACTTTAGAATCAACAATATAAGGTCTGAACTTATCACAAGCAAATACAACCACTAAAAATTCTTTTTCAGTAGTAGCATAATTTCTCTGGGCATTGTCTAGAGTTTTACTAGCATATTGGATAACATTTAATTTATTATCAACTCTTTGTCCTAGAACAGCACCTACAACATAATCACTAGCATCACATATAATTTCAAAGGGTAAATTCCAATCAGGTAGCTGAACAATAGGTGCAGAAATCAAGGCTTTCTTAAGTATTTCAAATGCTTCTACACAATCATCATCAAAGACAAAAGGAACATCTTTTTGTAAGAGATTAGTCAGAGGCCTAGAATTTTTTGAGAAGTCTTTAATGAACCTCCTATAAAAACCGGCATGACCAAGGAAACTTCTTATACCTTTAATGTCCTTAGGACACAACATCTTTTCAATAGCATCAACTTTAGCTTTATCAACTTCAATACCTCTTTCAGAAACTTTATGCCCCAAGACAATACCTTCATTAACCATAAAGTGGAACTTCTCCCAATTCAAAACCAGATTAGTTTCTTCACATCTATACAACCAAAAGGCATTCATCTATAAGCAAAGGTACCGAAAGGGCAAGTAAAAGTGGTCTTTTCCTGATCCTCTTTCGACACAGATATTTGAGAGAAACCAGAATAACCGTCTAGAAAGCAAAAATGTGTATGTTTGGATAATGTTTCTAGCATTTGATCAATAAAAGGTAAAGTGTAATGATCCTTTCTGGTAGCTTTATTTAATTTGCGGAAATCAATTACCATTCTATAACCTGTAACAATTCTTTGTGGGATCAATTCATCTTTACCATTAGGAACAACAGCAATGCCTCCCTTCTTAGGGACACAATGGACAGGACTTACCCACTGACTATCAGCAACATGATAAATTATATCTGCCTCCAGAAGCTTTAGTATTTCATTTCTTACCACTTCTTTCATCTTAGGATTTAACCGTCGTTGGTGATCAACAACCGGTTTAGCATCTTTCTCCAATTTTATTTTATGTTGGCATAGAGTGGGACTAATGCCCTTAAGATCATCAAGAGTATATCCAATAGTAGCACGGTGCTTCTTCAGAGTTTTCAATAATTTCTCTTCTTCCTGCTCTGAAAGGTTAGCACTTATAATAACAGGATATATCTTCTTTTCATCAAGATAAGCATATTTAAGTGTATCAGGTAATGGTTTAAGCTCAAACACGGGATCACCCTTGGGTGGAGGAGGATCCCCTAGGATTTAAATAGGCAAGTTGTGTTTCAAAATAGGTCCCTGTTTAAAGAATATTTTGTCTATTTCCCTTCTTTCATTCATAAACATATCATTTTCATGGTCTAGCAAATATTGCTCTAAAGGGTCATTAGGAGGCACGGCAATAGAAGCAAGACCAATAATTTCATCTTTACTAGGCAATTCTTTATCATGGGGTTGTCTACGAAATTTAGCAAAATTAATATCATGAGACATATCCAACCAACAGAAACAATATCCTTTTTGCAGTCTATCTTAGCATTAACAATATTCAAGAAGGGTCTACCAAATATAATGGGACAAAAGTCATCTTGTGAGGAACCAAGAACAAGAAAATTAGTAGGATATTTAACTTTCCCACACAAGACTTCAACATCTCTAACAATCCCAACTGGTGAAATAGTATCTCTATTGGCGAGCTTAATTGTAACAGGGGAAGGTGGTTTCTCAATATAAGCGGTAGGAATAATAGGATCAACATTATAAGTGATAGTCTTTTCTTCAACTTTAATAGGTTCAACTACTTTTACTTCAATCGGAGGATGATATTTAAAACACTTATCCTTAGGGAGATCAACATGAGTAGCAAATGATTCACAGAAAGAAGCTACTATCTCTGAGTCAAGTCCATATTTAGTGCTAAATTTGCGAAAAGCATCAGTGTCCATAAAAGATTTAACACAATCAAACTTAGGTGTTATACCTGACTCCTTACCTTCGCCGAGTTCCCAATCTTTAGAGTTGCGTTTAATTCTTTCCAATAAATCCCATTTGAATTCGATAGTCTTCATCATAAAAGAACCAGTACAAGAAGTATCGAGCATGGAGCGATTATTGAGAGAAAGTCGAGCATAGAATCTTTGAATAATAATTTCTCTTGAGAGCTCATGATTGAGGCATGAATATAACATTGAATTAAGTCTCCCCCAAGCTTGAGCGATACTTTCTCCTTCATGAGGCCAAAAATTATATATATAATTATGATCACGATGAACCAGATGCAAATGATAAAACTTCTTATGAAATTCCAATTTCAATCGGTTGTAGTTCCATGATCCAATATCATCACATAGCCTAAACCATGTCAATACCTTTCCCTTCAAATATAAAGGGAAGACCTTCTTCTTGATAACATCCTCGGGCATACCTGCAAGCTTAAATAATCCACAAACTTCATCCCATAGATTATGTGCATATCAGGATGTAACGTTCCATCTCCTGTAAAAGGATTAGCTAGCAGTTTCTCTATCATACCCCAAGGAATTTGAAAGTAAACATTTTCAGTAGGTTCAGTAGGTTAAGGAGCAACTCTTTGCTCTACTGGTCGGGGTGGAGATACCCCGAACAAGCCCCTCAAAGGATTGTTTTCCATAGTAACAAGTGACAGTAAATTTCAGCACACTATATAAATTTTTCCTTACCAAATTCCACTTACCAAAGGCGCTTCACTCCCCGGCAATGGTGCCAGAAAAGAGTCTTGATGGCCCACAAGTATAGGGGATCTATCATAGTCCTTTTGATAAGTAAGAGTGTCGAACCCAATGAGAAGCAGAAGGAAATGACAAGCGGTTTTCAGTAAGGTATTCTCTGCAAGCACTGAAATTGTCGGTAACAGATAGTTTTGTGATAAGGTAATTCATAATGGGTAACAAGTAACAAAAGTAAACAAGGTGCAGCAAGGTGGCCCAACCCTTTTTGTAGCGAAGGACAAGCCTGGACAAACTCTTATATAACGGAAAGCGCTCCCGAGGACACATGGGAATTATCGTCAAGCTAGTTTTCATCATGCTCATATGATTCGCGTTCGTTACTTTGATAATTTGATATGTGGGTGGAGCAGTGCCTGGGTACTGCGCTTCCTTGGACAAGCATCCCACTTATGATTAACCCCCCTCACAAGCATCTGCAACTACGAAAGAAGAATTAAGGTAAACTTAACCATAGCATGAAACATATGAATCCAAATCAGCCCCTTACGAAGCAATGCAGAAACTAGGGTTTAAGCTTCTGTCACTCTAGCAACCCATCATCTACTTATTACTTCCCAATGCCTTCCCCTAAGCCCAAACAATGGTGAAGTGTCATGTAGTCGACGTTCGCATAACACCACTAGAGGAAAAACAACATACATCTCATCAAAATATCGAACGTGTAACAAATTTCACATTATTACTTATAACAAGACTTCTCCCATGTCCTCAGGAACAAACGTAACTACTCATAAATCATATTCATGTTCATAATCAGAGGGGTATTAATATGCATAAAGGATCTAAATATATAATCTTCCACCGAATAAACCATCTAGCATCAACTACAAGGAGTAATCAACACTACTAGCAACCCACAGGTACCAATCTGAGGTTTTGAGACAAAGATCAGATACAAGAGATGAACTAGGGTTTGAGAGGATATGGTGCTGCTGAAGATGTTGATGGAGATTGACCCCCTCCAGATGAGAGGATCGATGATGATGACGATGGTGACGATTTCCCCCTCCCGAAGGGATGTTTTCTCGGTAGAACAACTCCGTCGGAGCCCTAGATTGGTTCCGCCAAAGTTCCGCCTCGAGACGGCGGTGCTTCATCCCGAAAGCTTCCTTCTATTTTTTTTCCAGGGCAAAAGACACCTTATACCAGAAAGATGGGCATCGGGGGCCTGCCAGGTGGCCCATGAGGCAGGGGGCGTGCCCCCCACCCTCGTGGACGGTGGCCGGGCCCCCTCTGGTGCTTTCTTCGTCCAATATCTTTAATATATTCCAAAACTGACTTTCGTGAAGTTTCAGGGCTTTCGAGGTTGTGCAGAATAGGTCTCTAATATTTGCTCATTTTCCAATCCAGAATTCCAGCTGTCGGCATTCTCCCTCTTCATGTAAACCTTGTAAAATAAAAGAGAAAAGGTATAAGTATTATGACATAGTGTGTAATAACACCCCATAATGCAATAAATATCGATATAAAAGCATGATGCAAAACGGACGTATCAGGATGCCCAAGGCACCCCAAGGTAATATTCAAGGACGCCAAGAGCCTAAGCTTGGGGATGCCCCGGAAAGGCATCTCCTCTTTTGTCTTCGTCTATCGGTAACTTTACTTGAGGCTATATTTTTATTCACTGGTAAAAATAAAGAAGACACAATTATTAAGAAAGCCTGACACTAAAGCAGCTGACTATTAGGCAATGGAGAGGCCTTTCAGTCAATATTAATGTGAGGAGTAGTGATTGCCATGCAATAGATACACTACATCTATGAATGTATACAAGCTCTCTAGATGAACTAAAATGGGATGCCATCCAACTTGCTTGTTGATGAAGACCTCGAGCATTTCGTGGAAACTCGTCATGGAAATATACAAGCCAAGTTCTATAATGTGAAAAATTCCCACTAGTATGACAGTGATATGTATGAAAACTCTCTACATGAAGTATATGGTGCTAGTTTGAAGCATAAATGTGTATAAATGATAGTAGTGTGCCCCTCTCTTTTTATTCTCGCCTTTTCTGCCTTTTTTCTTAGGCTCTTTTTGGCTTTTTTAGAGTGTGTGAATTTGAGGATTTGCTAATGAGGGACACGATTGTAGACCGGATATTTGAGGGGTAACCAGACGCTGTTTGCAGATGTGTTCGAGCACGCCTACAAATGATTTGTGGGGTCCGACTGTAGATGCTATTAGCTTTTATCTTGTACCCCGACCCGTTTGAATTGTGCTAAACTTTGTCACATATTGCCACACTATTTTGCCACATCTGTCTTGCTTGATGTTGCTCAAACACATTTTGGCGTGCTTTAAAGAATTTTGACACACTTTCCATATGCATGACATGTGGAGCTTACTGCTCATATAAAAAAATATTGCTTTAGATGTTGCTTGAACCAAACACGCCCCTAACTTAGTTAAACTTGCCAAAGTTAAAGTGTTGCAAAAAGTAGCAAGTTGTGGCTTGAAACCAAACAGCCCCACACTTCCTACATTCCTAGTTGCTTGTACAAAGAATGCTTCGGTTTGCACGGCTAGCTAGCTTGACGATCAGATACTGAAAGTTTCCATGCGTATCTTCTTCTTCTTCCTTCAGGAAGTTTCCATGCATATCAGGGCCTCTGAGTGGTCCAGATGGAACCACGGCGCCATGTGACAAGTTGATAGGGGCACGTTTGGGATCACACGGACTATATATATTGTGCTCTCCTTTGGATCGTCGTACGTCCTCCTCTCCAACCGACGAAGTAGTGCGAGCTACGCTCTCCTTAGATTCCATCCATGGATCGATATATGGATCCAGCCGGAGCGCGCGTACGTGCGTGGCCACCACCACCACACCACCAGCAGCTAGCGCCGCGCGCAACCGACCCGCCACCACACCAGCACACCCCTACTAGTAGCAGTGTAGCAGGTCGACCGATCACTCGCAAGAGGAGAGATGCAGATGCTCTGCTCCCACATGACCAACCAAAAGGGAGGCGAACATGCGTGCACACATGTGCCACAACGCCCCCATGTTCCAAACCCCGACCGACATCCATCCACCTGCAGCCACCGGCGTGGGCATGAATCCGCAGGCGCTACGTGTAGCTCTGGCCAGACGATGCTGCTGCCTGCCTAAATGGAGTAGGTAGGAGCAGTTCGCCCGCCGAGGCCGCGGAGATGAGGAGAAATGGGGAGGACAGGACGCGACAAGGCGCACGGGTTTCTCTAGCTTGAGCGGCGCGTCCGTCCGAGACCGACGACGCCTGTCTATGTGCGTGTGTAGCTGGGGCATTCACGCCGTGCCGCCGGTATTGGCAGCAGCGCGCACTGTGTTCGTACCGGCCGTGGTACTAGTACGTGTTAGCTCGCCGGAGCCCGGCGAGGGGAACAGGCCACATGGCGAGCCACTAATGTCAATCACCGGAGGGCGAGCGGCTGGAGATCGATCCATCGATCCAGCCGTAGTGGTTGCAGCACCGGTACAAACAGTGCCCGGGCTGAAGCTGGCCGTCTCAGGCGTGAAGAGGAACAAGCAAGCAACTGCGGTACTGCACTGTATGAACCAACAGCGTACAGTGCGGTGTTTCCGTATGAGATACTCCTATCCTGTGCGAGACGAGACGAGATGATGAGGGCGTGCACGGGGCCTTGCGTCCAGCCAACGGATGGGATTTGTGCATGCAGTTGCTGGTTGCATGGAGAGGAGATCCGCCGCATTGCTGGCTTGCTGTGATGCTGTACGCGTTGGTCCTCTCCTCTTGGATCTGCTGTTGAAGGTACCAACCAGCTTTTTGGTGCGATGAATTGGCCGGCAGTTGGGGCATTGGACGGGCTCCAGCTGCTGGTAGTGGTACTGCCTTCTTAAAGCGAGCAGGGCGGGGACGGGGGTCATGTTGCTCGTGCGTTGCGACCTGCGCGAGGCAACGAACGAATCCAGGAAACCGTGTCGCCAAGCTATATGTATGTATACGTGTGGGCTGCAGAGTACAGTACACTTTTCTTTTTTGCGCGTGACAGAGTACAGTATACTAATGCAAAGATTTCGATTATGAGCTGTTTTTTGAGCTTTTAGGGCATTTCTAATTGATCCCCGGTAAGGCAGTAAGGGAGGATAAATTCGTTTATTCTCCCTTACGGCGCACCTAGCCGAATCCCAATCCGCCATAAACGAGAAAAAATTATGCTCCTACCCTGAAAATTCCTCCCAATTTTCCTAAATTTACTCCATCCGGACGCGGACTGGGTAAAAGTGGCAGCCTCTCTTTCGCTCCCTCTCTTGGCGCCTTGCCTCCCGCGCCATAGCCACCATGCCCCGCCGCCACCACCGATGACCATCCCTCTGGCCTGAATGGATAGTCCGGACCCTTCCGTCACCCTGCCGGCCACCGCCGCCGGAAATCATCCACGCACAGCAGCCCGCACCGAAGAAGAGTTTGGGGATGAAAAAAACCCACCAAGTTCAAGCTCCTCCTCCAAGCGCGGTAATGGCCTCAGGGTGGCCACCGCCTCTCTAGCAACGGCCCGCTGCTCCCGTTGGAGCCAAATGAGCTCGAAAGCCGACGGCGGCGGCGCTTGCCGAGGCGGCCGCAAAGAAGAAGATGAAGAAGACCACAGCGGCGCTTCGTGCAGCTACTCTGGCACCTCCTACGGCCACTCTTCTGGTGCGAGCAGTGGCCGCAGCCG
The DNA here is from genome assembly GCF_018294505.1 of Triticum aestivum. Lineage (NCBI taxonomy): Eukaryota > Viridiplantae > Streptophyta > Magnoliopsida > Poales > Poaceae > Triticum > Triticum aestivum. The sequence goes on along the minus strand of NC_057806.1, from coordinate 524,644,674 downwards.
GCAACAAGCATCGCGGACGCCAAGTGCTCGACGAAATGCCGACAAGGTAAAAAAAATCCTTGGTCACGGCGATTGTTTGTACCCGATCGGTGATTGTTTGTAGCCGATCATGATGTAGTTTTTATGTTTCCTTGTCGTCGTGCGGAGATGAAACCGCGCGAGTTCCAGCGTCTTTGGAATCCTTGGCCATGATGGGACTTGATGAACTCAACTATGACTCCATTTGGCATCATTAGGATGCTGCCCAAGACATGGAGCAAGAGGAGGAGGTGGCCGATGAGGAGGTGGGCAATGAAGAGGAGGTTGTGGAGGTAACCGAATCAAGCACGCGGCCATCAAGGTCACGCACTACCAACTACAATCACAGAGACGATGGTGTTCTTTGCGATGCTTGCATGCACATCTCCATGGAAGCAACGATTGGAACGGATCAGACCAAGACTATGTTTTGAGAGAGAATTATGGACCACTACAACATATACATGCTATGTTTGTGCTGATTTTGGATCAAACATTAGTTGGCTCGATCCACAACATATACATGCTATGCTTGTGGGGATTTTGAATCAAACATTATGTTTGAAGTGATGTCTTTTGGGTGAACTTTGCATGTTTTAATTCGAAAAACACGATGATAAAACTTTCTGTTTTGACGGTTATTCTATGCATATTTTAATTTTAATGTTTTCAAGATATATAGTGTGTAGTGTTTAAAATTTATGCGGTTAGGACACAAAACTTACACAATTTTATTTACTCCACTGAGTATAGGGGATCGGCTAGGTGTGGCCATCATTAGTGGAGTAAAATTTTTCCTCCATAACTTTACTTCGCCGAATACTCCCTTAACTTTTTGGGAACCAATTAGAAATGCCCTGCGGCTCAACCGCCACGTCTCCGATTTTCAGAAAAAGGAGCCAATTTCTTTTTTAGTAACCTAGATTTCTTACACATTTTTGGAGACATTCTGTTGGGAATAGCTGACTACACCTGTCGTGTGGTTACCAAGATTTCTTACATAGCACCATTCTTTAAACATTTATTTAGACAAACAAGTTTTTTTATCTATATTTAGACAAACAAGTTTATTACACAGCTGCAGCCTGTAGGACTAACTAACATCCATTCAGCCATGATGATGGGGATTTGTCTGCTATAGATAAGCAACTGCCATGTATAAGAGCAACTAGTTGACGAGTACTCTTTTGAAAGCATCACAACGATTATGTAGGGATGGGCACAGAGCGCGCCACTTGAGGATGGGCTGAGAGTGTGCCACTTGGCGCGCTCTCAGCTGCCGCCATATGTCGCACTCTCAGCCGCCACCACATGTCGCGCTCTGCGCACTTTCTTTAGATTTTATTTATTTTTCTTTTTTCGCATGCGTTTTTGGTCATTTAAATAGTTTTTTTACTTTTTGGTTTTCATCAGTCTTCATTAAATTTTGGAACAAAAAACATTTTGTGTGATTTTTACTTCCGTGAGAGACACTTTTTGCTTTTGCGAAAGGCACAACCATACCTCTCAGGAATGAATAAAGCGTTTCCGCAAGAGGCATGGTTTTACTTTCGCGCGAGGCACGACCTTTTTGAAACGAAAAAAAACATATTTTCTATTATTTTTTCTTTTGCAAGAGGCACGGTTGTATTTTCGCGAGAGGCATGGCCGTGCCTCTTGAAAAGGAGAAAAAAATTCTGATTTTTTTTCCTTCTGCGAGAGGAGGCAAGATTTTGCTTCCGCTAGAGACCCGGTTGTGCTTTCACGCGTGCCTCTCAGAAACGAAAAAAATGTGTTTTTTATCCTTCCGCAAGAGGCATGGTTTTACTTTGGCGAGAGGCATGGTTTTTTCGTACGGTTTTTTCGTGATTTTTATTGTCAAAACCTATCAATATGAGATCTAGATTTGAAGATCTCGACGTGAGGAACTCAATAGTGAAAATAATTCGAGATTTGGACGCATGATTTAAAAGATAAAAACATTTTAAATAAACGAATGTACGAAAAAAAAACTCACAGATTACAACAAGCGACGCGCGTGAGCCACTTGTTGCAACCTGAAAAGGTGAGAGTGATCTTTGGAAGGAGTATTCTCTAATTAGTGATTTTGGCTATGTATCGCCCGTAACAAGCGCTACAGGCGGATCGCCTACACGCGTTTCGACATGGCCCGGCTAAGTAGTGCTACTACATACACTTTCCCATAGCCGTCTTTAAGGAGAAATGCTGGTATTTTTGTGTAGTTTCTTCGGAAAGCCTATTTAGGAATTAGAAAGTCTGCTAAAGTCAGGTTTTTCTTCTGTTTTGCACATGGTTTTTTGTTTCATTCTGTTTTTAATTAAAGGACATTTTAAAGTTTGTATTTATTTTAATTCCTGAACATACTTTAAATTTGCGAATATTATTTGAATTCACAAACATCTTCTCAAATCCACATAATTTTTTTAATTCAAAAACATCTTTCCAAACACATGAATAGTTCTGAAATTCACAAACATTTTTTGAATTCATGAAGATTGTTTGAATGAATGAACTTTCTCATTTTTTGTGAATAATTTTTTAATCCATGAACATATTTTTGAAATCATGAACAATTTTTCAGATTATGATTTTTTGAATTTGTGAACAATGTATCAAACCACAAACATTTCAAATTTGCGAATGTAATTCAAATTCGTGCTGATTTTTTAAATTACAAAGATTTTTAGAATTCGCGCACTTTCTCAGTTTTGGAAACAATTTTTAATTCATAAAAACTTTTGAATTTGCCGCAAACATATTTCAAATTTCGAAGAATTTTCCAGAATTCCTGATTATTTTTTGAAATCATGAACCTTTTTTGACTTGATGAAAAAGTTTCAAGTTCACGGGAATTTTTTGAATTAATGTTTTTTTATTCATGAACAACTTTTTAGATTTTAGCCTTTTCAAATTATTGGTTTTCTTTACTAAAATTAAAATATTCAAAATAAACACAATGTGGAAGAAAACAAAATAATTGCTACCTCTCAATCGGAATCTCACCCCTTTTTCACAGGCAGCCTCGTGCGAGCCTGGCACACGCACTCCAGCCCTTGAGGGACACGTCGTTGTTGCTCGCAATAAACGAAACGTATCAACAGGGTACCCTATTTTGCGCTTATGCGCCCGTTTGTGAACGGGCGCCTGTAGGCATTTTTATTTGGGCTCGGCCCATCTTATTTTTGTTCTTCCGCTTTGTATTAAAAGAAAGGGAGCAACTAGTTAACGAGCGTTCCTTCGGAAGCCTCGCAACGATCAGCGCCACTAGACGCGCTCTCAGCCATTTGCCACGTGTCGCGCTCTGGACGCTTCCTTCGGATTTTGTTTTTTTTTTATTTTCTCGCACGTGTTTTCGGCTTTTTAAACGGTTTTTTTTCGGGTTTTTTCGACGTTTTGGTTTTCCCCTGGTCTTTCTTAGTTTTTGATCAAAAAAATTAGAATTTTCTTTTTCGCGAAAAAACGTGTTTTCTTTTTTTTCCTTTCGCGAAAATCACGGTTTTTCTTCCGCGAGAGGTACGGTTGTGTTTTAGCAAGAGTCACGGCCGTGCCTTTCAGAAACGAAAAAAAACGTGTTTTCTATTTTTTTTCTTTCGCGAGAGTTACAGTTTTGATTCCGCGAGAGGCACGGTTGTACTTTCGCGAGAGTCATGGTCGTGCCTCTCGGAAAGGGAAAAACAAAACGTGTTTTTTGTTTTTTTTTCTTTCGGGAGAGTCACGGTTTTGCTTCCGCGAGAGGCACGGTTGTGCTTTCGCGAAAGTCACGGTCGTGCCTCTCGAAAAAAGAAAAAAATACGCGTTTTCTGTTTTTTTTTCTTTCGCGAGAGTCACGTTTTTGCTTTCGCGAGAGGCACGGTTGTGCTTTCGCGAGAGTCACGGTCGCGCCTCTCAGAAACTGAAAAAAATATGTTTTCTTTTTTTTTTCCTTCCACAAGAGTCACTGTTTTGCTTCCACGAGAGGTACGGTTGTGATTTCGCGAAAAAATCCATGCTCCCGGTCCGGTTTTTTTGTGAAAAAAAAAGTTCATCAAAACATATCAACATGGGATCTAGTTTTGAAGATCTCGACGCAAGGAATCCAACGATGAAAACGGTTTGAGATTTGGACGCACGGTTTAAGAGATAAAACATTTTGAATAAACGGATCTACGAAAAAAGGGAAAACTCCCAGGTTGCGACAAGTGGCGCGCTACATGTGCGCCACTTGTCGCGAGCTGGGAAAGTGGAGTGCTCTTTGCAACGAGTACTCCTTAATTAGTGATTTCGTAAAAAAAAAGCAAGCGCGTCTTTTGAACAATTTTTATGAATTCCTGATTATTTTTGAAATCTCGAACCTTTTTGACTTCATGAAAAACTTTCAAGTTCACGGAAATTTTTTGAATTAATTTTTTTATTCGTGAACAATTTTTTTAGATTTTGGCCTTTTCAAATTATTGATTTTCTTTACTAAACTAAAAATATTCAAAATAAACACAATGTGGAAGAACACAAAATAATTGGTACCTCTCACTCGGAATCTCACCCCTTTTTCACAGGCAGCCTCGTGCAAGCCTGGCCCACGCACTCCAGCCCTTGAGGGACACGTCGTTGTTGCTCGCAATAAGCGTAACGTACCAACGGGTGAATCCTAAGCAAAACTGTCTGCTGGTACTCGAACCGAAGACCTTCTAGTTGTTCAATCCCTACTCTAGCCACCACACCTGCCTCACCTCATGTGCGTTTCTACACTCTTTTCTTGTTATGACCTTTTCTTTTTTTCCTTTTTTTATTCTTTTAAAAATATTTTTCTCTGTTTTTTCTTTTGCTCATTTGAATGATTGTTTTTTCAAAATCGATGAACATTTTTCAAAATCAATAATTTTTTTCCAAGTCAATGATCGTTTTTAAAGTCGATGCACTTTTTTGAAATCGATGAAATCTTTTCAAAATCAATGGAGTGTTTTCAAAATCGATGAACTTATTTCAAAATCAATGACCTTTTTTCAACATCAATGACCTTTTTTTAAAATCAATTAACATTTTTCATAATCAATGAACTTATTTCAGATTCGATGAACTTTTCTTTCAAATGGATGAACATTTTCAAAATTGATGAACTTTTCTTTAAAATCGATGAACTTATTGCCGATTCGATGAACTTTTTTCAAAATCGATGATTTTTTCTTTAAAATGGATGAACATTTTTCAAAATTGACGAAATTCTCTTTAAAATCGATGAACATTTTTCAAAATCATGAACTTATTTCAGATTCGATGAACTTTTTTCAAAATCGATGAACTTTTCTTTAAAATGGATGAACATTTTTCAAAATTGATGAACTTATTTCAGATTTGATGAACTTTTATTCAAAATCAATGAACCTTTTTCAATTACGATGAATTGTTTTTAAATTGAATAAACTATTTTTCAAATTCGATGAACTTTTTTCAAAGTTGTGGACTTATTTTCGAAATTTCATGAACTTTTTTCAATTGTATGAAGTTTTGTTACATTCACGAACTTTTTCCAATTTGTACAAATCTTTTACTAGTATTTCAAAATTCATTTTTTTAGTTTTTGAATTTCTTTTCAAAGTTTACGTTTCTTTTCATATAATTATATTAGGTATACAATATTATATCTTAATGTTGTACTAGAAGAAGCTCAAGTAAACTTTTTTCCTCGTAATTGTCGTCAACGCGATTTTGGCCTAGTGGTCATTGCGCTTTCCTATTGTCGTTGTCGGGAAGAGTTCAAGTCCCAGGTCTCCTGATATTATCGTACGAATTTTTCTCCGGCCTGCTACAACGCCCCCTGTGGGCGCCAACGGCTTCAATCGGCGCTTGCAGTGCCAAATACGAGTACCAGCGAATGCTGGAGTGGTTCAAACACCAGCACATTCGTGCATGACATGTTCTAAATGGCCGGCCCAACCGCCGCGTTGTGTGACTACTAAAATGCCAACAAAATAATCTTGCACTCTATTCGGGAGTCAAGCTCGCAACCGGAAGCTAGAGATCAGGTATTCAATACCACTAGTACTGCTATGTGTTGGTGATTGTATAGACAACACAAGCACATAGAACTAAATGCAGCGTCATATCCAAAACACATAAAATTTCTTTGAAAATTATTAACCATTTTGTTTAAGGGATGTTAACCATTTTTTAAATGTGAACAAATGTTTGAAATCCTGACCAACTTTCGAAACTGGAACAAATTTTCAAAACATGACCAACTTTTGAAACCGTTAACAAATAATTTGAAAAAAATATGAACATTTTATAAAATTGTGAACAAAGTAAATCCAAACAATGTTTTGAACTGTGAACATTTTTACCAATAATGAATTTAAAATACACACTGAACATTTATGAAAAATACGTTGAGCTTCTTTTTCAAAAGCATGTTGAACATTTTTTTATATGTGATGAACATTTTTTTGTACACATTGAACATCTTTTTAATATATGACGATTTTTTTAACACATATAAAATTTTTTATAATCTGAACAAATTCTGGAAATGTGAAGAAAATTTGGAAATTTGAACATTGTTTCTGAAAACTTAAACAAAATTTGAAATTCTAAACATATTATAAATTGTAGAATTTTTGGAAATGCCAAAAACTGAAGAAGAAAAAAGGCAAAAGGAAAGGGAAGGAAAGGAAAAAAATTAGCAGAAAAAAGAAAACAAAAAAACATGAAAAACCAGGAAAGCAAAGCAAATCAGGAAAAGAAACGTTCGTAAAAGTGGGTTGGCCAGTGTCACATAGGGTGAGCGCGAATGGGCCGGCCCTGTAAACGGGCACTTCAGCGAACGAAGAAGTAGCGACCAACATACTGTAGCAGATCAGCACGCCCCTCTCTAAAACAAAGAAAAAGATGTCTGCGCACTCACGAGGAGATACTGGATGAATGTGGGGATGATGTCAAGTCTGCGAAAGGCGTCCTTGTGGTAATCTCGTAGTCCCTAATGGGTGGAGCAATGGTGTCGGTCCACGGAATTTTATCCCTTTGCTTCATTTAGCTAAAAGGTAATGTAGCAGACTATTTACTATGGTGAGCCGGCTTCGAATGGTTTTTTTATTGTACTTTCTAAAAAAATTATTATTCATTTTGTTTTTTATTTTCATATATTTTTTACTTTATAATACGTGGTGAACATTTTTAAATATACACACCGAACAATATTTAATATATGGTGAAGATTTTTTAATACATTTATATTTTTCGTAATATACGTCGAACATTTTTAAATATACACAACGAACAGTTTTGTAATCTGTGTGTATAAATATTTGACCTGAAGTCCTGAACATGGTTTTATTTTAACTCTCCTGACAAGCGGGACCCATTGGTCTTAGAGGTGAAAAAAATGCCACATCAACAAGGGCTTTTTTGCAAAAACAATTATATTTTTTCGAGGGTGTTTTCAGAAAACCAGGTCACACGACCCCTTCTCCCTTGTCTAGTGGCTGACAACAGTCCCCATGTGCCATCCAGGCCGATTCCGTATACAAAGTAGATAAGCACTGTATTTGCACATCAAAGCTAAGTTTTTGCACCATCGCAACTTCTACCACTACAATGACCGTTTGCGTCATGTTCTAGCACCACATGTTTAATTGACTCATTTAGGAAGATGCTTGAATAGGGTTTTTATTTTGTTCTTTCTAAAAAATCTTCTGTTTTATTATTATATAGTTATTTTTGTTTATAATATATGGTGAACATTTTTCAAAATATACACTAAACAGTTTTTAATATATGGTGAATTCTTTGAATACATTTAACTTTTTTGTAATATACGTTGAACATTTTTAAATATACAAACTGAACTCATTTCAAATATACGATGAACTTTGTTGTAATACACGGTGAAGTTTCCATAATATATGGTGAGCATTTTCTAAAGATATGATCAATTTTTTAATATGTGGTGAACATTTTGTATAATGTGCAGTGCACTTTTTGGAATATATAGTAAAAAAGTCTTAATATATAATAAAAAATTGTCATATGTGGTGCGTGGTGAAACTTTTCATAATATACAGAGAACATTTTTCATTTCTTTTTCTGAAAAAAATATTAGATATATTATAAAGATTGTACAAAACACGTCAACCATAATGAAAATTACGTTGAGGTCCATGGACTACGGAACGACATTTGCCGCTGCCAGAATGAGCTGTGGACGCGTCGTTGTCGCCGCTCGCATGCCAGAGCCGGCATGACCTTATCGATAACAGCTGAGAATTCTTCGTCCACGTGGCTCTATGGACCACCACCGTGGAGCTGCAGTCGACACCGTTGAATCCTTGAATCGATCTAAAGAATTGGCACCAAATATCGCCATCTTGTACGCACAGCGAGAAAGCATAACCTTGCTGCCCAAGCAGCTGGCAGAAATCTATGCTGGAGCTCAGTCTAATATGTCCCATCGGTCAAACTTGAGGAGGATCAGAACCCGAAGACTGACTCGAAGAAGGAGCTCCGCCATCCATCCAAATGTCGCCCTTGCAAGGACTAAAACACTACCTATCTACTAGCCGGAGCCGAGGAATCACAAATCTTCTCCCTGCCACCGGCAGCTGAAGCGGCAGACAGAGATGAGGCGAATCCATGGGCTCGCCGACGGAGATCAAGGGGAGGAAGGCTTTTCCCCAAGTCGCCTTTGGAGAGAGGAACAAAAGTTAGCTAGATATGTCCTTGGTGAACATTTTTCTTCTGAACATATTTGTCTAATACATGTGAACGTTTTGTATAATACACAAAAAATTGAAGGTAAAAACAGAAAAAGAAAAATAACAAAACCAAAATAGGAAAAAAGAATGAAAACATAAATAAAAACACTAAAAAACTGTACAAATAAATAAAAAATCAAAAGAAAAAACAGGAGAATAAAGGTAAATTTGGAAGAAGAAAAAACCGAACAAAAGAAACAGCAGCAAACGAAACAATCATGCGAACCCCGTAGTAGGCCAGCCCAACTGGCTCGGCTATGGCCATTGCCGCGCGCGATTGGCAAATAGGTTCGCTTCATTAGGGCATGTATAGTGACTGATAATACAATTTTATCGCAAGTCTTGCATATAGTTTAAAGATGACAATAAAGCATATCTATAATGGGTTATTTCTTAGCCTTATGTTTAATAACTGGTTATTCATAAAAATATGATGAGACATACTGTGTTAAGAGATCATTTCATCTCTTCAATAAAACAAGACAATTCTTTTCTTATAATTTTCCTTTCCTCCACCATAACATTTTTCCTATGCAACGCTCTAAGGTACATCGCATATGCATTTCTGAGCCCAGACTCATCTACACTCGATTAAGAGAAAATAAAAAATGTTGAGGAACGCAGTAATTTTAAAATTTTCCTACGCATACGCAAGATCATGGTGATGCATAGTAACGAGAGGGGAAGAGTGTTGTCTACGTACCCTCGTAGACCGTAAGCAAAAGCGTTATGACAACACGGTTGATGTAGTCGTACGTCTTCATGATAGACCGATCCTAGTACCGAAAGTACGGCACCTCCACGATCTACACACGTTCGGCTCGGTGACGTCCCACGAACTCACGATCCAGCAGAGTGTCGAGGAAGAGCTTCGTCAGCACGACAGCGTGATGACGGTGATGATGATGCTACCGGAACAGGGCTTCGCCTAAGCATCGCTACGATATGATCGAGGTGGATTATAGTGGAGGGGGGCACCGCACACGGCTAAGAGATCAATAATCAACTTGTGTGTCTATGAGGTGCCCCCTTGCCACGTATATAAAGGATGAAGGGAGGAGGAGGCTGATACGTCTCCAACGTATCTATAATTTTTGATTGTTCCATACTATTATATTATCAACTTTGGATGTTTATGGACTTTATTATGCACTTTTATATTATTTTTGGGACTAACCTATTAACCCAGAGCCCAGTGCCAGTTTCCGTTTTTTACCTTGTTTTAGAATATCGCAGAAAAGGAAAACCAAACGGAGTCCAATTGACCTGAAACTTCACGGGACTTATTTTTGGATCAGAAGAAGCCCAGAAGACTTGGAGTGCACGTTAGGGGATCTACGAGGAGGCCACGAGGCAGGGGGGGCGCGCCCACCCCCTGGGCGCGCCCTCCACCCTCGTGGGCCCCTCGTGGCCCCCCTGACGCACTTCTTCCTCCTATATATCTCCATATACCCTAAAATGATCGGGGAACACAATAGATCAGGAGTTCCGCCGCCAGAAGCCTCCGTAGCCACCGAAAGCCAATCTAGACCCGTTCCAGCACCCTGCCGGAGGGGGCAATCCCTCTCCGATGGCCATCTTCATCATCCCGGTGCTCTCCATGACGAGGAGGGAGTAGTTCTCCCTCGGGGCTGAGGGTATGTACCAGTAGCTATGTGTTTGATCTCTCTCTCTCTCTCTCTCTCTCTCTCGTGTTCTTGAGGTGGTACGATCTTGATGTATCGCGAGCTTTGCTATTATAGTTGGATCTTATGATGTTTCTCCCCCTCTACTCTCTTATAATGGATTGAGTTTCCCCTTTGAAGTTATCTTATCGGATTGAGTCTTTAAAGATTTGAGAACACTTGATGTATGTCTTGCCGTGCGTATTTGTGTTGACAATGGGATACCACGTGATTCACTTGATGTATGTTTTGGTGATCAACTTGCGGGTTCCGCCCATGAACCTATGTGTAGGGGTTGGCACACGTTTTTGTCGTGATTCTTCGGTAGAAACTTCGGGGCACTCTTTGAGGTTCTATGTATTGGTTGAATAGATGAATCTGAGATTGTGTGATGCATATCGTATAATCATACCCACGGATACTTGAGGTGACATTGGAGTATCTAGGTGACATTAGGGTTTTGGTTGATTTGTGTCTTAAGGTGTTATTCTAGTACGAACTCTAGGGCTGTTTATGACACTTATAGGAATAGCCCAACGGATTGATTGGAAAGAATAACTTTGAGGTGGTTTCGTACCCTACCATAATCTCTTCGTTTGCTCTCCGCTATTAGTGACTTTGGAGTGACTCTTTGTTGCATATTGAGGGATAGTTATATGATCCAATTATGTTATTATTGTTGAGAGAACTTACACTAGCGAAAGTATGAACCCTAGGCCTTGTTTCAACGCATTGCAATACCGTTTACGCTCACTTTTATCATTAGTTACCTTGCTATTTTATATTTTCAGATTACAAAAACCTTTATCTATGAAAGTGCGTTATATCGACTAGAGGGGGGTGAATAGGCGATTTTTATGAAATTCTTCACTGAGGAATTTGCTGGTGAGCAAATTCCTCAGCGAAGAACTACTAGCAGCGGAATAAGTACTCAAAAGTAAACACAACAGAATACAAGCATAGTCATCATGATGAAATGAAGATAGGCACAGAGTACAGGAAGCGTAATCATAGGATAACTCAGGATGAAGACAAACAGACTTAAGAAATTGAACTGAGGAAATTGAGAAAGTCTTCAGTCAAAGTCTTCAAACACAGATATGAACAAATATACAACACAGTTATGAGGAAATGAAAGAGATGAGGAAATAAAACCAGTAAGCTCGGTGAAGACAATGATTTGGTAGACCAGTTCCAACTGTTGTCTTAGTTGTACGTCTGGTTGGAGCGGCTGAGTATTTAAACTCGAGGACACACAGTCCCGGACACCCAGTCAAGGACACTTAGTCCAAGACACCTAGTCCTCACCATATTCTCCTTGAACTAAGGTCACACAGACCTCGTCCAATCACTCGTGGTAAGTCTTCAGGCGACTTCCAAACCTTCACAAACTTGGTCACTCGGTGATCCACTATTCCTCTTGGATGCTCTAGACCATGACGCCTAACCGTCTGGAAGAAGCACAGTCTTCAAAGGTAACAAGCGTCGGATCCACTCAGGATCAATCTCTTCAGTGATGCTCAATCACTTGGGGTTTGTAGGTGTTTGGGTTTGGGGTTTTTGGTTTTTCCTCAGTTGATGATTTTCGCTCAAAGTCCTCGGAGGATGGGTTGCTCTCAAATGACAAGTGTCAGTTTCTCTCGGAGTAGCCAACTAGCTAGTGGTTGTAGGGGGCGGCTATTTATAGCCTAGGAAGCAGCCTGACATGATAAGACATAAATGCCCTTCAATGATATGACCGCTAGGTGGATAGATATTTTGGGACAGCTGGCGCATAGCACAGCAACGGTCGGAATTTTGAATAGCAAAATCCTCAGGGCTATCATGTTCCTCACTGTGTAGGCAATCCGCATTGGCGAATTCCTAACTCCTCAGTCAGGACAAATTCCTCAGAGACCAAAAGAACTTCATCTCTATCACTGAAGAAATTGACTGAACTGTATGAGATTTCCAATGGCTTCACTCGAAGGGATTGGTAGGTGTAGGATTTGAGTTGAGCATCACATGGAAAATTTTCCTTAGTATTTCCTCGACCCCCTTTAACAATACGATGTTTCCTATGACTCAAGAAAGAGAAAAACAAAACTATGAAAACGAAAGTCTTCAAGCTTCATATTTCTCGCATGAATATCAAGTCTTCACGGACACACCAATTTCTTCACTTTCAAAGTCTTCATGAAAGTCTTTAGAAATACCAAAATCTTTAGTCGAAGATATTCATTTTTAGGGGTCGACTTTTCCTGTAAATATCAAACTCCTCATAGACTTATAGACGTGTGTACACTCACACACGCATTAGTCCCTTAACCTATAAGTCTTCAATACACCAAAATCACTAAGGGGCACTAGATGCACTTACAATATCCCCCTTTTTGGTGATTGATGACAATATAGGTTAAGTTTTCAATGGGGATAAACATATGAAGTGTAAATACTGATATTGAGGAATTTGATTGCAAGATATAGAAGAACTCCCCCTGAAGATGTGCATAGTGAGGAATTTGCTTTTGAAGCAATGCACACTTGAAGAGTTGAATCATGGAGATCTCCCCCCATATCTTGTAATTCATACACGCATTTAACATATAATATAAAGAATTTGAAATGCATGATGAAATATGGTGCCTGATGAAATTCAGCATGCGTGCAATAATATTAACGAGGAATAAGCATGCAGAATAGTGCATCAAGAGTATCAAAACACAGTGCATCAAAAGTATCAGAGCACCATCGGGTTTAAGATTACAACTCGATCCAATAAAGTTTCAGAAGAACGAGAATTGTAACTTAGCAAAAAAAACGCCCATATAGTAGAACCGCTTGAAGACTAACTCATATTTCTCCCCCTTTGTCATCGAATGACCAAAAGGATCGAAAATGAGGACTAACGCCCTTGAAGATAATCATGTTGATGAAGGAGCGCCAGCGTTGTTGGGGTCATTTGTTGATGTAGGGCTTGCCGCAGTATCGTCCAAATCTTCATGTTCATCAGTGTCGCACGATGAAGAATATGAGCTGGCCACCAGAGAAGGAACCTTGACCTTCTTGAATTTCTTCGGTGGAGGTGCAGACCAGTCAAAATCTTCATTAAGACCCATGTTCTTCAGATGTTCTTCACCATACAGATGTGACAGGATTGCCCAGGTGCGACCGAAGACTTGATGGAGGTAGTAGTGGTTTTTCTTCACTGCATTGTGTGTGGCAGTCATGTTGTGAAGAAGTGAACCAAACTGATGCTTAACCCATTTGTGATTTCGATCCACCTTCTGGTGAAGACTAAGCAGAAGTTCACGATCAGTTATCATGCGTGGAGCAGTTGCTTGAGGAGTGGACTTAGGTGCATTGGCAGAGTCATGTGTGGCAGAGTCGTCATTGGTGGAATAAGATGCAGCTTTGCGAAACTGACCATCCAATGGACGAATGCCTTCATCAATTACAGCTGGTGCCTTGCCCTTTCCATCAACTGAGGAATATGTCTGCTTGAGGACTTCAATTGGGGGCAAGTAGATGAGATGATTCTAGAAATCAGCTTTGTAGTTGAGTGAAGACCTTGTCCTGAGGAATCTCAGATCCAAGGTGCATAAGGCTTCAGCTCAAACGGAGATAGTGCAACATTGGCCATAGTCCTCATGAAGAAATCGTGATAATTGACAGGAATGCCATGAACGATGTTGAATATCAGATTCTTCATGATGCCAACAATTTCCTCATCAGATGAGTCGTGGCCTTTGATAGGACTGATTGTCCTCGTAAGAATACGATAGACAGTTCTGGGCATGTACAGCAATTCCTTCACGAGGAATTTGGTTCTTGGTGCTTGACCTGGCTTCAAAGGTTTCATCACTGATGACGGGTTTGGAGCAGCCAATGTCCACATCATCATCTTCCATTTCTTCAACGCCGGCCTCTTCAGCTGTGAACTAAGGCATAGGCGAGGAGATGATAGGTGTTGAAGGGATCGCATCCACTTCAATTTCTTCATCCAATGGTTCAGACAAGGCAGCAGAATGAGTTTCTTCATCAGATCTGCTGGGGATCACATATTCTTCATCAAAAGGAACAAGGTCCTTTGATGTCCTGGTTGAGATGGGAACAGCATCAATCGGATGTGCAAATGAACTTGTCATAGGCTTCATTTTCTTCGGAGTTGAAGAATCTGAAGCAGCTGATGCTTTCCTTTTCTTCACTGCAGCACGCTCTGCAGCCTTGGTCTTCTTCAAATCTGATGCAGATGGAAGGATTGGAGTTGAAGTTGGTGCAGGAGCAGCTGACATGTGTACCTATGAACAGAGTATAGTTGCGAGGAATTTGGAGAGGTCATATGCGTTCTCAGAAGGTTTTTCAAAATGAACAGGTTTGAGGAATTTGACCAGATGAGTCTTGAAGATTTTCACTAAGCGTTCTTTGTCTTAGGTTCCAGAGTTGTATAGATCGAAGATCCACACAATTGAGGAATCTTGAAGAAAAATGATGCTTAGAGAAACGAATCAAGAATAGATGACTTGTGAGGTGTTTAGTGTGTGAAGATATGAAGAAAAACACCTTTGAAGATTTTGTAGATAATCATTCGAATCAACGAGGGCAGTAAAAGTAACTTTTATTTACCCTGGATGAAGAACACGACGAACTGGAGTGAGGAGATGTGAAGTTCGTCTGTGCTGATCTTCCACACCCTAACTTAGCGGAGGAAGACGGCTATGGCGGCGGCGGAGTGAAGATGTCCGCGGTCGGCGCGAGTACATCGGTGACGAGGTCGAGGCAGTGAATCTCTTCCTCACCGGCGGCAATGAAGTAGCGGCGGCGCTAGGGTTTGAGAAGCTCGAGCTGGAGAGAGAGGTCGAGCGGAGTAAAAGAAGTGAGGAAGGGAAGGAGGGGTATTTATAGCCATGGTGAAAAACTGCTCGCCTGAAGAAATTGGACGAACGTGCCCCTGACCCTTCTCATTCGCATGACATGTGTCACCCACGTAGTGAGAGGTGGAGATCGTGTTAGATCGTGGGTGAGTGGATAAGTGTATCGAGGGATGCGTAACGGTTTGAGCGACAAAACCGAAAATTTCGATAAGATAGGTTTTAAGGTTCCGTTCACAATTTCTTCAGCTGACAAGGACACAGTGAAGATTTTTAACGAGTTTCAAATAGAACGCACATGAAGAATTTGTGAACAGATTGGGTTGAGTATAGCATAGAGGGGAAGGGTCCGATCACATTCACTTAGCAGAAGACCAACTTGAAGAAATAGCAATAAGTGAATGCTGTAGAGGACATAAACTCATATATATATATATCCAATGAAGAAAAACGAAGGAACCAGTGAAGACTATGCAAAGTTGAACAATATGAATAATTTGAGGAATTTCAACTTTTGGTGGTGGCGCGACCCACGGTATAAGAATGATGATTTCAGACACCGCGTACAATTATCGTAGGGTTCTGAGAATCAAATTCTTTGTTAATTTCTTCACACTAAGAGTGTTATTCTTCATTGATTGAAGAAAAACATTTCTTCATGTGTTGCACATTTAAGTCATCAATTTTGCATAAGTGTTAGGATGAGTGTCCTTTTCAAAGAACATTCGAAGATTCTAGGATATTTAGCTCACACCGCAACTTGCTAAATCTCTTCTCATCCAAGGGATTTGTGAAGATATCGGCTAGCTGTTCTTCAGTCTTCACATGCTTAATAGAAATGTCGCCCTTCAACACATGATCACGAAGAAAATGATGACGAATCTGAATGTGCTTTGTCTTTGAGTGCTGAACTGGGCTGTGTGCAATCTTGATGGCACTCTCATTGTCACAGAAGAGAGGTACGTTCTTCATGTTGACGCTGTAGTCCTTGAGAGTTTGCTTCATCCATAGCAATTGGGCACAGCAAGAACCAGCGGCAATGTACTCAGCTTCAGCAGTAGATAGTGATACGCAGTTCTGTTTCTTCGAGGACCAACAGACCAAAGATCGTCCGAGGAAATGACATGTACCAGATGTTGACTTGCGATCCACATGATCACCAGCATAGTCAGAGTCAGAATATCCAACAAGATCAAAAGCCGAGCCCTTGGGGTACCATAATCCAAGTGTTGGTGTGTGAGCTAGATATCGAAGAATATGCTTCACAGCCTTATGGTGTGATTCCTTCGGTGCAACTTGAAATCGGGCACACATGCAAACACTAAGCATTATATTTGGCCTAGATGCACATAAGTATAATAAGGAACCTATCATGGACCGGTATACCTTATGATCGAAGTCAATACCATTTTCATCAGTGCACAGATGGCCATTTGTGGGCATAGGAATTTTGATGCCTTTGCAATCTTGCATGCTGAATTTCCTCAGTACATCCTTGAGGTATTTCTCCTGAGATATGAATATGCCATTGTGTTGTTGACGAATTTGAAGACTTAAGAAGAATTTCAACTCTCCCATCCTAGACATTTTATATTCTTCACTCATCATATAGGCAAATTCATCACTATAACGTTGGTCAGTACAGCCAAAGATAATATCATCAACATATACTTGGCACATAAACAATTCACCATCATAAGATTTAGTGAAAAGAGTAGGGTCGAGTGAACCGGGTTTGAAGCCTTTCTTCATGAAGAGTTCCTTCAAAGTATCATACCAAGCCCATGGGGCCTGCTTGAGGCCATAGAGAGCCTTGTTGAGTCTGAAGACTTTGTCAGAATTCTTTGGATCTTCAAAACCTAGGGGTTGAGCAACATACACTTCTTCCTCAAGCTTACCATTGAGGAATGCACTTTTCACATCCATTTGATATAGAGTGATATCATGATGGTTAGCATAAGCAAGTAATATGCGAATAGCCTCAAGTCTAGCAACATGTGCAAAAGTTTCATCGAAATCAATTCTTTCAACATGTGTGTAGCCTTGAGCTACAAGTCGTGCCTTATTCCTCACCACAAGGCCATTTTCATCTTGCTTGTTGCGGTAGATCCACTTTGTGCCGATGATATTGTGCTTGCGAGGATCTGGACATTTGACCAGTTCCCAGACATTGTTAAGCTCGAACTGATGTAATTCTTCTTGCATGGCCTGAATCCACTCAGGCTCCAGAAATGCTTTATCTACCTTAGTGGGCTCTGTAATAGAGACAAAAGCATACCGCCCACAAAAGTTAGACAAATGTGAAGCTTTTGAGCGTGTGAGAGGACCTGGCGCTTTGATGTCATTGATGATCTTTTCAACTTGCACTTCTTTTGCAATGCGAGGATGAGCTGGTTGTCGTTGAAGAGTTTGACCAGCGTTTTCTTCAGCACCATTTTCTCAGCATTTTCTTCAGGTGCATTAGCTCGACGTTCTTCATGTTCTGGAATGAATTCTTCAGCAGATTCTTCAGTAGGAATGACATCCTCAGTAGACTTGAACTTGATAGTTTCCTCAGGTGTTGTTCATCTATCACAGTAGGTATGTGCTCTCTTTGCGAGCCATTAGTTTCATTGAACCGCACATCTACAGTTTCAACAACTTTGTGAAGAACGTTGTTGAAGACTCTGTAGGTTTGCGAGTCCTTTCCGTAACCAAGCATAAAACCTTCATGTGCTTTCGGTGCAAATTTTGAGTTGTGATGAGGATCTCTAATCCAACATTTAGCACCGAAGACTTTGAAATAACTTACATTGGGTTTCTTATCAGTGAGGAGTTCATAGGCAGTCTTTTTGAAGAATTTGTGAAGATATACTCTATTGATGATGTGGCACACAATATCAATTGCCTCAGTCCAGAAACGACGAGGCGTTTTGTATTCATCAAGCATAGTGCGAGCCATCTCAACAAGAGTCCTGTTCTTGCGCTCCATGACGCCATTCTGCTGAGGAGTGTAAGAAGCAGATAACTCATGAGTGATACCAAGTTCATCAAGATAGTCATCGAGACCAAAATTCTTGAACTCAGTGCCATTGTCACTTCTGATGTGCTTGATCTTCACACCAAAGTTGGTTGAAGCCCTCGAGGAAAATCGTTTGAAGACTTCCTGCACTTCATGTTTGTAAGTAACAAGGTGTACCCATGTGTAACAAGAATAATCATCAACAATAACGAAGCCATATTGAGATGCTTCATTTGAGATAGCAGAATAATGATTGGGACCAAAGAGATCCATGTGAAGCAATTCAAATGGGCGAGTGGTGGTCATGATAGTCTTCGCTGGATGCTTGGCCTTGGTCATCTTCCCAGCTTCACAGGCTCCGCATAGGTGATCCTTGAGGAATTTGACATTCTCGATGCCAATGACATGCTTCTTCTTCACAAGCGTGTGCAAATTCCTCATGCCTGCATGACCAAGTCGTCGATGCCAGAGCCAGCCTTCCGAAACTTTTGCAAGTAAGCACACGGCTGGTTGTGGTCCTGTAGAGAAATCAACAGTATACAGGTCTCCTCTCCTAAAGCCTTCGAAGACTTTGGAATTGTCAGCTTCCATAATCACAACACAACGCTACTTGTCAAAGACAACAACCATATCAAGATTACAAAGCATTGAGACGGACATAAGGTTGTATCCTAAGGACTCAACAAGCATGACTTTGTCCATGTGTCGATCCTTTGTAATTGCAACCTTACCTAGACCCAATACCTGACTTTTGCCTTTGTCAGCAAAGATGATATGCTTCAAATGCGACGGAGATAATGGAGCATCCATCAATAGATTCTTGTCACCAGTCATGTGGTTTGTACATCCACTATCAAGGACCCACTCAGTGGCTTTGGGTTGATCATCCTGCAGATGAATTAGTGCAGCTTACAAACTCATATACTTCATTAGTGAAGAATATGACATCAATTCATCAGATCAATTTCATCAAGTAAAAGAACTGATAAAGCAATATGAGGACGTGAGAAATGAAAGTTCATTTCTTCATGATTAGCCTGCGTCCTATCAGGCATGCTCAGGTCTTCAGCAAATTCTTCGGACGATTACGTGCGTCTGGAGACCTGACCCTGCAGAAGAGATTAGTTCTTTTTCTTCACCACCCACATCTGAAGGGGTGGCAAAGAGTTCATCATTCTACGAGCTCAATACGAGAAGGATGGCATAGAAGCCAATCCATTTCGTTTCACATAAGATGGGTTAGAGTAAGCATATGAGTAAGCAGAGAAATTCTTCGAGGACTTATGGACATAATGATTTGAAGAATAATGCACATATCCATAATCCTTAGATCTTCCCTGCGAAACAGACGGGTTAGCATGATGATGTTCATATGAGGACTTTGATCCATATGAGGAATTTGGTCCGTATGAGGAATTTGATCTGGGGTTCCCATTCTTCACAGGTGGCGTCATGATGACATTCACCTGAAGATTTTCAAGGCATCTTTTGGGAACCCAGATTTTCTGCATAGGGGAGCTGTTCCTGCAGTTAGTGCCAACATATCTAGCAAATACTTCACCATTCTGATTTTTGAATAGCTTATAGTTGGAGTCAATTGACTCATCATCAGAATGAGGAGATTCACATGCAAATCCAGATAAGTTAGATGGATCAACTGGAGGTCCCTTTGCAGCAACCCATGTAGTTTTGGGGTACTGCTCAGGCTTCCAATATGTACCATCAGTATTGAGTTTCCTCTCAAAGGCGATACCCTCTTTCCTAGGGTTCCTGTTGAGGATCTGCTTTTTAAGCACATCACAAAGAGCCTGATGCCCTTTGAGGCTTTTGTACATGCCTGTCGTGTACAATTCCTTCAGCCCTGCATTGTCAGTGATACTAGCAATGTCCTCAGATGAGGAATTAGTGATAGCAGAGGCATGTGAAGAATTTGAAACATTAGCAGCATTTGAACATTCAGGTGAAGAATTAGCAGATTCACGTTCAATGCACTTCAAGCATGGAGGAACAAATTATTCCTGAGATGCGCTGATTTGTTGAGCAAGTAATGAATCGCGCTCCTTCTGAAGATCTTCATAACTCACTCTTAGCTTCTCAAGGTCTTGCTTTCTTTGAAGAAATTCATAAGAAAGCTTCTCATGATCCGATAAGAGAGTGTTATGATGACTTTGAAGTTTGTCAAGCTTGGACTGAAGTCTCTGAAGATTTTCAGTCAAAGTTTCAGTGCGATCCATTTCTTCACCCAACATATCATCACTTTTATTTAGCATGTTTTGAACCTTTTCTAAAGCCCTTTGTTGTTTTATAGCAATCTTAGCAAGTTTAGGATAGCTGGGCTTAAGGTTTTCATCAGATTCATTCTCACTTGATTCAGAGGAGGTATATTTGAGTACCTTGGCACCCTTTGCCATGAAGCAATAGGTGGGAGCGTAGTCATCATCGCCTTCATCAGCCTTGTTGGTGAGGTCATTTTTTTCAGTGTTGAAGATAGACTTGGTGACGAATGCAGTAGCGAGACCTAGGCTCGCCACTCCGGATTCAGACTCCTCAGATAACTCCTCTTCCTCATTTTCTTCAGATTCAGCCTCAGAGTCCATTTCCTTGCCAATGAATGCCCTGGCCTTCTTGGAGCTGCTATTCTTGTGATATGAAGGCTTTGAGGATTTTGATGATGAGGATTTTGTGGATTTCTTCTTTTCCTTTGCATCATCAGAACTGTAATCCTTGTATTTCTTCTTCTTTGATTCCTTTTCCCACTGAGGACAATCTTAAATGAAATGTCTAGTTTTTTGCACTTGTGATAGAGCCTCTTCTTGTAGTCACTGGATGAGGAATCATTGCTCCTTGAGGATCTTCCAAGGCGACCACGTCTTGAGAACTTTTGGAACCACGAGCAGAGCCATATCATGGCTCAGTTCTTCAGGATCACCAAGGCTGTTACCAGAGTCTTCATCTTCAGACTCAGATACTGCCTTGGCCTTTAGTGCACGTGTTCTGCCATAGCTTGAACCATGGAGATCTCTCTTTTCAGCAAGTTGGAACTCATGAGTATTTAGCCTCTCGAGAATATCAGCGGGATCAAGTGACTTGTAATCAGCACGTTCTTGTATCATCAATGCCAGAGTGTCAAATGAGGAATCAAGCGATCTCAGCAATTTCTTCACCACCTCATGGTCGATGATGTCAGTGGCACCAAGTGCTTGAAGCTCATTTGAGATGTCAGTGAGGCGATCGAAGGTTTGTTGAACATTTTCATTGTCGAGTCTTTTGAAGCGGTTGAAGAGATTGCGAAGAACATCAACTCGAGAGTCACGCTGAGTTGAGACTCCTTCATTCACTTTGGACAACCTGTCCCAGATAAGCTTCGCTGTTTCCAAAGCACTCACTCTGCCATACTGTCCTTTGCTCAGATGGCCACATATGATATTCTTCGCTTGAGAGTCGAGTTGCTTGAATCTCTTCACATCGGCAGCATTTAGAGAAGGTGTGACTGAGGGAACACCATTTTCCACAACATACCAGAGATCGTTATCAATTGCTTCAAGATGCATTCGCATCTTATTCTTCCAGTAGGGGTAGTCCGTCCCATTGAAGGTAGGACACCTAGCAGAGACCTTGATCATACCTGCGGTCGACATAACTAAAACTCCAGGCGGTTAAACCAAAATCACACAGAACAAGGG
This sequence comes from Triticum aestivum, assembly GCF_018294505.1. Lineage (NCBI taxonomy): Eukaryota > Viridiplantae > Streptophyta > Magnoliopsida > Poales > Poaceae > Triticum > Triticum aestivum. The sequence continues at coordinate 524,622,735 of NC_057806.1, read as the reverse complement.
AGTACCTTGCTCTGATACCAATTGAAAGTGCGTTATATCGACTAGAGGGGGGTGAATAGGCGATTTTTATGAAATTCTTCACTGAGGAATTTGCTGGTGAGGAAATTCCTTAGTGAAGAACTACTAGCAGCGGAATAAGTACTCAAAAGTAAACACAACAGAATACAAGCATAGTCATCATGATGAAATGAAGACAGGCACATAGTACAGGAAGCGTAATCACAAGATAACTCAGGATGAACACAAACAGACTGAAGAAATTGAACTGAGGAAATTGAGAAAGTCTTCAGTCAAAGTCTTCAAACACAGATGTGAACAAACATACAGCACATTTATGAGGAAATGAAAGAGATGAGGAAATAAAACCAGTAAGCTCGGTGAAGACAATGATTTGGTAGACCAGTTCCAACTGCTGTCTTAGTTGTACGTCTGGTTGGAGCGGCTGAGTATTTAAACTCGAGGACACACAGTCCCGGACACCCAGTCAAGGACACTTAGTCCAAGACACCCAGTCCTCACCGTATTCTCCTTGAACTAAGGTCACACAGATCTCGTCCAATCACTCGTGGTAAGTCTTCAGGCGACTTCCAAACCTTCACAAACTTGGTCACTCGGTGATACACTATTCCTCTTGGATGCTCTAGACCATGACGCCTAACCGTCTGGAAGAAGCACAGTCTTCAAAGGTAACAAGCGTCGGATCCACTCAGGATCAATCTCTTCAGTGATGCTCAATCACTTGGGGTTTGTAGGTGTTTGGGTTTTTGGTTTTTCCTCACTTGATGATTTTCGCTCAAAGTCCTCGGAGGATGGGTTGCTCTCAAATGACAAGTGTCAGTTTCCCTCGGAGCAGCCAACCAGCTAGTGGTTGTAGGGGGCGGCTATTTATAGCCTAGGGAGCAGCCCGACATGATAAGACATAAATGCACTTCAATGATATGACCGTTAGGTGGATAGATATTTTGGGACAGCTGGCGCATAGCACAGCAACGGTCGAATTTTGAGTAGAAAATCCTCAGGGCTATCATGTTCCTCACTGTGTAGGCAATCCGCATTGGCGAATTCCTAACTCCTCAGTCAGGACAAATTCCTCAGAGACCAGAAGAACTTCGTCTCTGTCACTGAAGAAATTGACTAAACTGTATGAGATTTCCAATGGCTTCACTCGAAGGGATTGGTAGGTGTAGGATTTGAGTTGAGCATCACATGGAAATTTTTCCTTAGTATTTCCTCGACCCCCTTTAACAGTACGGTGTTTCCTATGACTCAAGAAAGAGAAAAACAAAACTATGAAAACGAAAGTCTTCAAGCTTCATATTTCTCGCATGAATATCAAGTCTTCATGGACACACCAATTTCTTCACTTTCAAAGTCTTCATGAAAGTCTTCAGAAATACCAAAATCTTCAGTCGAAGATATTCATTTTTAGGGGTCAACTTTTCCTGTAAATATCAAACTCCTCATAGACTTACAGACATGTGTACACTCACACACACATTAGTCCCTTAACCTATAAGTCTTCAATACACCAAAATCGCTAAGGGGCACTAGATGCACTTACAATCTACTATCCATATACCACTTATATCACCATCTCTTAACAGAACTAGTGCACCTATACAATTTACCATTGTATTGGGTGTGTTGGGGACGCAAGAGACTCTTTGTTATTTGGTTGCAGGGTTGCTTGAGAGACCATCTTCATCCTACGCCTCCTACGGATTGATAAACCTTAGGCCATCCACTTGAGGGAAATTTGCTACTGTCCTACAAACCTCTGCACTTAGAGGCCCAACAACGTCTACAAGAAGAAGGTTGTGTAGTAGACATCAGAGGCCGGCTCTCATAGGGCGCGCTCGAAGTGTGGAGTCCTAGTAGGATTTCACCTCCTTCATGGAATAGGAAAAGGGGAAGGGAGAAGGAGAAGGAAGGAAGGAAGGGGCACCCCCTTTCCCTAGTCCAATTCGGACCAGTCCATGGGGAAGGGCCGCGGCCACCCTTGAGGCCTTTCTCTCCTTTCCCTTATGGCCCATTAAGGCCCAATACGAATTCCCATAACTCTCCGGTACTCTGAAAAATACCCGAATCACTCGGAACCTTTCCGATGTCCGAATATAGCCTTCCAATATATCGATCTTTACGTCTCGACCATTTTGAGACTCCTCGTCATGTCTCCGATCTTATCCGGGACTCCGAACAAACTTCGGTCATCAAATCACTTAACTCATAATATAAATTGTCACAGAACGTTAAGCGTGCAGACCCTACGGGTTCGAGAACTATGTAGACATGATTGAGACACATCTCCGGTCAATAATCAATAGCGGAACCTGGATGCTCATATTGGCTCCTACATATTCTACGAAGATCTTTATCGGTCAAACCGCATAACAACATACGTTGTTCCCTTTGTCATCGGTATGTTACTTGCCCGAGATTTGATCATCGGTATCTCAATACCTAGTTCAATCTCGTTACTGGTAAGTCTCTTTACTCATTCCGTAATGCATCATCCCGCAACTAACTCATTAGTCACATTGCTTGCAAGGCTTATAGTGATGTGCATTACCGAGAGGACCCAGAGATACCTCTCCGATACTCGGAGTGACAAATGCTAATCTCGATCTATGCCAACCCAACAAACACCATCGAAGACACCTGTAGAGCACCTTTATAATCACCCAGTTATGTTGTGACGTTTGGTAGCATACAAAGTGTTCCTCCGGTATTTGGGAGTTGCATAATCTCATAGTCATAGGAACATGTATAAGTCATGAAGAAAGCAATGGCAATATACTAAACGATCAAGTGCTAAGCTAACGGAATGGGTCAAGTCAATCACATCATTCTCTAATGATGTGATCTAGTTAATCAAATGACAACTCATGTCCATGGCTAGGAAACTTAACCATCTTTGATTCAACGAGCTAGTCAAATAGAGGCATACTAGTGACACTATGTTTGTCTATGTATTCACACATGTACTAAGTTTCCGGTTAATACAATTCTAGCATGAATAATAAACATTTATCATGATATAAGGAAATACAAATAACAACTTTATTATTACCTTTAGAGCATATTTCCTTCAGTCTCCCACTTGCACTAGAGTCAATAATCTGGTTCATATCATCATGTGATTTAACACCAATAGTTCACATCTCCGTGTGACTAACTCCCAAAAGGTTTACTAGAGTGGATAATTTAGTTCACATCGCTATGTGATTAACATCCAAAGAGTGATCATGTTTTGCTTGTGAGAGAAATTTACTCAATGGGTCTGCCACATTCAGAGCCGTATGTATTTTGCAAATTTTCTATGTCTACAATGCTTTGAACGGAGCTACTCTAGCTAATTGCTCCCACTTTCAATATGTATCTAGATCGAGACTTAGAGTCATCCAGATCGGTGTCAAAGCTTGCATCGACGTAACTCTTTACGATGAACTCTTTGTCACCTCCATAACCGAGAAACATTTCCTTATTCCACTAAGGATATTTTTGACCGCTAATCCAGTGATCCACTCCTGGATCACTATTTACCCTCTTGCCAAACTTATGGTGAGGTACACAATAGGTATGGTACACAACATAGCATATTTTATAGAACCTATGACTGAGACATAGGGAATGACTTTTCATTCTCTTTCTATTTTCTGCCGTGGTCGGGTTTTGAGTCTTTACTCAACTACACAGCTTGCAACACAGGAAAGAACTCCTTCTTTGATTGTTACATTTTGAACTAATTGAAAAATCTTGTCAAGGTATGTACTCACTGAAAAATCTTATCAAGCATCTTGATCTATCTGTATAGATCTTGATGCTCAATGTGTAAGCAGCTTCACCGAGGTCTTTCTTTGCAAAACAACTTTCAAACACTCCTTTATGCTTTCCAGAAAATTCTACATCATTTCCGATCAACAATATGTCACTCACATATACTTATCAGAAAGGCTGTAGTGCTCCCACTCACTTTCTTGTAAATACAGGCTTTACCGCAAGTCTGTATAAAACCATATGCTTTGACCACTTTATCAAAGCATATATTCCAACTCCGAGATGCTTGCACCAGTCCATAGATGGATCGCTGGAGCTTGCACACTTTGTTAGCACCTTTAGGATTGACAAAACCTTCTGGTTGCACCATATACAACTCTTATTTAATAAATCCATTAAGGAATGTAGTTTTGATATCCATTTGCCAAATTTCATAAAATGCGGCAATTGCTAACATAATTCAGACAGATTTTTAAGCATCGATACAAGTGATAAATTCTCATCGTAGTCAACACCTTGAACTTGTCGAAAACCTTTTTGCGACAATTCAAGCTTTGTAGATAGTAGCACTACTATCAGTGTATGTCTTCCTCTTGAAGATCCATTTATTATGAATGGCTCACTGATCAACGGGCGAGTCAATCAAAGTCCATACTTTGTTCTCATGCATGGATCCCATCTCAGATTTCATGGCCTTAAACCATTTCGCGGAATCTGGGCTCATCATCGCTTCCTCATAGTTCGTAGGTTCGTCATGGTCTAGTAACATGACTTCCAAAACAGGATTACCGTACCACTCTGGTGCGGAACGTACTTTGGTCGACCTACGAGGTCCAGTAGTAACTCGATCTGAAGTTTCATGATCATCATCATTAACTTCCTCACTAACTGGTGTAGGCATCAGTGGAACTGATTTCTGTGATGAACTACTTTCCAATTTGGGAGAAGGTATAATTACCTCATCAAGTTCTACTTTACTCACACTCACTTCTTTCGAGAGAAACTCCTTCTCTAGAAAGGATCCATTCTTAGCAACAAAATATCTTGCCTTTGGATCTGTGATAGAAGGTGTACCCAATAGTTTCTTTTGGGTATCCTATGAGGACGCACTACTCCGATTTGGGTTTGAGCTTAACAGTTCGAAACTTTTTCACATAAGCATCGCAACCTCAAACTTTAAGAAATGACAGCTTTGGTTTCTTGCCAAACCATAGTTCATACGGTGTCACCTCAACGGATTTAGATGGTGCCCTATTTAACGTGAATGCAGTTGTCTCTAATGCATAACCCCAAAACGATAGTGGTAAATAGGTAAGAGACATCATAGATCACACCATATCCAATGAAGTACGATTACAACGTTCAGACACACCATTATGTTGTGGTGTTCCAGGTGGCGTGAGTTGCGAAACTATTCCACATTGTTTCAAATGAAGACCAAACTTGTAACTCAAATATTCGCCTCCGCGATCAGATCGTAGAAACTTTATTTTCTTATTACGATGATTTTCCACTTCACTCTGAAATTCTTTGAACTTTTCAAATGTTTCAGACGTATGTTTCATTAAGTAGATATACCCGTATCTGCTCAAATCATCTGTGAAGGTCAGAAAATAACGATACCCGTTGCGAGCCTCAACACTTATCGGATCGCATACATCAGTATGTATTATTTCCAATAAGTTTGTTGTTCTCTCCATTGTTCCGTAGAATGGAGTCTTAGTCATCTTACCCATGAGGCATGGTTCGCAAGCAGCAAGTGATTCATAATCAAGTGATTCTAAAAGTCCATTAGCATGGAGTTTCTTCATGTGCTTTACACCAATATGACCTAAACGGTAGTGCCACAAATAGGTTGCACTATCATTATTAACTTTTCATCTTTTGGCTTCAATATTATGAATATGTGTATCACTACGATCGAGATTCAATAAACCATTCACCTTGGGTGTATGACCATAGAAGGTTTTATTCACGTAAACAGAATAACAATTATTCTTTGACTTAAATGAATAACTGTATTGCAATAAACATGATCCAATCATATTATGCTCAACGCAAACACCAAATAACATTTATTTTAGGTTCAACACTAATCCCGAAGGTAAAGGGAGTGTGCGATGGTGATGTTATCAACCTTGGAATCATTTCCAACACACATCGTCACCTCGTCCTCAACTAGTCTTTGTTTATTTTGCAACTCCCGTTTCGAGTTACTATTCTTAGCAACTGAACTAGTATCAAATACCGAGGGGTTTGCTGTAAACACTAGTAAAGTACACATCAATAACATGTATATCAAATATACCTTTGTTCACTTTGCCATCCTTTGATGTAGGGTGGAACCCTAGATGGCCGATATTTCACGAAAGGAGCGTATCCCTACGAAGAACGCGATGAACACGAGGGGAAACACGAGGGAAACACGAGAGAAATCACTCAACCAACAAGAATAGATCACACATGCGCTAGATCGATGAACACAAAGGTAAGATACAAGATCCAAAGTCAACAACGGATGATACACGGTAACCGGTTCTTCTCCGTGAGGAGGTCTTGATGGGGCCACCCGAGAGGTGGTCTTGAATCCAAGGGGATCTTCTCCGTAGAGGGGCTGCGGTCTCTCTCATGGAGTAGATCTGTAATGGATGAGCAAAGCTCTATCTCACATATGAGCTAATCCTTTGCTAACCCTAGAAAGAGGAAGGGGATGGAGTATATATAGTCTAGGGGGGCGAAGAGGTACACGGGCTTCGGCCCTTTACTGTGCGCAGACAGGCGGAGCCGGATGTCCGAGCGTCGGGCCGGATGTCCGGGGCTTCGGGAGAGGCCGGATGTCCGGGCTAGGGGGCCGGATGTCCGGGCTGGCGGTGCAGGTTTCTGTAGGTTCTGGTGCGGTGCGCCGGATTTTCGGGAGGGGTGCCGGATGTCCGGGCTGTCGAGAGGCGCCGGATGTCCGGGGCTGGCGCCGGATGTCCAGCCAGTGAAGCTTCTTCGGCCGACTGTTGGTGCAGCTGTTGGGCGGCTGCACAGGTGCCGGATGTCCGGCCTCTGGCCCGGATGTCCGGCCGCTGTAGCTTCAGCAGCTCCGTCTTCTTCCGTCGTTGCTTTCAGGCTTCCCTCGCGGATGGTGTAGTTGTTCCTTGGCGCTCTCACTCCTCCTCGACATCCATGAAGCTCCGACAATACCTATGCATGCACACGGGAGAAGTGTCAAGTAGTATACCATCCTCGAAGGGGTCAAGTGCGCACGTGTAAAGGAGATGATTCACCTTTGCGTATGTGAAGTAGATGTTGCACGTGTCACTTGCCAAACGAACTCTTGACATGGTGATGTCCATAGGATGCTCCACATCATCTCCCCTCCCTTGGGAAAGACCCGACCTTGGATCGAAAACCAAATCACCATGGGAAAGAGATGGCTTCGCCGTGTAGAAGTGGACGTTCACCAAGTACTTGTCATCTTGAAGCTCGAAATGGGCACTCTCCAATGTCGCACCGTGTAGTGATTCCTTCAAAAGGAGCAAAAACAACAAACACTTGGGAAAACAAATGTGGTTAGCGTTAGTGCAAAACCAATCATTCAAGTGGTGATTCACCCAACAAGTGTCGTCATCATGCAAAGCATATGGTTTGACAAAGGATTGTGACATGGTATGTAAGCACATAAATTGAGCACAAGAAAATATAGCATGGGGACAATCATGTAAATGTGAGGTAGTGATGCAAATATGTTTGACAAGAGAATAAGCATCTACCTCAAGTTCATAGCAAGCATTCACAAATTGCTCAATGAAAGGTCTATGGAAGGCATATGAATCATTCACAACACCTAAGAAGATGAGATGTCTAAATACATGGGTTAAGTGCAAGACAATCCAAGCATAATGTGCATAGGGTGTAGTGAATATCGTGTGGCACTCAACACAATGGAAATAGCAATTGTTCATCATGTGTGAGGCAATCAAGGCAAGCATGTAGCAGTCAATGGGACATGGCATATGTGAAGTGATGACATTGTTGCAACCAAACATGTGATAGGAGCAAGTAATCCAAGAATTGGATGCAACACACAAGGCATATATATCATGATGCATGGAATGGTGAAAATGACAAGTTGAAGCAAGATTTCTAACATGTGTGCAATCAAGTCTCATGGTGCAAGCAACACAAGTAGTATGATCCGCAATATCCATGCTCATGGTTTGGGGGTTCTCAAAAGAGGAGGATATCACCTTGAAAGCATGTCCTTATGCATCCTTCACAATGCCGAAGTACAAGCAAGTGCGATGTAGAATCGTCGTGGTAGGAGGTGGTTCACTCTCAAGAGCTCAGATTGTCAACTCATGTGATGTGGAAGTCGACACGAAGTCCAAGTATCCTACACATGCACACAATAAAAGAAAGAACGTGTGCGCATGGTAGATAAACACATCATCCATCATGATGGTTCTTTTCTCTTGCACATAACCATTAGAAGCACAAGTGCGTGAATAATATGATGCAACAATGGCAATATTCATGGCACGAGGTATATGGTGCAAAGAAGGAAGACAAGCATGCTTCACAAAAAATATGTCAAAATCTCTAAATATGCGAGAATGCTATGGGGCAATCTCATTAGCAACACTAAAATCATTGGTGCACTCAATACATGGGAAATCATCTAGCATGAGAGAGGCAACATATGGAGATATATGACAAGAAGGAATAACAATCATGTGCAAAGCATGTAGATGGTTGTCATCATCTGCATGAAGCGAGCAAGTTTGAGTCATAGGAGATGCAACATAAGCAATCATAGTAATCAAGTTGTGCAAGCTAGTAGTGCGAAGATGCAACATACTAGAGTAAATCATGGCAATCATGTCATGTGAGCAAATAATAGGCATAGGCAATGCACATGACATATCACAAGCACAAACACAAAGCAAGATCATAGTATCATCATAGGCATGGGGCACAAAGCAAACATGGCGATAACAAGCAATGTCTCCACCAAGCTTACAAATACACATACAAGTATGAGAATCAATCATCATGTGTAATGCAAAGCATGGGTCACAAATGCATGGCAAAAGCATAGGAATGAGAATATCAAGCAAAGTGAACATGGCAAGATGGGCAAAGGATATATAATGGACAATAACCCATAGCCAAGTGAGGCTCATGTAGAAGGAATGCGCGAAGACTTTGCATGAAGAGAGCGGTGGGAAAGTCAATCCATGGGATCCCAAGTCATCATTGCTCTCTAGAGCTCGTTTTGTCAACTCGTGGGATTGCGAGGTTGACAAGAATTTATGGGTACCTACACAAAAGAGACACAAACGAAAGAAATTGTGTGTGTGGTAAATGTACACATCATCCATCATGATGTGTATGTGCATGTGAGAGTTATCACAAGATAAGCATCGCTCAAAGAAATTTGAAGCATGGTATAAGAACATGTCATCCATCATGAAAGAATAGTTATTGTGTATGACACGATGGGGATGCAAATTGAGCATACAAGTATAAGGATCATGCAATGGATGGGATGAATCAAAATCTCCTAAAATGTATGAGGAAACTATGGGGGTCTCCTTATGAGCAATATTGTAAACATCACATGGAGAAAATGGACAACATCTAAAACAATGCATATCCGAAGCTAGGTGGTCATGGCATGGCATATGAGATAAAGGATGCAAAGGGAGCATATCAATATCATCACAAGAAAAACAAATGCCAACAACCATGGGCTTGTCATCTATGCCATAAGTGCAAATTGGGTTAATCTTAATGGCATATGCATAGTCACTATGAAGAGATTGCAAATATGACATGTGGTCGATCTCATGCATAGCATATGACAAGTCAAGCGAATTGGCAAACATGATGTGACCGAGAGAATTGTCACAAGAAATCCTATGTAACATGGCATCACAACTAAGAGACTCCACATGTCAATCATCATACTCATCATAAATGGGTAAATCATCGCATGGGGAAGTCACACTAGCATGAAGCATGGAAATAGGTTGATCAACATCATGCGAGCAATCAATGTCAAGAATGTCCACTAGTGGGACTAGAGCATCACCTTCACCTATGTTACCTTTGTCATTCCACTCATGTGGTGTAGGTGAGGTGGGTAAGACCGAATGGTCATCAAGATCATCATTGTGATGGAACCATGTGGGGGGGGGGTGCATCATATTCCACCATGGCCATCGTCTTGTCCAAAGGTAGGACGAAGTCGTCGAGAATTGGCGCGTCATCATATAAGGGACCTAGCACCAAATGAGAAGACACAATAGAGGTAGAGGTCAAGTCGTTAGTGTTGAAAGTGGCCTCACATGACCTATCAACTATCTCACTCTCTCTATGTGGCGGTTCACTCACTCCCTCAAAATAGGTGCACTCAAACTCACATATGGTGGAGTCACTCATCTCACTCAAGTGGTGGGGTTGTGGCTCTCCTCACATGGGAATTGTGGAAACACATATATGTGGCTAGTGGTGAAGTCACTCTCACTCTCAATATGGTGGCACAAGTCACTCAAGTCATCATACGTCGCCGTTATCGAACGGAAAATCCCATGCTCAACCATCTCGTCGTCGTCACCGTGGATGAAGGCCGAAGATGACACATCATCACTCTCGCCTCCTAAGATGTAAGCATCATCCTTGCTCGCCACCTTGTCGCTCGCCTCCAAAGCTTGGTCCTTGAAGGTCTCCGTATTCGTACTTGTCGCTGCACCGTCTTGAAAAAGAGTCATGGAGGACTCGGCATCATCAATGCCATAAAGAGGGATGGCGGTGAAGTCGAACTTGGGAGCATCGTCTTGGAGCTCGTAGGGCTTGGACATCTTGGTGGTACTAGCCTCATGCTCGTTCTCATGGAGCTTGGTCGTCGCGAAGTGAGCTTGGGGTGGAGAAGCTTTGGCCTTCATGAGTTCTTGTTCCGCCTTGAGAGCACCAATGTAGTTGTCGTCGAGGGACTTGTAGTTCTCGAGGAAGATTGTCTTGGAGATGTCGTTGTGTAATCCCATCATGAAGTGGAACTTCATCGAAATGGGGTCGTCCACGCCGGCTCGTCGCAAGGCTTTCTTCATCTCCTTGAAGTACTCGTCTATGGACTTGGATCCTTGGATGGTGTTCTCCAATTGGCGTTGAAGTTGTTCTGTGTAGGTTGGGGGCACGAACTCTCGCCGCAAAGCTCTCTTCGTCTTGGGCCAACTCATGTTGTAGGTCTCCGAAGGTGTGTGAAGCCACCATGTGGACGCGTAGTCGTGGAGGTTTCTTGTGGCGCACTTCACTTGATCTTCGGGAGGAACTTGATGTAGCTTGAGGTAGTCATCCATCAAACGCTCCCACTCGAGATACTCCTCGGGTTCTTGAGTCCCATAGAAAGGAATCTTATGGTCGATGTCGAGGTCGTAGTAGCTCGTGGAAGTCACAGACTTGAGCTTGGGGAGCTTCTCTTGAAGTTCTTGTGGTGCTTGTTGGCAAAAATGCCATATATTCGAAGGCGAAGATGCCTTGATAGCACTTGGCGAAGATGCTAAGGGAGATGGTGAAGTCGTTGAGCGGTTGTTGGTGTTGAGCTTGTGACCTTCACGTCCGTGGTGGTGATGGTGTCGATGCTGATGTGACCTTGCTGGAGATGGTAACTCGGAGGCATGTGCTCTTGAGCGTCTTCTCGAAGATGAGGAAGACCGCTTGTAGGACTTGATGAGGGCTTTGATCTCCTCCATTTGAGCTTGCATCTTGGCGTCGGTGGAGTTGTTCGCGGCATCGACCTCGTCGTTGTTGTTGTAGACCGAAGATGAAATGCCTTGCCTATCCATCACTCCAAGAGAAAAATGTGAGTGGTAGAAAGAGAAGAACGAATACCAAATGTACCTTGACCGAAGTTGAAAGTGGATCAATGATCACTCCAATGTGGACAAGGAACTAGCATAATTGGTACCAATTCTTGTCGGTTTCTCACACCTACACAAGTAAGGCTTATGGTGGAGTTCGGTGAGGATAGTGGCACAAAAATTTAATGCAAAATGTTAGCAAGAGTCAATAATGTTGAAAGAGATTCACAAATTCGCAAGTGAAACAAGTAGACCAATAGCAATATGTGGCACACGGAAACACACACACGGATAGATAAATGGGGTCGTGCAACCAAGGATGAGCACAAAATGTGGAATCCACGGAAAACGCTCGTGTTGCACAACTCTAGAGAGACGCTAGCACGATTGCTCAATAGGCGGATATGACACTTGTGCACAACCTATAATATGCAAAATGGATAACTTTCTATCCCAAGTATGCTATGTGTATGATGTTCCGGTGGTATGATCCAAGATGATCTTATATGCAATGTGGTATGATGCTATGGCTATTGCTTACAAGCTCTTTGTTCACTCTTTTTCTTTGCTTAAAAGCTTTATTCTCTTTTTTTTGTATGGCCACTTTTCACAATGCACAAACCAAGATAGCTATTGTGTATATGCGGGAACAAACTTGAGGCGCACGAGATGATATGATAACAAGATGATACCTATGGTATGGTATGTATGCAATGGGAGGTGTAGCTCGATGATCACTAATGTGCACAAGTAACATTGCCGACAATACTCAAATGGCTAGTCTCGATAGGCAAGTGACGCAAAATGGGCTAGGGGTTATCAATGCAATGGCAAAGGAATATACAATGGAGGGATACCACGATACCAAGATGATATGGAGGTTACCATCCGTGTCGATGATGAGCGGCGGTGATCTTGATGGAGATACCAAGATGATGGAGACTCGTCCCTAAGTAGCTGAAACACCTTAGGAAACGGAAAAACCGCGAACTCAAAATCTCAAATGTCAAAATGGTGGTAGCGGATGCGGCGGTGGTGTTGCGGAAGCTCAATGGGATTGCGACAATGCAATGATGGGTTATGCGAGTAGGCAATGCGGAAGTGGAGGGTAAGTTTGGCTATACACAGTGTCGGAGTTGGAAGCACGGTCCCTAAGTAGCCGAAACACCTTAGGAGACACAACTCACAACACAAACAAAATTGGGTTATATGGGTTGGCGGAGGTGTATGGTGGGCAAGCCTATGCGGAAGTTATGGTGGTGGTGGTGGTTGATGAAGAAGCAACCGTCCCTAAGTAGCCGAAACACCTTAGGAGACTCGCATCACTACTCAAGCAACCACATATGCAATGGGGAACAAAATTGGTTAGGTTGCGGAAGTCGGTGGTGGAGTAGCGGAGGATGTGATGGAAGCCCTAGGCAAAGATGCCAAAGTTTCAAAAAAATTATGGAGTCAAATGGGTTTGGTAGTATTTTTGTTGGAAGGGGGATGTTAAGAGCTTTTCAACGAGCTAAAGAACGCGAAAATCGGACTCCGTATGAATTAGTTATGGACAAAACGGTGAAACGGGAAGCTGAAATGTACAGGGGTCGGACATCCGGGGTCGGGGCCGGATATCCGGGACCTGATGTCCAGAACCGCGCGCGAAATGCGCTCCAGGAGCCGAATGTCCGGGCTAATGGCCGGATTTCCGGGGCGGCCGGATGTCCGGGGCTCGGGCCGGATGTCCGGGCTCCAAATCCGAGGATGAACTCAAGGAACTTGATTTGGGGGCGGAAATTGATGATTTCAAGGTCAAAATTGGAGAGATTTCGTGGATGGAAAGTGGGGACACTTGGGGATATGCTAGATCCACTCGAAACCAAGCAAATCTATGGATCAAAATCAACAAAACATCATCAAACCAACAAATCACAAAAAAAATTGGGGCTATTTTTGGTGGGGATTTTCGAAATTGGGGAAGAACACAACAAAATTAGGCTAGAAAACGAAGAGGGGTAGGGGCTCCAAATTCGTGATCAACCTTGCTCTGATCCAAGATGATGTAGGGTGGAACCCTAGATGGCCGATCTTTCACGAAAGGAGCGGATCCCTATGAAGAACGCGATGAACACGAGGGGAAACACGAGGGGAACACGAGAGAATCACTCAACCAACAAGAATAGATCACACATGCGCTAGATCAATGAACACAAAGGTAAGATCCAAGATCCAAAGTCAACAACGGATGATACACGGTAACCGGTTCTTCTCCGTGAGGAGGTCTTGATGGGGCCACCCAAGAGGTGGTCTTGAATCCAAGGGGATCTTCTTCGTAGAGGGGCCGCGGTCTCTCTCGTGGAGTAGATCCGTAATGGATGAGCAAAGCTCTATCTCACATATGAGCTAATCCTTTGCTAACCCTAGAAAGAGGAAGGAGATGGAGTATATATAGTCTAGGGGGCGAAGAGGTACACGGGCTTCGGCCCTTTACTGTGCGCAGACAGGCGGAGCCGGATGTCCGGGCGTCGGGCCAGATGTCCGGGGCTTCGGGATAGGCCGGATGTCCGGGCTAGGGGGGCAGATGTCCGGGCTGGCGGTGCAGGTTTCTGTAGGTTCTGGTGCGGTGCGCCGGATTTCCGGGAGGGGTGCCGGATGTCCGGGGCTGGCGCCGGATGTCCGGCCACTGAAGCTTCTTCGGCCGACTGTTGGTGCAGCTGTTGGGCGGCTACACAGGCGCCGGACGTCCGCCCTCTGGCCCGGATGTCCGGCCACTGTAGCTTCAGCAGCTCCCTCTTCTTCCGTCGTCGCTTCCAGGCTTCCCTCGCTGATGGTGTAGTTGTTCCTTGGCGCTCGCACTCCTCCTCGACATCCGTGAAGCTCCGACAATACCTATGCATGCACACGGGAGAAGTGTCAAGTAGTATACCATCCTCGAAGGGGTCAAGTGCGCACGTGTAAAGGAGATGATTCACCTTTGCGTATGTGAAGTATATGTCGCATGTGTCACTTTCCAAATGAACTCTTGACATGGTGATGTCCATAGGATGCTCCGCATCATCCTTCTTATCCGCCAAGTATCTAGGGCAGTTCCACTTCCAGTGACCATCTCCTTTGCAGTAGAAGCACTCAGTTTCAGGCTTGGGTCTAGCTTTGGGCTTCTTCGTGGGAGTGGCAACTTACTTGCCATTCTTCTTGAAATTCCCTTTCTTTCCCTTGTCCTTTTACTTGAAACTAGTGGTCTTGTCGACCATCAACACTTGATGCTTTTTCTTGATTTCTACCTTCGCCGATTTCAGCATCGCGAAGAGATTTGGGAATCGTTTCCGTTATCCCTTGCATATTATAGTTCATCGCGAAGTTCTAGTAACTTGGTGATAGTGACTAGAGAACTCTGTCAATCACTATCTTATCAGGAAGATTAACTCCCACTTGATTCAGGTGATTGTAGTACTCAGACATTCGGAGCACATGCTCACTCGTTGAGTTATTCTCCTCCATCTTGTAGGCAAAGTACTGTCAGAGGTCTCATACCTCTTGACACGGGCATGATTATGAGATACCAATTTCAACTCTTGGAACATCTTATATGCTCCATGGCGTTCAAAACATTTTTTAAGTCCCGATTCTAAGCCGTAAAGCATGGTGCACTAAACTATCAAGTAGTCATCATACCGAGCTTGTCAAACGTTCATAATGTCTGCATCTGCTCCTGCAATAGGTCTGTCACCTAGCGGTGCATCAAGGACATAATTCTTCTGTGCAGCAATGAGGATAATTCCCAGATCACGGACCTAGTTCGCATCATTGCTACTATCATCTTTCAACATATTTTTCTCTAGGAACATATCAAAAAATAAACGGGGAGCTACATCGCGAGCTATTGATCTACAACATAGTTATGCAAATACTATCAGGACTAAGTTCATGATAAATTAAAGTTCAATTAATCATATTACTTAAGAACTCCCACTTAGATAGATATCTCTCTAATCATCTAAGTGACCACGTGATCCATATCAACTAAACCATGTCCGATCATCACGTGAGATGGAGTAGTTTTCAATGATGAACATCACTATGTTGATCATATCAACTATATGATTCACGCTCGATCTTTCAGTCTCAGTGTTCCGAGGCCATATCTGCATATGCTAGGCTCGTCAAGTTTAACCCGAGTATTCTGTGTGTGCAAAACTGGCTTGCACCCGTTGTATGTGAATGTAGAGCTTATCACACCCGATCATCACATGGTGTCTCGGCACGACGAACCGTAGCAACGGTGCATACTCAGGGAGAACACTTATACTTTGAAATTTAGTGAGAGATCATCTTATAATGCTATCGCCGAACTAAGAAAAATAAGATGCATAAAGGCTAAACATCACATGCAATCAATATAAGTGATATGATGGCCATCATCATCTTGTGCCTTTGATCTCCATCTCCAAAGCACCGTCATGATCACCATCGTCACCGGCTTGACACCTTGATCTCCATCGAAGCATCGTTGTCGTTTCGCCAACTATTGCTTCTACGACTATCGCTACCGCTTAGTGATAAAGTAAAGCAATTACATGGTGATTGCATTTCATGCAATAAAGCGACAACCATATGGCTCCTGCCAGTTGCCGATAACTGTGTTACAAACCATGATCATCTCATATAATAAAATTTAGCATCATGTCTTGACCATATCACATCACAACATGTCCTGCAAAAACAAGTTAGACGTCCTCTACTTTGTTGTTGCAAGTTTTACGTGGCTGCTATGGGCTGAGCAAGAACCGTTCTTACCTACGCATCAAAAACCACAACGTGGTATAGTGATTGCTTTTTGATCTTCAGAAAGAACCCTGTTCTTTGAATCCGATTCAACTAAAGTTGGAGAAACTGACACCCATCAGCCACCTATGTGCGAAGCACGTCGGTAGAACCAGTCTCGCGTAAGCGTACGCGTAATGTCGGTCTGGGCCGCTTCATCCAACAATATCGCCGAATCAAGAAACAACTAGTGACGGCAAGCAATATGTATATACCCACGCCCACAACTCCTTTGTGTTCTACTCGTGCATATAACATCTACACATAAACCTGGCTCGGATGCCACTATTGGGGATCGCAGTAATTTCAAAAATTTCCTATGCACACGCAAGATCATGGTGATGCATAGTGATACGTCTCTGTCGTATCTATAATTTTTGATTGTTCCATGCCAATATTCTACAACTTTCATATATGTTTGGCAACTTTTTATACTATTTTTGGGACTAACATATTGATCCAGTGCCCAGTGCCAGTTCCTGTTTGTTGCATGTTTTTTGTTTCGCGGAATATCCATATCAAACAGAGTCCAAACGGAATAAAAACTGACGGAGATTTTTTTGGAATATATATGATTTTTGGGAAGAAAAATCCACACGAGACGGTGCCCGAGGTGGCCACGAGGCAGGGGGGCGCGCCCCTGACCCTCGTGGGCCACCCGTAAGGCGATTGATGCCCTTCTTTCGCCGCAAAAAAGCTAATATCCCGAATAGAGACCGTGTTAAAATTTCAGCCCAATCGGAGTTACGGATCTCCGGGAATATAAGAAATGGTGAAAGGGAAGAATCTGAGAACAAAGAAACAGAGAGAGACGGAGAGACAGATCCAATCTCGGAGGGGCTCTCGCCCCTCCCGTGCCATGGAGGCCATGGACCAGAGGGTAAACCCTTCACCCATCTAGGGAGGAGGTCAAGGAAGAAGAAGAAGGAAGGGGGCTCTCTCCCCCTCGCTTCTGGTGGCACCGGAGTGCCACCGGGGGCCATCATCATCACCGCGATCTACACCAACACCTCCGCCATCTTCACCAACATCTCCATCACCTTCCCCCATCTATCTACAGCGGTCCACTCTCCCGCAACCCACTGTACCCTCTACTTGAACATGGTGCTTTATGCTTCATATTATTATCCAATGATGTGTTGCCATCCTATGATGTCTGAATAGATTTTCGTTGTCCTATCGGTGGTTGATGAATTGCTATGATTGATTTAATTTGCTTGTGGTTATGTTGCTGTCCTTTGGTGCCCATCATATGATTGCGCGCATGGATCACACCCTAGGGTTAGTTGTATGTTGATAGGACTATGTATTGGAGGGCAAGAGTGACAAAAGCTTCGACCTAGCATAGAAATTGATGCATACGGGATTGAAGGGGGACCAATATACCTTAATGCTATGGTTGGGTTTTACCTTAATGAACATTAGTAGTTGCGGATGCTTGCTAATAGTTCCAATCATAAGTGCATAGAATTCCAAGTCAAGGATGACATGCTAGTAGTGGCCTCTCCCACATAATACTTGCTATCAGTCTAGTAAAGTAGTCAATTGCTTAGGGGCAATTTCGCAACTCCTACCACCACTTTTCCACACTCGCTATATTTACTTTATTGTTTCTTTATCTAAACAACCCCTACTTTTTATTTACGTACTCTTTATTATCTTGCAAACCTATCCAACAACACCTACAAAGTACTTCTAGTTTCATACTTGTTCTAGGTAAAGCGTACGTCAAGCGTGCATAGAGTTGTATCGGTGGTCGATAGAACTTGAGGGAATATTTGTTCTACCTTTAGCTCCTCGTTGGGTTCGACACTCTTACTTATCGAAAACTGTTGCGATCCCCTATACTTGTGGGTTATCAAGACCTTTTTCTGGCGCCGTTGCCGGGGAGCAATAGCGTGGGGTGAATATTCTCGTGTGTGCTTGTTTGCTTTATCACTAAGTAATTTTTATTTGCTGTTCTTAGTTGTTTTTTATCTTTAGTTATGGATATGGAACACGAAATACCAAAAAAATTAGGTGTACTTGCTACTCATGGAGATGGGGAACCTCCAAAAATCCTCGATGCTGATTATGTGAAAAATATTATGTACTACTTTAATAATCCTGAGAATACCCCATTCAATTATGTAATGGGAGTAACGTTGGATCAACATGAATATTTTAGGGATTACCGCTTGACACAAAAAGGAAAACTATTATGGGATCAAATTCATATATTGAATTGGTATGCTAGGCAACTATGCTTGAGATATGATTATACTTGTTGCTCGAGGATGAAGGCTCCACACCTTCCCTTTTTATGCAAATTTAATGATAATAAAACTTTAGCCTCTTATGCTAGAGGTATATATGATTACTATGATGTGGAACAAATAGAAGAATTTGTTGCTTTTATGGGTGCTTATGAAATTGAATCTATGTTTAAAGAGTTTGAAGATTTTGATGATTCGGTTTATAGACCTGAAAATTTAGCTATCCTTAAATATTGCTATGAGAATTATGAATACAATTACGATATTAACGCAGGAGTCTAATATTTTGCAGGAGTCTACTGAAGAAGAAGTTGATGAAACTGTGAGCTCATTGGATTAAAAAGATGAGGAGGAGAGCGAAGAACAAAAGGAGGAAGAGAGGATTGATCACCCATGCCCACCTTCTAATGAGAGTAACTCTTCAACTCATACATTGTTTAATTCCCCTTCATGCTTACCGAAGGATGAATATTATGATAATTGCTATGATCTCGTCAATTCTTTTGAAATATCCCTTTTTGATGATGCTTGCTATGCTTGTGGCCAAGATGCCAATATGAATTATGCTTATGGAGATGAACTTGCTATAGTTCCTTATGTTAAACATGAAGTTGTTGCTATTGCACCCACACATGATAGTCCTACTATCTTTTTGAATTCTCCCGACTACACTATATCGGAGAAGTTTGCACTTATTAAGGATTATATTGATGGGTTGCCTTTTACCGTTGCACATGATGATTTTGATGAATATAATATGCATGTCCTTGCTGCTCCTACTTTTAATTATTATGAGAGAGGAACTATATCTCCACCTCTCTATGTTTCCAATACGATAAAATTGCAAGAAACTGTTTATACTATGCATTGGCCTTTACTTTGTGTGCATGAATTGTTCTTTTATGACATGCTGATGCATAGAAAGAGAGTTAGACTTCGTCATTACATGATATATGTTACCATGTGCTCACCACTAAATTACAAATCATTGTTAATTAAAATTGGTTTTGATATACCTTGGGATCCGGGTGGATCCATTACTTGAGCACTATATGCCTAGCTTAATAGTTTTAAAGAAAGCGCTGCCAGGGAGACAATCCAGAAGTTTTAGAGAGTCATTTATTTCTGTTGTGTGCTTTTATAAAGTTTAGAAATAAAAATAATGTGCCAGGGTTTTCCTTTAGGATGTTTACATTTGCTTGATGGTTTGTACGGTGCAGGACAGAAACTTTGACTGTAGTGCGCGATTTTACAATTTTAGCTGGAACGTCAAATGGTTCTGATTCTTTTTGCAATGTCTTCCTATAAATTTTTTTTATTTTTCCTAATTTTGGTAGAAATTTTCAAGTATCATAAGTATGGTTAATGTTCAGATTATTACAGACTGTTCTGTTTTAGACAGATTCTGTTTTTGATGCATAGTTTGCTTGTTTTGATGAAACTATCAATTTATATCAGTGGATTAAGCCATGAAAAAGTTATATTACAGTAGACAGAATGCAAAAATAAAATATTAATTGGTTTGCAACAGTACTTAGAGTAGTGATTTGCTTTATTATACTAACGGATCTTACCGAGTTTTCTGTTGAAGTTTTGTGTGGATGAAGTGTTCGATGATCGAGAAGGTCTCGATGTGAGAAGAAGGAAGAGAGGCAAGAGCTCAAGCTTGGGGATGCCTGAGGCACCCAAAGTAAATATTCAAGGAGACTCAAGCGTCTAAGCTTGGGGATGCCCCGGAAGGCATCACCTCTTTCTTCAACAAGTATCGGTATGTTTTTGGATTCGTTTAGTTCATGCGATATGTGCAAACTTGGAGCGTCTTTTGCATTTAGTTTTTAACTTTATTTTTTGCACCATGCTGGTATGAGATAGTCCTTGGTTGATTTATATAATTCTCATTGCACTTCACTTATATCTTTTGAGTATGGCCTTATAGAATGCTTCATGTGCTTCACTTATATCTAATGAAGTTTGGATTGCCTGTTTCTCTTTACATAGAAAACCGTCATTTGTAGAATGCTCTTTTGCTTCACTTAGATTTGTTAGAGTGTGGGCATATCTTTTGTAGAAAGAATTAAACTCTCTTGCTTCACTTATATCTATTTAGAGAGATAACAGGAATTGGTCATTCACATGGTTAGTCATAAAATCCTACATAAAACTTGTAGATCAGTGAATATGATGTGTTTGATTCATTGCAATAGTTTTGCGATATAAAGATGGTGATATTAGAGTCATGCTAGTGGGTGGTTGTGAATTGTAGAAATACTTGTGTTGATGTTTGTGATTCCCGTAGCATGCACGTATGGTGAACTGTTATGTAACAAAGTTGAAGCATGAGGTATTTATTGATTGCCTTCCTTATGAGTGGTGGTCGGGGACGAGCGATGGTCTTTTCCTACCAATCTATCCCCCTAGGAGCATGCGCGTAGTACTTTGTTTCAATGAATAATAGATTTTTGCAATAAGTATGTGAGTTCTTTATGACTAATGTTGAGTCCATGGATTATACGCACTCTCACCCTTCCATCATTGCTAGCCTCTCTAGTACCGCGCAACTTTTGCTGGTACCATAAAACCACCATATACCTTCCTCAAAACAGCCACCATAGCTACCTATCATGGCATTTCCATAGCCATTCCGAGATATATTGCCATGCAACTTTCATCATCATCATATACATGACTTGAGCATTCATTGTCATATTGCTTTGCATGATCGTAAGATAGCTAGCATGATGTTTTCATGGCCTATCCTTTTTTTGACGTCATTGCTACACTAGATCATTGCACATCCCGGTACACCGCCGGAGGCATTCATATAGAGTCATATCCTTGTTCTAGATATCGAGTTGTAATATTGAGTTGTAAGTAAATAAAAGTGTGATGATCATCATTATTAGAGCATTGTCCCATGTGAGGTTATCAAAATAAAAGTGACCAAAGAAGCCCAAAAAAAGAGAGAGGCCAAATAAGCCTAAAAAGAAAAAAAAAGAAAAAAAGAAAAAAAGAAAAAAATGAGAGAAAAAGAGAGAAGGGGCAATGTTACTATCTTTTTCCACACTTGTGCTTCAAAGTAGCACCATGTTCTTCATATAGAGAGTCTCTTGAGTTATCACTTTCATATACTAGTGGGAATTTTCATTATAGAATTTGGCTTGTATATTCCAACGATGGGCTTCCTCAAATGCCCTAGGTCTTCATGAGCAAGCAAGTTGGATGCACACCCACTTAGTTTCAGTTAGAGCTTTCATATACTTATAGCTCTAGTGCATCCGTTGCATGGCAATCCCTACTCACTCACATTGATATCTATTGATGGGCATCTCCATAGCCCATTGATACGCCTAGTTGATGTGAGACTATCTTCTTCTTTTTGTCTTCTCCACAACCACCATTCTATTCCACCTATAGTACTATGTCCATGGCTCACGCTCATATATTGCGTGAAAGTTGAAAAGGTTTGAGAACATCAAAAGTATGCAACAATTGCTTGGCTTGTCATCGGGGTTGTGCATGATGTGAGTATTTTGTGTGGTGAAGATGGAGCATAGCCAGACTATATGATTTTGTAGGGATAACTTTCTTTGGCCTTGTTATTTTGAAAAGACATGATTGCTTTATTAGTAGGCTTGAAGTATTATTGTTTTTATGTCAAATGATAGACTATTGCTTTGAATCACTCGTATCTTAATATTCATGCCATGATTAGACGTATGATCAAGATTATGCTAGGTAGCATTCCACATCAAAAATTATCTTTTTTATCATTTACCTACTCGAGGACGAGAAGGAATTAAGCTTGGGGATGCTGATACGTCTCCGTCGTATCTATAATTTTTTATTGTTCCATGCCAATATTCTACAACTTTCATATATTTTTGGCAACTTTTTATACTATTTTTGGGACTAACATATTGATCCAGTGCCCACTGCCAGTTCCTGTTTGTTGCATGTTTTTTGTTTCGTAGAATATTGATATCAAACGGAGTCCAAACGGAATAAAAACTAACGGAGATTTTTTTTGGAATATATATGATTTTTGGGAAGAAAAATCCACGCGAGAGGGTGCCTGAGGTGGCCACGAGGCAGGGGGCGCGCCTGCCCCCCTGGGCGCGCCCCTGACCCTCGTGGGCCACCCGTAATGCGGTTCATGCCCTTCTTTCGCCGCAAGAAAGCTAATATCCGGATAGAGATCGTGTTAAAATTTCAGCCCAATCGGAGTTACGGATCTCCAGGAATATAAGAAACGGTGAAAGGGAAGAATCTGAGAACGCAGAAACAGAGAGAGACGAAGAGACGGATCCAATCTCGGAGGTGCTCTCGCCCCTCTCGTGCCATGGAGGCCATGGACCAGAGGGTAAACCCTTCTCCCATCTAGGGAGGAGGTCAAGGAATAAGAAGGAGGAGGGGGGCTCTCTCCCCCTCGCTTCCGGTGGCACCGGAGTGCCACCGGGGGCCATCATCATCACCGCGATCTACACCAACACCTCTGCCATCTTCACCAACATCTCCATCACCTTCCCCCATCTATCTACAGCGGTCCACTCTCCCGCAACCCGCTGTACCCTCTACTTGAACATGGTGCTTTATGCTTCATATTATTATCCAATGATGTGTTGCCATCCTATGATGTCTGAGTAGATTTTTGTTGTCCTATCAGTGGTTGATGAATTGTTATGATTGATTTAATTTGCTTGTGGTTATCTTGCTGTCCTTTGATGCCCATCATATGATTGCGCGCTTGGATCACACCCTAGGGTTAGTTGTATGTTGATAGGACTATGTATTGGAGGGCAAGAGTGACAGAAGCTTCAACCTAGCATAGAAATTGATGCATACTGGATTGAAGGGGGACCAATATACCTTAATGCTATGGTTGGGTTTTACCTTAATGAACATTAGTAGTTGCGGATGCTTGCTAATATTTCCAATCATAAGTGCATAGAATTCCAAGTCAGGGATGACATGCTAGCAGTGGCCTCTCCCACATAATACTTGCTATCGGTCTAGTAAAGTAGTCAATTGCTTAGGGGCAATTTCGCAAGTCCTACCACCACTTTTCCACACTCGCTATATTTAATTTATTGTTTCTTTATCTAAACAGCCCATACTTTTTATTTACGTACTCTTTCTTATCTTGCAAACCTATCCAACAACACCTACAAAATACTTCTAGTTTCATAATTGTTCTAGGTAAAGCGAACGTCAAGCGTTCGTAGAGTTGTATCAGTGGTGATAGAACTTGAGGGAATATTTGTTCTACCTTTAGCTCCTCGTTGGGTTCGACACTCTTACTTATCGAAAACTGTTGCCATCCCCTATACTTGTGGGTTATCACATAACAACGAGAGGGGAAGAGTGTTGTCTATGTACCCTCGTAGACCATAAGCGGAAGCGTTATGACAACGTTGTTGATGTAGTCGTACGTCTTCATGATTGACCGATCCTAGTACCGAAAGTACGGCACCTCCGCGATCTGCACATGTTCGGCTCGGTGACGTCCCACGAACTCACGATCTAGCAGAGTGTCGAGGGAGAGCTTCGCCAGCACGACGGTGTGATGACGGTGATGATGATGCTACCGGAACAGGGCTTCGCCTAAGCACCGCTACGATATGACCGAGGTGGATTATGATGGAGAGGGGCACCGCACACGGCTAAGAGATCAATGATCAACTTGTATGTCTATGGGATGCCCCTGGCCACGTATATAAATGATGAAGGGAGGAGGAGGCCGTCTCTCATAGGGCGCGCCCAAAGTGTGAAGTCCTACTAGGACTCCCTAGTCCTAGTAGGATTCCACCTCCTTCATGGAATAGGAAAAATGGAAGGGAGAAGCAGAAGGAAGGAAGGGGGTGCCCCCTTTCTCTAGTCCAATTTAGACCAGTCCATGAGGAAGGGGCGCGGTCACCCATGAGGCCTTTCTCTCCTTTCCTGTATGGCCCATTAAGGCCCAATACGAATTCCCGTAACT
This sequence comes from Triticum aestivum, assembly GCF_018294505.1. Classification (NCBI taxonomy): domain Eukaryota; kingdom Viridiplantae; phylum Streptophyta; class Magnoliopsida; order Poales; family Poaceae; genus Triticum; species Triticum aestivum. Next base: position 524,598,076 of record NC_057806.1, on the reverse strand, counting down.
CTCCGGTACTCCAAAAAATACCCGAATCACTCGGAACCTTTCCGATGTCCGAATATAGCCTTACAATATATCGATATTTATGTCTCGACCATTTCGAGACTCCTCGTCATGTCCCCGATCTCATCTGGGACCCCGAACAAACTTCGGTCATCAAATCACATAACTCATAATACAAATCGTCACAGAACGTTAAGCGTGCGGACTCTACGGATTCGAGAACTATGTAGACATGACCGAGACACATCTCCGATCAATAACCAATAGCGGAACCTGGATGCTCATATTGGCTCCTACATATTCTACGAAGATCTTTATCGGTCAAACCGCATAACAACATACGTTGTTCACTTTGTCATCGGTATGTTACTTGCCCGAGATTTGATCGTCGGTATCTCAATACCTAGTTCAATCTTGTTACCGGCAAGTCTCTTTACTCGTTCCATAATGCATCATCCCGCAACTAACTCATTAGTCATGTTGCTTGCAAGGCTTATAGTGATGTGCATTATCGAGAGGGCCCAGAGATACATTCCGATACTCAGAGTGACAAATCATAATCTCGATCTATGCCAACCCAACAAACACCATCGGAGACACCTGTAGAGCACATTTATAATCACTCAGTTACGTTGTGACATTTGGTAGCACACAAAGTGTTCCTCCGGTATTCGGGAGTTGCATAATCTCATAGTCATAGGAACATGTATAACTCATGAAGAAAGCAATAGCAGTATACTAAACGATCAAGTGCTAAGCTAACGGAATGGGTCAAGTCAATCACATCATTCTCTAATAATGTGATCCCGTTAATCAAATGACAACTCATGTCTATGACTAGGAAACTTAACCATCTTTGATTCAACGAGCTAGTCAAATAGAGGCATACTAGTGACACTATGTTTGTCTATGTATTCACACATATATTAAGTTTCCGGTTAATACAACTCTATATTGAATAATAAACATTTATCATGATATAAGGAGATATAAATAACAACTTTATTATTGCCTCTAGGTCATATTTCCTTCAAAAAAATGCTTAAAAAATTCAAAAAAATCCAATTTTTTGCATGAAATATAATTTGTGAGGTCCACTGCAAAAAAGACAAATTGGCTTAGAACAGTAAACAGTTTCATGGACCCCACATTTTTCTTTTTTACCGAGAGCTACTCAGATGTCCAAATGAACTGAAATTTGGAGCAGACATCACGCACCTAAGCATCTTTCATGAAAAAAGGTTTTTTAAAAAAAAATCTATTTTTTTATTTTACTGTGCACCACGGGAGCAGATGAGCTCAGGGGCTAAATAGCCGTACTGCATTTTACGTGCCCTTACGCACGAAATAGGATGCCCCGCTCATTATGCAGGGACTTCCTGTAACGTTCAATTTTCTCAAAAAATAAAATAAATCCTTGACGTTCAAGGCTGGATATATGGACTGGTTGAATACCTTCACAATTTTTTATTTTAGATACCTTAATTTTTATATACATTTGCCAAAACTATTTGTCTGGTATATAAAATGATTATATTCATATAAAATGCTCATGTGCCAAAAAAAGTTAAGGTATTTTTGAAAAGAATAGTATTTAAAAAAGATGATAATCTCTAGAGAAAGTCGTACATTTTTTGTGTGAATAGAGAAAGTCTTTCATTCACTTTATATATTTTTTAATGAAAATCATGCACAACACTTCTTCAAAAAATCATGTACTTGACCACCATGAAAATAAATAGTAAGGAAAAAAAGAAATAAGATTAACAGAAACAAGTAAAAGAAAAACGAAGGAAAAGAAACAGTGGGCAGAAATAGTTGCGAAAAACAATGTGAAGATGGGTCAGGCCCATCTAGCTACCCTTTAGGAGGTATCATAGGGGCTATGTATTTCTTCAGCTGTCAAATAGTAAGTACCGCCCCTCTTTCTCTCTTTGTTCATCCTCACTTGACTTGCAAGCATGCGATTGCGGTTTCGTCATGGTGTGTCTCTCCGTACAATATCGACCAACTGCTGGACCGAACAACCGTGATCTCTCAGTGTTGCTGTCTACGGAGGCACGATTGCTCGTAGGCGCCTTTTGTGGACGATGGGACTAGGGTTTATAAGGCATCTCGACGCAACAACGACTTTGCTCCACAGTTTGGTCCTACAACCTCATCTTTGTGGTTACTTCGGTATAGGCGTGTAATCTGTGGAAAAATAATTGAGATTTGACTCTTAGACCCATGATTCTTTTGATTGTCATGACTTGTTCTCTAGGGCGCGCCAGTCCAGCAGGTTCGTGGCTTTCATGACTTTCCCTCTGTGATTAACACCTAAAGGGTGACTCTCAACATGGATCAACATGCGGCGGCACGCGACCCGTTTGGGAAGAAGAATATGGTCCGGCCCCAACACTTTGATATAGTTTTTCCATTCTTTAGAGCTGTTTGTACTGCTGATACAATTAATAGATGTAAGTGTTTATTCGAGGAAAAATTACGGTGTAAGCCGGAAAACTTAACTGAACTTGAGCATCTAAAACTGGACAAGTTCGGTAAAAAATTAGTGTAGTAAATTACGACAAAATAAGCTAGCAGTGAAACATGTGCTTAGAAAAACACTGGAAGCCATGTAACGTAACCAACCGTTCTAGTAGGGCTCATGGATAGAGCCGACTGACTGACAGAGTCGGAAACCAGGGAAATGATCACGATCACTCACTCACTTGTCTCGACGCACAGGCCGCTCCCATTGAGTATACTGTGAGCATCCCCGCGGGGCGCCAAAATCCGTTATGTTGTACGCACAGCGAGAAACCCTAACCTCGCTGCCTCAAGCAGCTGGCAGGAATCTATACTGGAGCTCAGTCTAATATGTCCCATCAGTCGAACTTGAGGAGGATTGAAACCTGAAGACTGACTCAAGGAAGGAGCTTCGCCATCCATCCAAACGCCGCCCTTGCGAGGACTAAAACCCTACCTATCTACTAGCCGGAGCCGAGGAATCAGAAATCTTCTCCCTGCCACCGGCAGCCGAAGTGGCAGACGGAGAGGAGGCGAATTCACGGGCTCGCCGACGGGCATCAAGGGGATGAAGGCTTTTCCCAAGTCGTCTTTGGAGAGAGGAAAGAAAACGCTAGCTAGAGATGTCCTTGGTGAACATTTTTCTTCTGAACATTTTTTCTAATACATGTGAAGGTTTTGTATAATACACAAAAAATTGAAGGTAAAAATAGAAAAAGAAAAATAACAAAACAAAAATAGGAAAAAAAGAAATAGAACAGAAATAAAAAACACTACAAAACCGGACAAAACAATGAAAAAATTAGAAGAAAAAAACAAGAGAAAAAAAGTAATTTTGGAAGAAGAAAAACCCCAACAAAAGAAACAGCAGCAAACGAAACAATCATGCGAACCCGTAGTGGGCCAGCCCAACTGGCTCGGCTATGGGCATTGCCGCGCGCGATTGGCAAATTGGTTCGCTTCATTAGGGTATGTATAGTGATTGATAATACAATTTTATCTCAAGTCTTGCATATAGTTTAGAGATGACAATAAAGCATATCTACAATGGGTTATTTCTTAGCCTTATGTTTAATAACTAGCTATTCATAAAAATATGGTGAGACATATTGTGTTAAGCGATCATTTCATCTCTTCAATAAAACAAGACAAGTCTTTTCTTATGATTTTCCTCTCCCCCACCTCAACATTTTTCCTATGTGACGCTCTAAGGTACATCGCGTATGCATTTCTGAGCCCAGACTCATCTACATCCGGATAAGAGAAAATAAAAAAAATGCTTACAAAATTCAAAAAATACGATTTTTTTGCATGGAATATGATTTGTGAGGTCCACTGCAAAAAAGACAAATTGCCTCAGAACGGTAAACAGTTTCACCGACCCCATATTTTTTCTTTTTTACCGAGAGCTACTCAGATGTCCAAATGAGCTGAAATTTGGAGCAGACATATCACACACCTAAGCATCTTTCAAGAAAAAAAGGATTTCTTTTTTTTCTAGTTTTTTTATTTTACTATTCACCACGGGAGCAGATGAGCTTGGGGGCTAAATAGCCGTACTGCATTTTACGTGCCCTTACGCGCGAAATAGGATGCCCCGCTCATTATGGAGGGACTTCCTGCAACGTTCAATTTTCTCAAAAAATAAAATAAATCCTTGACGTTCAAGGCTGGATATATGGACTGGTTGAATACCTTCACAATTTTTTTATTTTAGATACCTTGATTTTTATATACGTTTGCCAAAACTATTTGTCTGGTATATAAAATGATTATATTCATATAAAATGCTCATGTGCCAAAAAAAGTTAAGGTATTTTTGAACAGAACAGTATTTAAAAAAGATGATAATCTCTAGAGAAAGTCGTACGTTTTTGTGTGAATAGAGAAAGTCTTTCATTAACTTTATATATTTTTAATGAAAATCATGCACAACACTTCTTAAAAAAATCATGTACTTGACCCCCATGAAAATAAATAGTAAGGAAAAAAAGAAATATGATTAACAGAAACAAGTAAAAGAAAAACGAAGGAAAAGAAACAGTGGGCAGAAATAGCTGCGAAAAACAATGTGAAGATGGGTCAGGCCCATCTAGCTACCCTTCAGGAGGTATCATAGGGGCTATGTATTTCTTCAGTTGTCAAATAGGAAGTACCGCCCCTCTTTCTCTCTTTGTTCATCCTCACTTGACTTGCAAGCATGCGATTGCGGTGTCGTCATTGTGTGTCTCTCCGTACAATATCGACCAACCGCTGGACCGAACAACCGCGATCTCTCAGTGTTGCTGTCTACGGAGGTACGATGGCTCATAGGCGCCTTTTGTGGACGATGGGACTAGGGTTTATAAGGCATCTCGGCGCAACAACGACTTTGCTCCACAGTTTGGTCCTACAACCTCATCTTTGTGGTTACTTCGGTATAGGCATGCAATCTGTGGAAAAATAATTGAGATTTGACTCTTAGACCCATAATTCTTTGATTGTCACGACTTCTTCTCTAGGGCGCGCCAGTCCAGCCGGTTCGTGGCTTTCATCACTTCCCCTCAGTAATTAACACCTACAGGGTGACTCACAACATGGATCAACATGTGGCGGCACGCGACCCGTTCGGGAAGAAGAAGAAGGTCCGGCCCCAACACTTTTGATATAGTTTTCCATTCTTTAGAACTGTTTGTACTGATGATACAATTAATAGATCTAAGTGTTTATTTGAGGAAAAATTACGGTGTAAGCCGGAAAACTTAACTGAACTTGAGCATCTAAAACTGGACAAGTTTGCTAAAAAAAACTGTAAAATACACTAGGAGTCTTACAACTTGCGCGCGGCGGTCAGTTTGGTGCACAAACTTGTAAAATACGTGTTTCTGGTCCACGAACTTGCATGAAGGTGCAAATACGGTCACATTTTACGTATGCGAACATATCTACTCCCTAGTTGGTAGGCCAGCGTGGCAAGGGCCCGCTGTCAGCCACTGTAATAGTTCTTGCATGGTAGATTTGCAGAAAAGCCCACACATTTTTTGTTAATACATTGGGCCACTCAAATAAAATAAATAAAACAAGGGCTGAGGTGGGTTTCAAATGAATGACCAGCAGCTAAACATATCCTGTGTACAACCAGCAGATCAACAACAATACACATTCATATCGCACGACTATAGTATATTTTATCGACGGGGACCAAAAACTTAAAGAAGAAATCAAACCCGAAAAAAAGGATCCCACAATTCAAACCTGTGAAATTGTGGTCCCCCGTGACTAAGCTAACCACCGGGCTACAATGGCACAGGATGTTATAATTATATAAACACTGTTTATGTTGTTATGTCTTTTGTTCAATGTAAGAAATACAAAAAAAAAACTTATATTCTAGTGTTGTGACCTTCCAAAAATGTCCATGTGTTACAAAAAAAGGTACGTTAAATATTAGATAATATTCCAACATTGTAAAATATATATTTGTATAATTACAAACATACGTTGCATTTAGAAATGTTCATGCATTTAAGAAAATGTTCATGACATTTAAAAAAATTAATACAATGTAAAAAATGTTCGCATAGTTTAAAAATATTTTCTATCATCCAAAAATGTTTAACATGTATTTGAAATAGGTTAAAAATTTGTATTTGAAAAAATGTAAATTATATGTTTAGAAATATTAAACAAATATATAAATGTCTTTAGAATTTAGGTGTATACCTGAAAGTATGAAAAAAATTGACATCAAAACATATAATTGAAAAAATGTTAATAATGTATTTGGAAAGTGTATAAAAATATTTCTGTTGTATATAAAAATCTAAAATATGTATGTAAAAGTATATATCAAAATATATATTTGAAAAAAATATTAATTACGTATTTGAAAATGCTAAACATATATAAAGAATGGTGTTTAGTATGTTACCATGCATTTGTTTTTTGCGGGGATGTATCATGAATGTAGCTGGCTATGCATATATGGCTATATAGTACTCCCTGTGTCCCCTTATATAAGACGTGGACAGAGGGAGCAGTACGTATGAGCCTGTAAGTAGTTATAATATTTAAATATTATCCAACTCAAAAAATGTTTAAATATTATTTAAAATGCCGCGTACCTTTTTTGTAACGCATGAACATTTTTGTGAGGTCACAAACACTAGAATATAAGTAGTATTTCTTACGTCGAACAAAAAGATGACAAGATATAAAATGTTTAGCTCTTTGGAACATTATTTTTTTGAGTAGCGTCCAGGACTCCAGGAGGTCACAGGTTCAAACTGTAATTCTTTAAATTTTCCAGTCCGTGTTTATAGGATGTAAACGGTAGTCCTACTGTTCAATCATGATAGGCTATCTGGTCTAGTTGTTGTTCACGCGAGACCATTAGCGGCAGGTCATGTGTACGAAACCCAACACCTTTTCTCTTATGTTTTTTACTTTACGTGAATGTTTTCTGCAAATCTACCATATGAGAAATGTTATAGTGGCTGACACGGGGCCCTAGCGATGTTGGCGTACCATGCAGGTTATAGATACGTCCACGTACGTAAAATGTGATCGTATTTGCACGTCCATGCAAGTTAACGGACCAAAAACACGTATTTTACAAGCTTTTGCACCAAACTGACTGTCACACGCAAGTTCTAAGACTTCTAGTGTATTTACCTTTAAAAAAAATAGTGTGGTAAATCATGACAAAGTAAGCTACCAATGAAACATGCGCTCAGAAAAACACTGGAAGCCATGTAACTTAACCAACCGTTCTAGTAGGGCTCATGGATAGAGCCGACTGTCTGACAGAGTCGAAAACCAGGGAAATGATGATGATCACTCACTCACTTGTCTCGACGCACAGGCCGCTCCCATTGAGTATACTGTGACCATCTCCGCGGCGCGCCAAAATCCGTTCGATCTCATCTCTCTTGTCGCCGCCCGTCGCAGCGAGCAGCCGCGACGGCGACGGCGAGGAAGGCGCCGAACCACAGCTTTCTGGGCACGGAATGTTTACTGGTAAACAAACAAGGCCCTATGGGCACTACGCCATACTAGTCGCCATCCATTTGCCGCAATACGCAGTATTCAATCGGCGTACATCACCCGTATATTCCCCGCGGCCAATGATCTCACCACGATTATTATTCGCTATTACGGTGCTCATTTTCTTCTGAAAATGATGTCCGTCGTACGTGTTGGTCGCACACTTGGCAGCGCGAGCTGAAGTGGCAGGCGGCGACAAACACGTAGGACAATTGTGGCGCTGACGAGGCGACCGTGGTGGATGGGCCGACCTGACGCAAAACGGTCAAGGTTTCAGTCCTCGTGAGGAGCATCTCGTGCCTCGGAAATGACAGAGGTCTTGATCACTTCGTCGCCAGCACGGTAAGTGACTGCGTTAAACAAAAGTGGAGAGCACGAGTGGGCGATCATGTGGGCACTAAACAAGAAGATTGCAGCGCAATAATGAACTTGTATGTTCGCATCCAAATGCCTAATGATTGCATGGTGTTAACTCTTAAACTAATCAAGAACCGGCGTGTCCATGTCACGGCAATCCGACCAAGCCGGGTAGTAGCTCCCGCTCCCAGCAAGGCGTCATGTGCAAAAGAACTAGGGAAAAGACAAAGGGGCCATGGAGAATTTAGCAAGCGCCAGATGCTTTCCATCCTCTTTGGTGGAGTGGAGGCCTGTGTTCTCTCTGTGTGCGTATATATGTACGTATGGAGTGGCGAAACTTTCCGGTGTATGTGTGAACGTATTGGGTCTAGCTGGCTAGGTGCTTAAGCTAATTATAACTCCAGGTTATAAAACCAGCGTCGACACGGTGTCATGGCGGCACAAGAGAGCGGCAGGAGTGCAGCCTCGGCCACCGCCACCATGACGGTGTGCCGTGGCCGCCGCTTCCTCGGCGTCCGGCAGAGGCCGTCGGGCCGCTGGGTGGCCGAGATCAAGGACTCGGTGCAGCGCGTACGCCTGTGGCTCGGCACCTTCGACACCGCCGAGGACGCGGCGTGCGCCTACGACGAGGCGGCACGCGCGCTGCGCGGGGACAACACGCGCACCAACTTCGCCGCCCGGCACGGCGCCGCGGCGAGGGCCAGGCTGAGCAAGAACCTGCAGCATGTCATGGCCAGGGCGGCCGCCGGCAGGTCGCCGTCGGCGCGCGGCGCCGGGGTGGGCGACCAGTTCGCGCTCGCCGCGGTGTTCCGGGACTGGCAGCAGCCGGCGGTCTCACCGCAGCTGCCCCTGGGCTGCCGCGCCGAGGCGGAGACCGCGCACGTGGCGGCCAGCGCGGTGCAGCCGAGCTTCGTCGTGCCGAGGCGGACGGAGGCGCCGCCGTCGGATACCGCCGGAGGAGCTGGCGACGATGCTTGGGCCGCGGACGTCTTGGAGTTGGACGGCGGCGGGGAGACGAACGCAGAGAAGGCGTTCAAGGTGTCGTCGTCCGTGATCGTGCCGTCCAAGTTCGGTGCAGCGCCGGAGTCGTTTGGCCTCGACGGTTTCTAGCGAGGAACGTCGTTTGCATGCACGGTGTGCTCGCGCGAGGTGAACAGTGTAGATATCGCGCGAGCAGTGAAATGAAGTCCTACTTTGCAACAACAAAAATTTGTTCCCATGGAAGATGCCAAGTTTTTACTACTAGTTGACCTGAAGTCCTGAATAGGGTTTTGGATTTCGGTTTGCAAAACGAATCGACCCTGAATTTCGGATAATTTGGAACGAAAACCATTCGAGTGAACCAAAAAGGATTTGAATTTTTAAACAAAATTTGACTGAATTTCGTTGAACTTTAACAGGTAGCAATAGTGGAAAAACTAAGATCAACATAGTTCGACATAAACATATATCAGGTTAAATGTGCCAAACAAATGGCAACATAACAATACAATTCCAAACACGAGAACTACTTGTAGGGGCAGGTCCGACCCATTACGTTCCGGTTCGTTCCTCAAACAGAGCACACCCTAAGAGTACAGTTTTGAACCAAAATCAACATGGTTCAGCCTCGACGTAACATTTTTCACGATCTCAAAAGTTCAAAGAGAACATAGAGCAACGAAGTAAACGTTACATCAAAGTCTAGCGTCAGCAGTCCTCAGTCCTAAAAGTCCAACAATCTACCAAAAGATTGATGTTGTACATCTGTGCAACTACATCGACACAGGGGTCAGCATCCATCATCGTCACCAAAAGCACCACAGTAGGTTCCAACGACCAAGATATTCTTTTGCCATCATCACCCCACAAAAAAGAGAGTAACAACTCAAGTTAACAACGATGTTAGATCGGTAATTAGTTTAACTAAATATGGGTCAAAATGAAATGCTACTTTCTGTTGACACACGAACACGTCACGTGTACCCTTGACGCCGGGGGTGATGCATCGCAACTCACGTCGAAGGAGACCCGACCGACAGCGCGATACGCAAGACAGTCGACGGGCGCTTTTGCAGACCCGAAAACCCCACACCCCCGGGAGGGACCCCGTCAGGAAGTGCGGCGGCTATGGGCTGTCCTAGGTTGATTCGCTCGCCCCTAGAGCCTCGGGTTTCGCAGCTCTCAAACACGAAGAACAGCGAAGAACGAGATAGAAAACCGGTGGAGAGATAAAACGTAGATGGAAAAGTAGTATATTGATTTATTCGATTGTGTGTTGTTCAATCGGCCGTCACCCCCAACATATATAAGAGGCGGCTGGACTTCCCGTACAAGCAACGGATTCATCTAGGCTTTCCTTACAAGAAAAATTACATCAATTCACGTTCTAGAGTCCTAATTCTATTCCAACTCGGATTCAGTCTGAATCTGGCCCAAACTCTGTCTTCCTTCTTGCGCGGACCGCCGGGCTTGCATATGATCTCCGATCAAGACGGCCCAAATATCAAACTTGTGCGCCTCGACGATACGAACAACTCTCATGTTGATCATTTTTTCAAATAAGGCCATCTTGAATACTTTTCGAGGTCATCTTTATCTTCCAGTCGAACTCGGTTTTGCAGTAGACTGGATTATCCGAGTCTCGTAGTGAATTTGTAGGCTATATATTATCTCTGATGATGATGACTCCAAAATCAAAATTTACCGTCTTGATGATACGCACAACTTCTGTATTGAACACTTCTTCATCCAAGGTCATTTTGATAAACTTTCGAGCACATGTTCAATTTCACTCGGACTTGAGCTCATCCACACGGATATTAGATACTTTCACTCGGATCGTCCGATTGGACTTTTTCACTCGGAAGACAATCTTTCACTCGGATGACTATATTTCCGCTTGGATGACTATATTTCCACTCGGAAGGCACTATCTTATTCACTCGGATGACTATATTTCCACTCGGAAGGCACTATCTTATTCAATCGGCAAGTTTTCGTCCCGATGGTAATCTTTTCACTCGGAATATTTTCACCTGGACGACAATTTCACTTGGATGATCATATTTTCACTCGGATGACTATATTTCCACTTGGATAATAATAAGTTCATCCGGTCAGCAAACTTTCACTCGACCGTAAACTTTCACTCGGAACATTGAACTATGCCACTTGGAGTATAGTTTCGGTCCGTAAGATAAAATCGAATGAATATAACCGAAACATCAAAGTGGTTCCACTTGGTGACGTGAATATTTTTATGCTGAAAACTCATTCACTCGAGACCATCTTCATTGCAATCTGTATCTTGCCAAAATCAGGTGTCAACACATGCCCCCCTGTTTTTCGGCAAATCTTGCACGCCGAAAAATAATATGCATAGTGTTTGTTCTAAGGACGATATCAACACTCCATCGGCCATTTATTTTTCTCAGGGCGATAATTATGTATCGGCCATGTTTGTGCTAAGGGCGATAATCGTATATCGGCCATTGCCCACTTAGGCTTCCTGCCGCACACTCGGGTGGTACTTCTTCAAATATTTGCCATTGAGAGCTCGAGGTAACAATGCCCCTTGTATTGATTCCACCAAATATGAATTTCCGGGAACAACTCTTGTAATTCTAAAAGGACCTTCCCAACTTGGAGACCACTTCCCGAATTTTCTATCTCTTGAACCAATCGGCAGAATCACTTTTCAAACGAGATCACCAACTTGAAAATTCTTCAACTTGACTTTCTTATTGTAAGCCCTTGCCACCCTTAACTTATCTTTCTCTATGGCATTCAAAGCAGCCAAACGTTTATCAGCAACCTCATCAATGTTGTCCATCATCAAGTTATAGAAGTCTATTGCCGATAAATCATTTTGTTTGGCTATTCTCAAAGCATCCAAATTCACTTCCACCGGTAAAACAACCTCCTGACCATATACTAGCTCATATGGAGTCACTTTCGTAGCACCATGCCTTGAGATTCTATGTGCCCATAATGCCTCAGACAACAAGTCATGCCATCTCCTTGGATTATCCTCAATCTTCTTCTTGATGAGCTTGATTAAAAATTTATTGCTAGACTCAGCTTGTCCATTAGCTTGGGCATAATATGGAGAGGAATTGAGCAACTTTATGTTATAAGATTCGGCAAACTCTCTGACTTGGTGTGACATGAAAGATGAACCTTGATCTGTAGTTAACGTTTGAGGAATACCGAATCTATGAATAATGTGCTCGGTTATGAATTGAATTACCTCCGTATGCGTCATGTTCTTGAGAGGTACTGCTTCAGACCATTTAGTGAAATAATCAGTTGCCACCAATACAAACCGATGCCCTTTTGAGGAAGACGGATGGATTTGTCCAATGAAATCTAAACCCCAACCTCTGAAAGGCCACAGTTTGATAATAGGATGTAACATAGCAGCAGGAGCCAATTGAATATCACCAAACTTTTGACAAGCTTCACACCCCTTATAATATTTGAAGCAATCATTAATCATAGTCGGCCAATAAAACCCAGCACGTCGCAATAACCATTTCATCTTGGGAGCCGACTGGTGAGTGCCACAAATACCTTCATGTACTTCTCCCATAGCAACTCTTTCCTGGTCCTCGTCCAAACACTTTAGAAGAACATCATCGACGGTTCGGTGATAAAGACCATCATCTCTTATTGTATACGTGAAAGCCATACGCCGAACAACCCTGTCCACCCTTTCACTCGGATTGCACAAGTAATCAACAATGGGCTTCCTCCAGTCGGGATTGTCACCTGCACTAGACTTTTTGTTAATGGCCGAATCAGTGGGTTCAGGTTCGGCCTCTCCCATATTGGCAAGACAAGACATCGGTCTTTGAGAGATATGAAACATGCCATGATCAACATTATATCCGGATGCTTGTTGTGCCAATTCATTTGCTTTCCAATTGTCATGTCTAGATATATGAGCAATGCTAAAGCAATCCAAAGTAGAAATTATATCTAGACATCTATCAAGATAAACATTAAGTGATTCGTCCAAACACTGAAAGACTTTGGATATCTGCTGCACCACTAGTAACGAATCACCATAAGCCTCAATATGTGTAGCACCTATAGCAAGTAACATCTCTAGGCCGAATAACAATGCTTCATATTCGGCTTGATTGTTTGTGCAAAAATATTCTAAGCGGCATGAGGCTTCAAAAATAGCACCATGAGGAGATACATAAACAATACCAACACCTTGGCCATTGCTACAAACTGAACCATCAAAGTATAATCTCCATGGTACTAATGAAACAAGGTTCATATCAACATCATGCTTGTTATTAACCCGATGTTCAACAATGAAATTAGCAACAATTTGGCCTTTCATGGATTTTAGAGATTCATAAGTCAAATCATATTCAATCAAAGCATAAGCCCACTTGCCAATTCTACCACTAAGAATTGGCCTATGCAACATGTATTTAATGACATCGGTTTGACAAGCTACTACACAAACACTTGGCACTAAATAATGTCTCAGTTTTGTGCAAGCATAATATAAGCATAGACATAATTTTTCAATAAATGTATACCTTGTCTCTGCGTCCAATAAGCGGCGGCTCAAATAAGTGATGGCATGGTCTTTTCCTTCGGTCTCTTGAGTTAGAACAGCACCAATAACTACTTCCTCTGCTGCAATATAAAGTCTGAAGGGTTCCCTATGCTTGGGTGCTTTCATCACCGGAGGAGTGCACAAATAATTCTTGATCATATCAAATGCTTCTTGCTGTTTTGCCCCCCAAGTGAAATCAGCATCATTCTTTAACCGAAGGATAGGAGTAAATGCATCAACTTTCCCTGATAGATTAGCTATGAACCTTCTCAAATAATTGACCTTGCCAAGGAACTTTTGCATATCTCTCTTGCATGTTGGAGCCTCCACCTTCTGTATAGCCTCTATCTTTTTGGGATCAATCTCTATACCATCTTCATGAATAATGAAACCCAAAAACTTGCCAGCTGACACGCCGAAAGCACACTTTAAAGGATTCATTTTCAATCCATACTTTTTCATTCTTTCAAAAGCTAAACGCAAATCAGCCAAGTGAGATTCAAAAGCATCCGATTTGACAACAATATCATCAATATAAACCTCAAGTATGACACCGAGTAAATCATGAAAAATCAAATTCATAGCCCTTTGATACGTGGCGCCAGCATTTTTTAATTCGAATGTCATCACTGTCCACTTGAATAAACCAAGGAAACTAGGACATCGGAAAGCCGTTTTGTACATGTCCTCTTTGGTCATAAAAATTTGATTGTACCCGGCATTACCATCTAGAAAGCTAATAACCTTATGTCTAGAAACATCATTAATAAGCACATCGGCTATTGGCATAGGATATTCATCTTTGGGTGTAGCCATATTCAAATCTCTGAAATCAATGCACACCCTCAACTTGCCAGATCCTTTCTTCTCTACTGGGACAATGTTAGAAATCCACTCGGCATACCTACAAGGTCGAATGAAATTAGCTTCAAGCGGTCGACCGATCTCTTCCTTGATCCGGTCATATGTTTTCGGATTAAATTTTCTGTCCGACTGTTTATAAGGTCTAAAACCGGCCTTTATAGGCAACCGATGTTCCACTAGCTCTCGGCTTAACCCTGGCATCTCATGATATTCCCATGCAAAGCAACAAACATATTCTTTCAGTAGCTCGATTAACTTAGCCTTACAATCGGCTTTCAAAATTTTGTTTATAAATGTCGGCCGAGTGACTGAACCATCTCCAATATCTACCTCTTCTAACGGATCGGCTGATGTAAAACCTTGTACAAGTTTATCCATGTCATCCAACTCCTCTATAGACTCATACATATCGTTCTCATTGGACCGACACTTTACAAGACGTTTTTGTAACCACTCAGAATTAGGATCCATTTAAACATATCATACCTTGGAGCCGATTGCATTCACTCGGCTTTAAAGAGACGGGCACAAAACCATTCTTGGTTGCGCTGAGAAAATCAAATTCTGATAAGTCACGTCCCGTCAAGCAAGTACCATTGGGATGTTGCCAATCCACCGATGCATCGGCCAAAGCAACACATGCCGAGTTATCTGCGTGAATAACTTCCACTTCATCATCAACCCACTGAATCAAAAACTGGTGCATAGTGGATGGCACACACTGGTTTGCATGAACCCAATCACGGCCTAGTATGACGTTGTAGTTACCTTGCACCTCAGCGACAAAGAAAGCAGTAGCCAAAGTTTTGCTTCCGACTGTAAGCTCTACATACATCACACCTTTGGCTTCAGTTTTCTCTTTGCCTTCAAATCCATTGAGCACCATATTGGTCTTGATCAATTCTTCATCAGGCAAACCCAATCTCTTGAAGACCGAATAGGGCATAAGATTTACCACAGCACCACCATCAACAAGCATCCGAGTGAGCGGTGACCCATTGATATGACCTCTGAGATATAATGGTTTAAGATGCGTTACTGGTTCTTTTGGCTTCTCGAATATTGCGTTTTTAGAGCCAAAATCCAGCTGAGCCACCTCCCCTTCTTCATCTACAGCACGAAACTCAGCAGGTAAGTAGTACACCATATTGATATCCATACCTTCATGAACCGGCATAGACTCATAGTCCAACATATCAGCCTCCTCCTCGAGTGCATCCACCGATTCTGAAATTTGTCCGAGTGATGGATAAGTAAGAAGTGTCGCAGACGATGTCATATCTGTTGCATCGTCCTCCTTTGGTGATGTAGGTATTGCTGTGATAGATGTAGAAGCTGCTGTATCTTGTATTTGTTTAGGCCTCCACACTTTTTTTGGTGGAACCATGGGTCGAGTGTCATTGAACAACTTATCCCTTTGTTTCTCGGCCTCCTGTTCTGCCATCTCTCGACTCCTTAACCTCTGTAGTTTCCTCTTTTGTGTCTTTGTTAGCCCTGGAGGACACCACTTTGGCTGAGTGTATTTAGGATCTCTCGTTTTTACTCGGCTGGTGCTTGCTTCATGGTCATTAGCTGAGTGCTTTGGCGCGATAGCAAGTATCGGCTCAGTCGGATTGCTATGCACAATCGGCTGCTGTATGGCGAATGTTTCGGTGCCCAAGATAACTGAGTCGGTATCCATTTTCTCCTTGACTTTTTCTGACTCAACCGCTGCAACACTTGGTGATTTAACACGCCATTCTTTTCGACTTTCCAGATGCATGAAATTTCCACTCGGGCGCACCTTTTTACTCTGATGGAATCCACTCGGATGAATATCACTCGGATGGAATTCAGTCGGATGGAATCTACTCGGCCACATCTTTTCACTCGGATAGCTTCCATCTGGGTGCATTCTTACACTCGGATAATTTTTATCCGGTCGCATGTTTTGACCAGCCAACCGATAGTTACCGATGTTCAGTCGGCCTCTATATGAATAGTTAAGTCGATCCCAAACAGATTGTGTATGCTCTTCTGGAAACGGCACCCTCGGTCCACTCGGTTTCATATACTGACTGAACATATCAGCTGATGATGACCTTGGTCACTTCAGATGAGTCGGCCGATTAAAGCTAGAACCGGCCGACTGGTTGGTGTACTTGGACAGCAACATATCAAAAGTTGGCTTGATCCGCTTGCGTTGTACTTTAGCTTCATTCCTTTTCCACTTGCCAATTTCTGGACTCTTGGGCTTGACAAATCTCACACGAGCATTTTCTTGCACTTGCAGTTGCCCCCCGAGTGTAGGATTCTTGATGGTGATTTTGATCACTTCCTTGCCATCGGGTTGCTTACCAAGCACAACCTGTCTCCCCAAGACCTTGTTGTCCTCCTTGCCTTTCCTGGGCTCACCAACAATGACATTAGCTTTATTAGCAGATTCGGCTACCTCCGGCCGAATGAGTAGCTTCTTCCCTTCCAAATCCATGGTATTCATTGGAAAAGGCTGTTTATCAACTTGCATCTCAGAAAAGTTCAATCGTCCGTCATTAATGGCTGATTGTATCTGTCGTCGAAAAACATTGCAATCGTTAGTAGCATGAGAAAAAGAATTATGATACTTACAATAAGCACGCCGTTTTAGCTCTTCAAACGGCGGTAAAGTATGAGATATTCTAATAATCTTAGCCTGCAGCAAAGCATCAAATATTCTATCACACTTAGCAATGTTAAAAGTAAACTTCATCTCTTCATCATGATTCTTATGAATCGGTTTCAGATCATTGCAAGTAAAGGGTTTGGCCTTAGATGGCCAAACAAATTCAGTAGCAAAAACATCACCCTCATGGTCCGAGTGATCACTATCATATTCCACCATATTCATCTTTGGACGATCGACTTTGTATCTATGCACTTCTTTGAGATCTTTGCTTCGGCTTTCCTGAGCCAAAGCCCTTTGTAAGACTTGGTTGATATTTAAGAACTCATAACCTTCTAGCTTTTCTCTAATGGGAGTTCTCAAACCACTCAGCACTAGGTCTGCCAAGTCTCTCTCGGTTATCACCAAACTAAAACACCGGTTTTTTGTTTCTCTGAATCTCTTGACGTAATCAGAGACCGATTCATCATGCTTCTGTTTAACCGATGTTAGATGTGATAACTTGAGTTCATTGTCGCCGCTATAAAAGTGATCATGAAATTTCTGCTCTAGCTGTGACCAAACCCGAATGGAACCATGTGGTAAAGAAGAAAACCATGAGAATGCAGTACCAGTTAAAGATAAAGGAAACAAACGCACTTTCAACTCATTTAGTGAGCCCGCTTCACCTAGTTGTGCTAAGTATTGACTAACATGCTCCCATGTGGTTTTTGTGCCCTCTCCATTGAACTTAACAAAATCTGGAATCTTATATCCCGGAGGGCACTGGATGGCATCAAAGTACTCGGGGTATGGCTTTTGGTAAATCCGATTCCGAGGTAACTCAACTCCAAAATTTTCTCGAAGCATCTTAGCCATCTCCTCTCTAAGATTAGCTAGACCATCATCCATAGTGGACGATGCAGCTTGTGGCAGTGGCATAGAAGGAGTAGGGTTGCTAGTTGTGGGTAGGAATTGTGGCATGTATGTCGACCCATAATTTGGTAGTGGTCGAGTGGTTGTAGCTGTAGGTAGGGTTTGGTTCGGCGTTGCCACCAAACCTGGCATGCTCATAATAGGATTAATGGGTGAAGCCACAATCTGATTTGTTTGGGTAGGATAATAAGCCATCGGCATGGGAGGCGCCGATGAAATAGGTAAAGCCAGATTAGGGTTTTGCACACTAGCAGCTACACCGTCATTACCACTAGCCGATTGAGATATATTCTTCTGAGCATTAGTATTTTCTATGAAAGTTTGATAGACTAGATTGTTACCATCAACAATACGGCTCTCAATCTCAGCCCACTGCTCAGGAGAAAAAGTAGTACTCACAGAGGGTTTAACCTGCTCGGCTTGAAGAGGAGGGAACTTGATTTCTTCAATCGGAGTGATGTTGCCTTGGCGATCTTTCTTGAATTTTGCAAGGAACTCCTGCAGGTCCTTCTCCTCACGCGCCTTCTTGTACTCCTCATAGACTTGGCGATGATCGGCCGATATCTCATCAAGACTGGGCTTAATGATGTTATCGGCGTCTACCTCAGATGGCTTGGGAAGATCGGACATGGTGGATGATGATGATTGATCTTCGGTCCCCAGCGGAGTCGCCAAAAAGTGTGTTGACACACGAACACGTCACGTGTACCCTCGACGCCGGGGGTGATGCACCGCAACTCACGTCGAAGGAGACCCGACCGACAGCGCGATACGCAAGACAGTCGACGGGCGCTTTTGCAGACCTGAAAACCCCACACCCCCGGGAGGGACCCCGTCAGGGAGTGCGGCGGCTATGGGCTGCCCTAGGTCGATTTGCTCGCCCCTAGAGCCTCGGGATTCGCAGCTCTCAAACACGAAGAACAGCGAAGAACGAGATAGAAAACCCGTGGAGAGATAAAACGTAGATGGAAAAGTAGTATATTGATTTGTTCGATTGTGTGTTGTTCAATCGGCCGTCACCCCCAACATATATAAGAGGCGGCTGGACTTCCCGTACAAGTAAAGGATTCATCTAGGCTTTCCTTACAAGAAAATTACATCAATTCACGTCCTAGAGTCCTAATTCTATTCCAACTCGGATTCAGTCTGAATCTGGCCCAAACTCTGTCTTCCTTCTTGCGCAGGCTGCCGGGCTTGCATATGATCTCCGATCGAGACGGCCCAAATATCAAACTTGTGCGCCTCGACGATACGAACAACTCTCATGTTGATCATTTTTTCAAATAAGGCCATCTTGAATACTTTTCGAGGTCATCTTTATCTTCCAGTCGGACTCGGTTTTGCAGTAGACTGGATTATCCGAGTCTCGTAGTGAATTTGTAGGCTATATATTATCTCTGATGATGATGACTCCAAAATCAAAATTTACCGTCTTGATGATACGCACAACTTCTGTATTGAACACTTCTTCATCCAAGGTCATTTTGATAAACTTTCGAGCACATGTTCAATTTCACTCAGACTTGAGCTCATCCACTCGGATATTAGATACTTTCACTCGGATCGTCCGATTGGACTTTTTCACTCGGAAGACAATCTTTCACTCGGATGACTATATTTCCACTCGGAAGGCACTATCTTATTCACTCAGATGACTATATTTCCACTCGGAAGGCACTATCTTATTCAATCGGCAAGTTTTCGTCCCGATGGTAATCTTTTCACTCGGAATATTTTCACCTGGACGACAATTTCACTTGGATGATCATATTTTCACTCGGATGACTACATTTCCACTTGGATAATAATAAGTTCATCCGGTCAGCAAACTTTCACTCGGAACATTGAACTATGCCACTCGGAGTATAGTTTTGGTCCGTAAGATAAAGTCGAATGAATATAACCGAAACATCAAAGTGGTTCCACTCGGTGACGTGAATATTTTTATGCTGAAAACTCATTCACTCGAGACCATCTTCATTGCAATCTGTATCTTGCCAAAATCAGGTGTCAACACTTTCCCCGAGAGTTGTATTGAATAATACCTAGGTATATTACCTGTTCCTGGAGAAATAAGCTCGAGAAAACATCATCGAAAGCATAACATCCTCACCAAAGGTCCAACGGTCATCAACAAAAGCACCTACATGCTTCAGCCCTCACGGACAAAAGCACTAGCAAATATCCTCCAAACCATCATCAACAAAACTCACCAAGAAAATAGAATCCAGAGCTACAACTCAAACATGACTGGGTTGCTAATATGACGGTGTTAAGGCCGAGGGGTGCCTCACCTTGTCGGTAAAGCAGACCGGCTCAAGGCTCACTAGGTCGGGGTTCTGCCCAGGCCATCATGCCAGCCCATGGGCCTTCTAGGACAAAGACTCTGAAAGACTTGTCGTTCAAGATAAGAAAATCGGGTTCGTGCAGGACTCCTCTCCACCGATGTAGCCGACTAGGAATTTTATAACCTTATTAGGGCCTCGGTTTCTTATATAAGTCGTGGCCGGGCTAGTCGATAAAACATCTTAGACATTACAACCCCTGGTTTATACATATACTTTGTACACCCCAATCACATATACACAGAGCAGGTGTAGGATTTTACCTCCATCGAAGGGCCTGAACCTGGGTAAACACGCATCCTTATTTCCCCTTCGACCTAGTCACCACGCCGGGATATCCTACTGAGGCATGTGCCGGAATCATCTCCTAAAGTGGTGGCCATACATGCCCTGCGCGGTGAACTCAAGATAGACGGACTTCTTCACCAAAATCAAGTTCGACCTTGATCAAGTTCATGGAAAAATTTGTCCATGAATCTCGGGAGCTCAACATCAATGTTGCTCTCGCTCGACTGTGCAGAGTGACATGAACAGTGGATTCGTTTACATCGGCCACGCCTCCTCGAGCATTGTTTGGGTGATCCCTTCGACCGGATTATGCCAAATTAAGTCTACAACCACAATGTCAAATTTCATCGTGATCTGATGGTGGGATTTCCACCTACCTTCGGGAAGGCGGGGCGTTGTCGAATCTGGACGGAAATCCTCGCGAGTTTGGAAGGAGTCTAGCTGACGACACCCTTTGGAAGACCAAATCATTCTGATTTATGGAGAATTCTCCTGGCTACAACCCCTCACAATTTCAATTTGATCGGACTGTTAACTCCAGGAAACACCCGAGAAGTGCTTCAATTTGCCAATTTGTTTTCTGTGCGAAACAAATCCGATCCGAGTTCATCTTTGTCCATGAGCGGCCTATCAAACGACCTCTTATTATGGAGATTTTTTGTTGGGTGATGTGCTATGTTCTCAAGTGCATGCATGTAAAGTTTGACTCTAATCCGAGTGCTAACCACTGTCGTGCCGTTTTCACACCGGGTCGAGCTCATCGCTTTGCAGGTTCTGACCACATGGCTCCAAGCTGACAACACTGCCTCATGCGCCGACACCATCGTCCCGTGAATTTTTTACCTCCTTCAACATCTCCGCGCCACCACAATGCCAAGCCACCGTCGGCGCCCAGTCCTTATATTTTTAATTATTTATTTTGTGTAAATTAATTATGCAAATATTTTTTTTACTTCGGCTCGCATTGCTTTATGTATCTCTACTACTATAAAATAAGCAAACGTTAACTCCCCTAAACGCACCCCGCTTACTGTACACAGAAGAAAACACATCAATTGGAGGGTCAAGATAAGCCTGTTCAATGGGATCTAACCGTGAATACACAAAATTACCCCTGACGATGTACGCTAAGCAATTTAGATGGGCGGACGAAACTCTGCCGTCCTTCAGCCAACGCCAACAAAAAGAAAAGAAAAAAACACACCGAAACAGCCACATCCGCTCCAAAATTAGCGGCGACCAATCCTCCTGTCGCTTTTCAGGTTTGCCCTCCACCGAAACGCCCGCGCCGAGGACGCCCGCACCGACGACGCCAGACGACGGCCGCACCGACGACGCCGACGACGCCCGCGACATCCACGACAACGACCTCCTCGCCAACACAGGTGCATGCTTTCTCTTCAATCTTTCAGACGCCGTCGCCCACACTGTCGCGACTGTCTCCGGACTGCGCATCGGCGGCGGCAAACTCCTCGGCAGGCTGATTTGCACGCATGTGAAGATGTTAACAATGACATCCGTTCATTGCTCCTGCTTCTGTTCTGCATAGTTCTGCATAAATAGTGAAACCATGATTAATCCACATACTAGGATCTATGATTGTCCATGTAATCGATGCAAGAGATGAACCATATGCCGTGAGCATATGTTATGAAAACCAATCATAAAGTGCATGAGCAAGTGAAATCATACCACGGATCCTCAACAAATCGCTATGGTACTGAAAATTTGATACCACTGACCTAACCTATGACTGAAACAAATCTTTGTAGTTTGCCACAATGTTCTGTCAAATTAATATGTATATATAAAAATCACACTGATTGTGACCTGTTGGTTCCGAACATTAATCTATATGAATATTATTACAAACTACAGAGCTACATGTTTACCGCCAATGTCCCCTCAAAATCATATGACCATAAGAAAATACACCCTATGCATGAGGCCTCTTGATCGAAAGCGACAATTGCAATTGAATCTATTACAAAGATGTCCCCTCAAAATCATATGACCATAAGAAAATACACCCTATGCATGAGGCCTCTTGAAACTGACAATTGCGATTGAATCTACTACAAAGTACATCATTACATTTCGAGGTTGTTGGTTCCATATTCTAAATGATGGTCTTGCGCTCCATTAAATATATTGATCTCACATCTTTTTACAGGAGTTCATATGGGCCCTACCACTCCCAACAGGACCTCCACTTCAAGCAGGACGCGAACCCCCTTCCAGGATATAAGCAACAACCAAACATCATGTATTCATCATAACCCAGTCAGGACGCGCACCCCCTTCCAGGATATAAGCAACAACCAAACATCAGGTATTGATCATAACCCAGTCACTCAAGTTCGATACAGTATTACAACTGCTGAACTGTATCATGATTTGCGGACCCAAAGGAACTAAAAAGGCAGAGGGATAGAGAGCGGTATGCAAAAAATAAAGATGAGATTAATAAGAGAAGGCGTGAAGCCTACAAAAGAAAATAAATCCACTGAGGAAATAGATGGCCTACAAAACGGAACACTGGCACAGCTAGCTGTATCACAAGGTAATGATGATCAAATTTCATTATCTATGCCCCAATTGAATTGGCATGTAATTATTTTTTCTTCATCTGTTCAGACACTAATGAGACTAAGAATCGGAGGGAAAGGGAGCGTTATGCACAGAATAGAGAGGAAATATTAAAGAGACAACGCCAAACCCGTGAGCTACATAGAAATATTACTACTGCTTTCGATGGCAGTAACCTTGTGTCGCATATGCCAGCTACTGGACAAGAGGCGGTCACCCAACTGCAGAACATTACTGCTGCTTTCAATGCCAGTAACATCGTGTCACATGTGCCAGCTACTGGACAAGAGGCGGTCACCCAGCTGCAGAACATCACAGGCCTAGATGGTGCATTACCAACTTTAAGACCATACAATGGATTCATACAAACTGACAAGGAGAATATTTCTGACAATGATGAATCCGATTGGCTGCACAGAAATGATGCGTACCAGATGCATCCATGTTCAAGAAGAATGACACTCACACAACCGTCAGGGGTTGACAACCCCCAACTCAATACAGTCGTCAATCTACGTACCCCAGGGGTAACTTTTCATGATAAGGGTTAGTTCATCGATTTAATTAAGTTGCTAAATTATCAATAGTGTTTGTTTCTCCTTTAATTGAGCACTCTATTCTTCATTCGATTGAGACTAGCATTTGGTTCATATCTTCGGTTCATCCCTGCTACTTACTCACTGGGGTCAACCAATGTTATCAGGCAACGACCACGACGAAGATGCGTATGGAATACTGGAGCCCGATGTCCAGACCGTAATACTTGATGGTATGCAAAATGGCAGTTTAAGATTCCTCTACCCCAATAATATGTGTCATATGCGTAATTTACGTGACCTTGTGCATCATAACTATGTCCTAATCATGATTTACTAGACTTCTTGGGAGACCAGAACCTTGGAGAAACTGGTGATGTTGACCCTGATGAAGAAGCTAGGATGTTTGCTAGACCAGGTAGATTTTTGCTATCATGAGTTATGAATACGACATAAGATAGTTATATGGTTCATGCACAAACTTTAAATAATGCAATTGTCCATTCTTTTCCAGATGTTGATTTTGAATCCTACCGAGTGGCACGACATCATGGTGATGGAACTATCACTAATGAGCATCATGACAGAGTTTACATGAACCTGCCCAAAAATCACCATGTACTTAGAAAAGTTAACGACTGCTGCCACTGTGGAGCTTTGCGGTTCCAATACGAGGGGCTTGCATTTTGTTGCAGGAAGGGAAAAGTTGGTGTATTTACTCCAGAGGTTGATGAAGAGTTGAAACGATTGTTCACAAGTCAGGATGATGAGGATGCAAAACATTTCAGAGAGAATATACGGTATTTCAACTCCCACTTCTCATTCACCAGTCTTGGAGTCACCCTTGATCGTCGAGTCAGCATTGCGGCAGGAACAGGTGTATATACATTTCGTGCCTGTGGGGGATTATACCACGCTCTTGATGATCTGTCGTTTGGTGATAATGGCCCTCGGCATTTGCAGCTATATATTTATGATACGGATGAAAACTTGCTTCACAGAGTTAAGAGGTCTCCGGATCTTAGGCTGGATCTCATACGGAAGATTCTAACAATACTAGAACATAACCCTTATGCTCAGGTTTTGAAGAGCCTTGGTGCTGTTCCAAATCTGGATGAATATAGGATCTCACTAAACACAGATATCAACCTCGATCAATGAAGGTACAATGCGCCAACTACTTCTCAGGTTGCAGCAATATGGGTTGAAGGAAGCGACCCACATAAAACCTTTGATAGGAGTGTTGTCGTATATGGTAAAGGAGACCGTCCCCTGTATATTAGAGCATACCATGGCTGCTACGACCCTTTGTCATATCCACTGTTCTTCCCACGTGGGGAGATCGGTTGGAATCGTTTGATGCCATATATTCAGTTAGTCGATGACACAAACCAAGTTCCAGTAGATGAATTTGCACAACAGAACCCAGCCTATGGTTTTCCTTCAGGTATGATGTTCAAAATTGGTATATATCACTCTCTATTATTTAAATTAAAACTTATGCAGGCATCCATCTTTCAGATGATAACGTGATTAGAGAACAAGTTGGTCATAACGCACAGCATGAAGAGCAACCCACTGATTTACCTGAAGGTATAGGTCGTCATTACTACTTCTATTATTCTCTAAATTAAAACTTATGCAGTCATCCATCTTTCAGATGATAACATGCTTAGAGAACAAGTTGGTCATAACACACAGCATGAAGACCAACCCACTGATTTACCCAAAGGTATAGGTCGTCATTACTACTTTTATTGTTCTTTAAATTAAAACTTATAGTCATCCATCTTTCAGATGATAACATGATTAGAGAACAAGTTGGTCATAACGCTCAGCATGAAGACCCACCCAAGGATTTACTTGATGGTATAGGTCATCATTACTATTTTTATTATTCTTACTTATGGTTGCGGCCAGCAAAGAGCTCCGGTGGCTGTGGATGGGGATCGGGAAGGGGAGGGGCGGCCAGGCTGTGGATTTGGAGGACTGAGTGAAGAATGGGGAAAAGATAAGCGTGAGGGGAGGGGGCGGTGGTAGGTTGACTCAGTTTTTTTAATCTCTACTAAGCCAGTGACCCATTGTAAGTGAGTGTGGCATTTTTTCCAAACAAAATCCAAATGTCTTTAGATTTCAAAGGGCATGTCCGGTTCACATGCTGCGTGGGTGAAATTTTTGTTTTCATCGCGGCTTGTTATAATCATGATCATTTGATGATTTAAAAAAATAATATGAATCCCTTTGAAAATGATAAAAGTGGATGATAAATTTGAGTTTTGTAATCATGCAGGTCATCTTGTGGTCTGTGGATGATAAATTTTATGGAGTACTTCACAGGAAATATTTTGTCTGACATTCCAACACAGGTATTTTTCACTTTGTATCATTATACTTATTCTATGTTGTATCACTATTTAACTCTTATTACTATTTTAATAGAAACATATGACAGATTTTAGAACAAAACTAGCTGTCATTTTAGTGGACTCGGAATTGAATGATGATAACATAAGAAATCGAGACATGGAAGATGACGACAACAAGACAGATCCCACGGAATGTATGATTCTGGATACACCTCCTGAGAATTTCAAAACAACAAATACAGCAGGAGAAGTCGAGCTAATCTCGCAATCATTTATACTTTCATCGTCTATCAAACCAACAAACGATGATTTAATAGATGAACTATGCTTGTTCATCAGCATGGTTGATGATGTCGCTCTACTAGAGTAAGCCAGATTTTTTTAATTCATTTTGTATTATTCCAATAAATTACTCTGATGTCATTATAATTGAAAGTATTTCAACTTTACAGGAGCGAATGGGTGAAAAGCTCTGATCCGTACCCTATTAGCTTAAATTTGAGACAAATAAAAAACATATTGAACAATGATGAATACATGGATATACATTGCTTTAATATGGCTGTGCGGATACTAGCGCGCCACGAAGTCCAGCTTCTCAGAGACATTCCATCTCACTATATGGATCTGAACTTTTGTGTAAGTTACTATAATCATGTATTACCTTTTTTTTCTCATTGCACTAATATTTTCTCATTCTTATTTTAGTCGATGTTCCACTATGCACGAGACTCAAGTCATCGTGAAAATGTGGAAATTGCTACATTGAAACGGTTGTTTCATAGTTGGCCTGACAGTAATGATTATCATATCTCACAATGTAATACGGTAAGATTTTAATTTTTCATCTCTAACAGTGCTTTATTTGGTCTTAATTAATATTCCATTTATTTCTAAACTATCTCATCATTGCAGATTTTATTGCCTTGGTATATGTTTGGGCTATTTCTATTGTTTGTGTTGGATCAAAACAAAAAGGTTGTCTCAATTTTTGATCCGATACCAATACCTACTTTGGGGAATAATGTACTTAAAATTGTGGTCGACAACCTAAACCTTGCGCTTGAAGTTGCAAACCCTGCATTCAAGGATGATATCTCTAAATGGGAATGCATAGTTCCTGTTGCTCCAACAAATTCACATTGGTATGAATCTTTTAAACGCATTACAATATTAATTGATTCATTCGACTCACATTATGTGTTTATTTCATACATGCAGTGCCCTGTCCAGTTATTTGGTTTTTAATTACATGCACTCATTGTGCGATGGAAAACTATATTTTCCCATACCCAACGTAAGTATTGACACTATGCTTATTTGTATACACATTGCACATGCAACTTGTTACAACAATGTTGTATAATGCATATGTAGGATGGTTTTCAGCTGAGGAAGCAATTTTTGGTGCATCTTTTAAAGTATGAAGAGAACGAAGCTCAAAACAATATCCCATACATTGAACGAAGCATCATTGATCGCATCTATAGATGGACCTTCATTGCTTCAAAAGGTGGACCTTCAAGACATGCTTAGTTGCGGTTTTTAAAATATATTTTTGTAATAGTTATAATACAATTATTATGTGACAGTGAATTTTATGCGAAAACATGTTTCTGGATCATGTGTTACACACGCGCTCATATCGTTGTGCATAAGACACATTTAAATGGCTTGGTAAAAGAATTCACTAAAATAAAAATTAGCACGTGTTGGATCAGAAATATGTCACATTTTTTGAAAATACAATTTGAAAGATAAAACAACATTTCGGATCAATCTGAAAATTTTGTAAAAAAGCATATAAACTTGTTTTATTTGAGACGTGTGTTGCACGTGCATGCTTACTAGTGCAGGTAAATTGACAATGACCGCGCTACACTGCCACCTTGGCATGTCGATGTCATCGTTTTGCCAACGTCAACCACATTGAGTCATTTCCTCATCAAGCCAACCTCGTCCCCACACCGAGTAGACCTCTTGTGCATTTTTTTTTACATTTGTTACATCATACAACAAAATGAAAGATTTTTTAAAATTTAATTTATTTTTTAAATATATGTAAAAAAGTGCACATACAAAAAACTTAAAAAATAAATAAACATTTGTTACATCTGCAGATATTTTTGGTATACATGAACATTGTTTTTCATACATCTCCTCGAGAATATGGAAGATGTATTTTTTTACCAAATCTAAACATTTTTAGAAAAACGATTATTAAAGTTTAAAACATTTCTTTTCATATATTGGAGTTTTTTGTTGCACCAACTGAACAACTATTAGTCTAGTATCACATAAAATAATGTTTTTGACATAAAAATACATGAACATTTATTTCTGCAATATGTGTATTTATTCGGTTACTATTTAAATTACCAATATAAAATTAGTGAGTACAATGTTCTTTACAAAAAAATTGAGAAATTATAAATTATATTCGTTAAAGATAATGCCGACCCACTGTACGTTATAACCTACTCCCTTCGTTCCAAAATAGGTGACCCAACTTTGTATTAAAGTTAGTATGAAGTTGGGACATCCATTTTGGAACGGAGGGAGTACATAGTGACACCAGACGCTTGTGGTGTCCAATAGTCAATCAAACGCACAGGGACCAGTTTGTCAAAAAAAAAATAGGGACCACGTTTATGGGCCACCCCATCAAACAATTTCTTGTCTGCTCGTTGGTTTTTTCTGTCACTAGTAAATGTGTACATGCATTGCACATTAATATTAGTAGGCAGTATATTAATTGCACGCGAATATTAGGTATGATATTATTTGCGTGTTAATTATGCAATTACGGAGTATATTTGGTATAATATTAATTGCACATTAAACATGTTGAGAACTCATCATTGAAGCAGTATATGTCATTCGATGGACCTTGTTTTGATGGCGGAGATTTATTGGATCTACCCATTCGGTTTCTTATATTGGTATTGAAGGAAATATGCCCTAGAGGCAATAATAAAGTTATTATTTATTTCCTTATATCATGATAAAAGTTTATTATTCATGCTAGAATTGTATTATATGGAAACATAATACTTGTGTGAATACATAGACAAACTAAACGCCACTAGTGTGCCTCTACTTGACTAGCTCGTTAATCGAAGATGGTTATGTTTCCTAACCATAGACATGTGTTGTCATTTGATTAACGGGATCACATCATTAGGAGAATGATGTGATTGACATGATCCATTCCATTAGCTTAGCACCCGATCGTTTAGTATGTTGCTTGCTTTCTTCATGACTTATACATGTCCCTATGACTATGAGATTATGCAACTCCCGTTTGCCGGAGGAACACTTTGTGTGCTACCAAACGTCACAACGTAACTGGGTGATTATAAAGGAGCTCTACAGGTGTCTCCAAAGGTTCATGTTGGGTTGGCGTATTTCCAGATTAGGATTTGTCACTCCGATTGTCGGAGAGGTATCTCTGGGCCCTCTCGGTAATGCACATCACATAAGCCTTGCAAGAATTGCAACTAATGAGTTAGTTGCGAGATAATGTATTACGAAACGAGTAAAGAGACTTGCCGGTAACGAGATTGAACTAGGTATTGAGATACCGACGATCGAATCTCGGGCAAGTAACATACCGATGACAAAGGGAACAAAGTATGTTGTTATGCGGTCTGACCGATAAAGATCTTCGTAGAATATGTGGGAGCCAATATGAGCATCCAGGTTCCGCTATTGGTTATTGACCGGAGACATGTCTCGGTCGTGTCTACATTGTTCTCGAAGCCGTAGGGTCCGCACGCTTAACGTTACGATGACAGTTTCATTATGAGTTTATATATTTTGATGTACCGAAGTTTGTTCGGAGTCCCGGATGTGATCACGGACATGACGAGGGGTCTCGAAATGGTCGAGACATAAAGATTGATATATTGGATGGCTATATTCGGACACCGGAAGTGTT